>NC_089873.1:104694500-104997500 GCF_040182565.1 Anser cygnoides
ACCTTGCAATCAGGAAGCCAACTCAATGCTCTCATCGGGCAGATAGGAAGCCAATGATGGGTGAGCTGAACTTTCAGCCTACCCTTGTACCAGGACCTGAGATCACATAGACGGAAGAGCTTTCTGATCACTGGGGTTTGCTGGTGGTGAATATTAACATGCTAAGGCGTAACAGATGCTGCTGCCACAGCCTCACTGCCAGGTCCATCGGACCTCAGCAGAAACAAATGGGTCACTTTTTAAAAAGCTTTGAAAAATTCCCCTACCTGCATGTTCCCTGACATTAAAGAATGGCGTTCCCTTTCTGGGTACAGACAAACCCAGTGGTTTCTGATGGGAGTGTCTCCCATTCATTACACCACAAACTGTGCTGTGGCCTGGCTTGTGTTCCCATCTGTGGCTGCAGGAACTGTCACCTGCTTCCTTAATGTCTCACTTTGCACTAGGTAATTATACCAAACGGCCTTATCTGCCTGCTGATATTGAAACTACTATTGTTTGCAGAGGTCTCTGCATTTTCTGCAGACAAGCAAACGGGAATATTGTTATTCCCAGAATTACAGAAATGTTGGTTTAAAAGGGCCCTCTAGAGGTCCATAGTCTCTTTAACACCAATTTTGGTTCAGGTTGGGAAGAGGCTTTGCCTAGCCAGGACTTTCAAAACTTACAGCCACAGCCTGCTCACTGCAAGCTGATTTTCCTGTTACCATTTTCTTCTCCTTCCTACTTTCCCTCTCCTACCAGATCAGCTCACTCCCCTGTGTATTACTCTGCCTGACTCTTCTCACATCTCTGTTACTGCTTGCTTTGCCTCTTTTCCCAGTGCTTGGCTGTCGATCGTTGTCAGGACTCACCTCTTCCACTCTTGTGGGAATTTTATTCTTTTTTTCAGGGGGTCCTCCTATGGAATACAAAAGAATGACCGAGGAACAACCCCAATTAACAACCCAAGGAAGATTTCACCACTATTTGCCTGAAACTTGGATCTGGAATCTGTTCTCTGTTGGGTAAGTGATGCTAGACTTTACAAGTGGACAGAGGGATGAACCCTTTGTTAATGAGTTTTGGCTGACTTGTATCTGTTCAAAAAAGCCATCCATAGGTGTAAAGAGAGGTCTGCATGTAAATTTTATGGCTCTTCCCTGCACTTAAAGTGCATCAGAATGAAGAACTAGTGGACTTCAAGGAGCAAAACTTCAGTCTGCTTAATCATGCTTAGAAAACAGCAGTGCTGTTCATCATCAAACCACCAAGTATCCTCTCCTCACACAGTGATGTACACTCTACTAATTTCCCAGTTTGGTGGGTGCACTGTCTAAATTTGTAGCCTTTGTTGCCACAATGCTTGTATTGGGACTGATGAATCAGCACTCAGGCTGATGTGGTGCTGCTGCTTTTCTGGACATTATGCTGTTGACTGAGTGTATAGAGCTGGAATGCTGGGACAGTGTCTTGCTCAGGAAAAGGGTATAACATAATTACTGGAAGCATTTAATCAGCAATTATGGCTTTAAGGAACAGATTTCTGAGATCTGTCTGAGATCTGAGCTACTCGAGTGGGAGTCATTGACGAGAAGGCAGAGGTTGATCTCAGTCCGAGGATCTGCACAGCATCCCTCACCTGGTGTCCTGAGCTCTTCCTGTTGCGGTGGGGTGGGACAGACTTCCTCATGCAAGTGCTCTCTTCCTCTCAGCTCCAACGGGAGCAGGAGCGTGCCAGTCACAGCGCCTGCTGCTGTCGCTGCGTGGAAAGTCAAGACATTCTGCTTGGCTGGGAGGGGGTTTGGACTTGCCCCGACCACAAGCCTCAGAACAGTACAACCTGTCTTTGTGGATGTGACGTTGCCATATTCTGTGATACAAGGAGAGACCTTCACGCTGAAGGCTACTGTCTTTAACTACCTGCAGCAGTGCATACAGGTATGTGCTTGTGCCACGGGAAACACTGTGTGGGACAGGCCTAGCATGCCTTCCAGTTTTACAGCAAACGTACCACACCATCTCTCCCAAGTTGCCCAGTCATTCTCCTTCATCGGCACTCTTTCAGATACAGGTAGCCCTGGCTAAATCCCCGGACTTCCAGGTGGAGCTGTGCCGGACCTGCAGGGACAGAGAGTGCCTCTGCGCGGAAGAGTCCAAGACCTTCGCGTGGAACATGACAGCAATCCAGCTGGGTGTGGCAATAGGAACGGGAGCAGTGGTGGGGAGCCCTCAAAAAGAAGTGAAAGGGAGTGGGAGGTCCAGAAAAGCTGGCAGAGCCTTGCCTTCCCTGGATCCTAAAGCTTATTTTTAGTGGCACAAGAATGCAAACCATCATGGTTGCTTTCTTTCTCCCTTCTTAGATAGGCTCATCAGAGAGAGTGGGAACTGAATGGGTAACGTGGAGAACTCTTGGGGATAGAGGTGCAGAACCGTGTAGAACCAGATTGGGAGGAAAGGGCTGCATGTATGTGAGTGGGAGAACCTAGTAAGGCTGGTGCTGTGCTTCACGTGCAACGGGAAGGGGTCACTGAGGTCCAAGGGGCTGCCGAACCTTCTCACGCTACAGTCACATGTAGTGTACTAAGGTCACTGTTGGTGAGGCACTACCAAGTCCCCTCATACTTAGGGTGTCTGGACAAACCATTGGCACTGACTGGCTCGTCTTTACCTGTCAAGCCACTGAAGCTGGGAGGATCAGCCTCCTGAAGCACCTGAGACCACTGCCATTTAAAGCAAGTCGACTCCGTTTGGCTACAGACCTAAGAAACAGACCGTTCCATTTATTTGCTAGGGACTCTGAATATCACAATCAGGACTGAGGTACTGGACACCACACCACGCTGTGGGGACAGGAAGCCCTTGCCAGCTACCATGAGGCGGAGGCACATTCTGGTCAAACACTTGCTGGTTCGGGTCAGTATAAGAGCAGGCTCACTTCTCTCCGTGAGTGTCCTTGCCCCTGGGTGAAAGGAGACCGAGCTGGGCTAAGTGGTTTTCTCTTTTTTTTTTTTTTTTTTTTTTTTTGTCCAGCATTAGCATACCAAGGCCTGGGCTCGGTTTACTCTGTTCCCCCCAAGACCTAGCCAGGCCTATTCCTTTCTTGCAGTACTCTTTCCTGAGCTGCATTTGTATGCCGTAACTGCGCTTCTCCCTATACATTCTGCTTAATGACCAACCATACATGAGCTTTTGTATCTGCTCACTGACTAGAGAGTCCTGTCCCTCAGACTTGCTTTTGCTTTCTTAATCAGTGAAGCAAACAGTTTCAGTGCAGCCCTGCCAAAGGTGAGGAGGAGTCCCTGACAGCCTGGGAACTAAAAGCTGAATTCAGACCTGCAATTGCTGTGCGATTTTACTGCTGTTTGGGAATTTTGTGTGTAATCTTGTTTCTTCTCTCTCGTATTTATGTTTCTGCCCTGGCAGCCAGAAGGTGTGCTAGTGGAGAAGTCTTACAGCTCCATTCTGTGCCCAAGAGGAGGTACGTGGACAGTTTGAAATAACTAGACCTGGTTATTGTTCAGGTCCTGCAGCCTGAAATAACTAGAATCATAGAATGGTTTGGGTTGGAAGGGACCTTAAAGATCACTTAGTTCTAAGTCCCTTGCCGTGGGCTGGGACACCTTCCACTAGAACAGGTTGCTCAAAGCCCCATCCAACCTTGCCCTGAACACTTCCAGGGATAGGGTATCAACAACTACTCTAGGCAACCTATCCCAGTACCTCACGACTCTTATATTAAAGAATCTCTTCCAAGTATCTAATCTAAATCTACCCATTTTTAGCTTAAAACCATTACTCTAGTCCTATCACCAAACTCCCTGATAAAGAGTCTCCCAAGCTTTCTTGTAGGCCCCCTTTAGTTACTGAAAGGCTGCTATAACGTCTTCCAGGAGCCTTCTCCAGGCTGAACGAGACAAAACTATACCTGAGAGTAGGACTGAACTGTGGGAGGGCTAATGAAAGAGATATAATTTTTTTCAAATTTTTTTTTTTTCACGCAGGAAATTTAATTTCTTATTAGAACAGAAAAGGACAGTAAATACTATTTCCACACTTGCTTCCCTGTTGAATTTGTCACTGAGTCTAGGTGGTAAATTTGTGCTCTGTAGCCTCCTTCCCACAATGTAGCCTCTGGGTGTTCCTGGAGCATGATAGTCACTCAAGAGAGAGAAGCTCCTGCTATACCACCCTAACCCTGCAGCACTACAAGCCTCTGCAGGATGTCCCCCTGCCAAGTGGTGACCAATTGTGATCCTCGTGGAACTTGTGAAGCATGGTGAATTGAGTTATGAAGCTTGGTGTGCCCTTGCCCTTGCCAGCAGCTCTCAAGTCACTTCTAATCTGAAAAGTTTCCAAGCAGCGGAGCTTGGCGTGATGACTGGGACAGGTTATAGAGAGCAGTCTGCATGAGCAGGATGTAGGCAGTGTCCCACTTATTTTTTTCGATTTTGTCACTCTGGTTAGATACTTTTGGTTTGATTTTTCATGCTGCACCTTCACCCTGTTGTTATCAGGAAACATGGTTGAAGACTCTGTGCCCCTTCACCTCCCTGATAATGTAGTAAAGGGATCTGCCAGAGCTTCAATTTCCATCTCAGGTAAGCCATTTCTATTGTGAACTCACTGACTGATGTTACAGATGAGCAGGGATTAACTTTGTAATGATGTCAGGGGATCCATTTGGAATGACACAGCTCAAAAGAGAGAACAATGAGTTTCAATGCTCTGCAAGGTTTGCCAAAAACAGGGTTTCCATTTTTTTTTTTTTGGATTTGCACTTAGATTTTCATGAGAAAAGTAGGCTGCAGAGGAGAATAATCCTCATTTTTCTGGCTAGGACTTTGTAGCAGAGCCTTGAGGCCAAATTTTATCTGGGACTTTGGGAGCTTGGCTAGTTCTGTGTAGATACAATCAGCAAAATTCATAACCATCTCATCCCCTGCTAAGTTTCAATGTTACAATAAAAGCTGCTGGAGAGAATAAATCCTTCTCAGCATTACAAAGTTACAAAAGGATTATTTGGGGAGGCCACTGGGACCAGACAAATGTTTTCAATATGTTTCTTTGCACTGTGCTCCTTTGTCCCCATGTTCGTACTGGTATGAAGCCAGGCCTGCCATAATTCCTCAAAGAAGAGAAGACCTGAGACGTCTCCATCTTTTCCTAAGTACTTCTATATTTGTCTGTCTGCATGACACAGCCTGAGCAACTATAGCCCTGCTCATAGCCTTTTACAAGGTTGGAGCCCTTCACGCTGAACAGGTTCCTCAGAGACTCCACAGTGTGGTCATCCTGTATCGCATCCCCCCCAAATCAGGAACATGAAGAATAGTCACCCACCTTCATCCTATACTCAGTTGTTTCTTTCCATTTTCTCCTTTCTCCTTTGCTGAGATAACACACTATTATCCAGTGCCTGGCTGAGAAGCACCTCAAGTCATACTCAAACTTGCTTTGTTTCTTATATTGTTGCATAGGTGACCTCATGGGGATTGTGTTACAGAACCTGGACCGTCTGGTGCAGTTGCCCCATGGATGTGGGGAGCAGAACATGGTGCTGTTTGCCCCCATTGTCTATGTGCTGCAATACCTGGAGAAGACAAGGCAGCTGACCCCTGAAATCAAGGAGAAGGCAGCAGGACTCCTGCACAATGGTAAGTACAAGAGATCCACCTTGCTCCTCTGCTTTCCCCTGTGTCTAATCTACCAATAGCTCTCTTCCTTGCATTTATTCTGACAGTACTGGCCTTTCTGTATTACTGTGCTATATTAATCATTGTTCCTATTTCCCCAGGGTACCAGGCACAGCTTCTTTATAAGCATAGAGATGGGTCCTACAGTGTCTTCGGGCAGCAGGATGGGGAGGGGAACACTTGGTAAGCACTGGGAACATCCCTTGCTCCTAATTTGTCCTGTCCGGGCCAGAGCAGCTAATGTGTCTGAGAAGAGCTGATAAGATGCATGTTGCTTGTTTTGGATGGAGCCACCCCAGGAGCTGTCTGGCATGGATACAGATTGAGGGATTGAGACACTTGAAAAAAGTATTAGGCAGGGCAGCAGAGTTTCTGGGAAAGTGGAACACAAAGATGTGGTGTCAGGGGGAAGGAGATCCTTTTTTTCTCTCTGTGGTCTTGCTGGCGCCTCAAACAGAGCAATGGGTTCTACCTGTGGAGCCCCAGCAAGCCAAGAGGGGTACATACTGACTGGAGGAAGATCAGGGAAAGACAATGAAAAGTCATTTTTCCCAGGGAGGTTTTTGCTTGGGAGAGTTTGAGTGAACTGCATTGGCACTGTGATGGCTGGGCTGGGAGTAATGAAGAAATGAAGGAAATGGGGTGTTCAAGATTGTGTCTAGGTATTCAAGGGAGATGAGATGCAAGAGACAAAGTAGAAAGGGTAGAGGTTTTTCATTTGTGAAATGACTGGGTAAAGCAGTACGTGAATGTGTGGACCCAGACTGAAGAAGAGGAGCTGCTTGGATCCCAGAGACCATTTCCACTTTTAGTTTGCTTTTGCGTACGAGAGAGTCTTTTTAAGCACCCTGATCTGTCAGTGTTAGCTTCAGAGACAAGCACCAGGAGGCATTTGACTTTATTTTTGTCTTTTTGTGTTTCTGTTTCTCTCACAACTCATTCTCTTCCTAGGCTGACAGCTTTTGTAGTCAAGAGTTTTGGCCAAGCCAAGAAATACATCTATGTAGATGACAAGAATATCCAGGATGCCTTACGCTGGCTAGAGCAAAATCAACTCCCCAGTGGCTGCTTTGCCACCAAAGGGAGTTTCTTTCATTCCTCTATAAAGGTAAATGAGAGACAATTCAGGCAGCACAGCTGGGGAATGGCTGGGCAGGTGTTGTGGCAACAAAGAGTCATAGGATCACAACCGATCCTGGAAAGTCACTTGTGCAAATCATGCGACCAGACTGAAAGAGAACAGGGTGTGGGGTAGAGACAGCATAAAGAATGCGTACCCTTCTGGGAAATTATGCCCTGAGCCTTTGAAACACGCCTTAGAGAGTGAAAGGTGCTTCAGGTCCTGGGGTGTCAGAATGACACACCTGAGAGCCATGGAGACCATGCTTACGAGAGGCTCCAGGTGCAGTGTTTTGCCTCTGCAGAGACGGAATCCCTCACCAGCAGAGGGTCTCTGGTGACTGGTGATTTCTCACAGTTTATCTCTGGCAATGGATTCCCTTCACAGGGCAGCGTGGATGATGAAATCTCCTTGGGAGCGTATGTCGCTGCAGCACTGCTGGAGCTGGGTCAGCCACTGAAGGTGAGCACAGGCCGGCTGTCTCCTGCTCTCCCTTATTATCCCATGCCTGCACTCTGCTATGGGGAAAAAGCTCATAATGTTGACATTCTCCAGGCCAGGAGCACATCAAGGGCTGCTAAGGGAGAGACAATGTTTGGTGAAACTGAAGTAATTCCTCATAAGAGACAGTGTTGTAGCACTAGCGTGAAGCAATAGTGGAGCAATAGTGTTTGGTGGCCACAGTTTCCAGTGCACAATGGGGCTGCAGTGCCTTTTTTTTTTTTGCAAGAGAGGGTGATAATTTAGTGGGTTTCTCTGGAGCTACATCAGCAAGACATAGTCCCAGAGAGAGCCTGACCCCTGCTTTGCCCCTGTCAGTGTTTGGCACGTCTTCTACCAATGCAGGGCAAGATGATGCAGAGTACCCTCCACTGCCTGCAGCAGGCAGTTCACAACGTCACCAGCATCTACACAGAAGCTGTACTGGCCTATGCTTTTGCCCTGGCCGGAGACTATGAGACAACCCAGGAGCTGCTATACAAGTTGGAGGAACAGGCCATCAAATCAGGTAGGTGCTGGCTTCTTGCTGGAGTAATGTCTCTTGTTCACCTGCTGGGACTGGAGCAATGTACCCATGCAAATTGCCTAGCCAGAGCTGATAAACATGGAATATGCTAACCTGTGCAAGAGGCTTGCTGAGGGGAAAAAAATGCACCTGCTATTCTTGTATTTGTCCAGGAACTGCATCATGTTAACTGCAATACGTTATTTAGCAAGCTGTGAGGGTGACTTATCAGATTTTCCTCAGCCTGAAGGATTTAAAGATCTTATTGAGGGAGGAGGTAGAAACCTGTGTGCTAGGACTGGATGAAGTCCTGGAGAACCAACTTAACAAAGTGATACTGGCCTGACAGCGAAGGAGCAGGAGGAGCTCTAAAAGCCCTCTACTGCTTGCTTTCTGTATCCAGAACCCTCTGTTCCCTTCTCTCCAGATAGCTTGCACACTCCTTTTCTTTCTGCAGGAGGACAAATACACTGGAGCCCCAAACCAAGCTCCCCGGCTTCCACAGCCTTCTGGCCTGGTACTCAGTCAGTGGATGTGGAACTGACAGCCTACATGCTCCTGGCGTACCTTTCCAAGCCACGGGTGCATGCAGGTGACATGACAACTGCAGCTGGTATTGTGGCATGGCTGACCCAGCAGCAGAATGCCTATGGGGGCTTTGCCTCCACCCAGGTAACGAGTAGCTCCATGTGGATCCATGTACTTTTCTCCCTGAGGTTGGCAGGGCAAGTCTTCTCAAGGTCTTCCTGTCCCAAGCTGGCCTCACTAGAGATGATGTTTTCAGGGAAGTGACTGTCTCTTTCTCCCTAGGACACAGTTGTTGCCCTGCAAGCTTTAGCAAAATATGCAGCAAGGACCTTCAGCACATCAGGCCAAGCGCTTGTGAGGGTGAAGTCCCACAGGGGCTTTGGGAAGACATTCCAAGTCACCCGCCAGAAACGGCTGCTGGTGCAGCAGGCAGCGCTGACAGAGATCCCAGGGCAGTTCCTGGTGCAGGCCCAGGGCAGCAGCTGTGTTTTTGCTCAGGTGAGGTGGTGGGGTGAGTGTGGGAGAGATGATAGATGGAGGATTCTGCCTCTTCTCCCTGGACGAAATCATGCCTGGGCTGTCTTTTCCCCTCCTGCCCCTCAAACTGCAGACAGTGCTGAGGTACCACAAGTCTCCCCCGCGGACCACTGTAACCTTCACTCTGCGTGTCAACACAGAGCTGGCCAACTGTAGCCAGGCCAACACGCGTGCCCTTGTTGTCCGCATCCTTGTCAGGTAATCCTGAGGATTGTTTCCTCCTCCAGCAAGACATGCTGTGCTTGGGGAGTGTAGCTGGAAAAGCCTCAGGGCTGCGACGGAGGGACTGAACACAGGCAGGACAGAGGGTAAATTTGGCAGTAGTTAGGGGTGGAAAGGGAAGGTGCTGGCTACCTGCATCTCACCTCCTGCGAGATGATAAACTGTCTGCCTTGACCCTAGTCCCAGATGGCTCAGGGTCCTGCACACAAGAGATGGTGGTAAAGGGAAGGGGGGGCTCTATTCTCTCAGACAGACCCTCTGACTGTGTGATCTTCTTCAGCTACATTGGCAGCAGAGTCACATCCAACATGGTGATCATGGAGGTCTCCTTGTTGTCTGGATTTGTCCTGGCTCCAGTCTCCAGGATGTCGGTAAGGAGTCTGGAATCAGAAAAAGGGTGGCTCTGGTAAATGGGTTCCACCTGCTTGCTGCTGTTGGGAACTATTCATTCAGGCCATGAGGCAACTATGTTAGGAGTGACCCTTCACTGTTGAAATTGAACCAAAATCTCTCCATTTCCATACAAGGTCCTGCAAGGACCACCCGTGGCATTTCAAGGATGGTTCAGCTTCTCCCACTGACACTATTCTGTTGGGTGTGCTAAATAACAGTATTTGTTTGTCACATGAAAATGAAAGCTGAATTATTTGCACAACACCCAGAGGTGTATTTAAGAGCATTCTAGCAGTTAGTGAGATAAGATAACAACAGTCTTTACTTGTGCCTCTTTGCTGACCAGTGCATTAAGTCCTATATACTATCCACTGCCTTTTGTCCCCAGAGTGGGAGATTCCTCTAACTGAGCAGGGACAGCATAGTCCATCCTTGAGATGATGCTCACAAGGAGTGCTCCAGGAGGGACTACTGAAGACAATAAAACCCTTGCACATGCAAAAGACAAAGATCCACAAAGAGTCCAGGTCTACTTTGCACCATCAATACAACATCAATACAAATTTACTTGTGTTGTTCTTTCCTGTCCCAGCTGGAGCGCAAAACCATCATTAAGAAAATAGAAGTGAAAGCTGATGTGGTCTACATTTATCTGGACAAGGTAAATAGGAATGACAGCATTAGGTTTGGCATAATGAGAGCAAGAGGCCAGAGGACAAGGAACTGTGTGAGAAGGCCAAGGCTGGGCTAGCCATGGGGAAATAACACTGCTGGAACTGTGGGCAGAAGAAGCTTACCTAATTTCATTGTTGTACAGTTAGCATTTGCTATTTCTCACATACGCCATTTCTAAAATCCAGAATCTCTGATGGATTAGAGAGATTTTTTACAGGAAAGCATTCAAGCTAGGGAAGACAAAGATGCAATGTCTTCTTTCTTCCCTTCCTTGCTAATTTCTTTCAATCTCCATAAGCTCAATGATGAATCTCAGACTTTCAGTCTGCAACTGGAACAAATATTTGAGATGAAGAACCTGAAACCAGCCACCGTCAAAGTCTATGATTACTACCAGCCAGGTGGGTTGGTGATTCCCCTCCTACTCTGAGATTGGGAGCTGGATTCCTAGTTCTCTGGATGTGACTTGAAAAGTCATTGTGCGCTATTTCTTGTGCACATGCATGTACGTGTAATCGTCTTTCTCATTTCCTTATGCAGAGGAGCGAGCCTTGGCTGACTACAATGCTGTCTGTAGCTGAGGTAGGCAACAAGTCCCTGTGTGATACAAACAGTGGCATCAGGAAATGATGGGTCTTGGGTGGGAGAGAGGGAATGTCTGGGGAGCATGTGAGCAATCTGAGGTGGGAAGGAGAATGGTAGTCATTGGGGAGTATATGTCCAGCAAGAATGAGGAACAGTCGGGTGCCTGTGGCTGAGTGTGTAGAGCTAGGCCGAGGGCTCTTTTTCAGACAGGAAAGCAGCTGAAAGGCTCTGTCTGACAGCAGATACAGTCTTAAAATGGGAGTGAGGGAGGAAAGACTGAGCATGGTGACTGCATCATGTGGAGTGAGAATGCAGAGCTATAGTGGCTTGCACTAACAAGGGACTTCAGACCCAGACAACTGCTCCAGTCCCTCCCCAGCCCCTGCTACCTTCATTGCTGGGTAGAAAGGGGGGATTCCGGGAGCCGAAGGAGCAAGATGAAGCTGGGAAGAGGTAATACTTTGCCTTGTGGGGTGACAAAAACAGCTGTTAGAAAGGGAATGGCTTGTTAGCAGCAGCCTGAGGTGAGGACAGGTTTGGATCTGTCTTTTCTGGAAGAATAAAGCAGAATTTTGATATGGCATATGCTTCATCCTGACATAATCCCACACACAGAGCACTGTGGGACCTGCCTATACAGATCCCAGGGATCTTCCTAGAGAGCCACTGCCACTACTATCCAACACAAGTCTGGTGATAGCCACGAAGGTGCTGGATCACTCCCTCCTTGTTTGCCTTACCTTCTGTTCCCCACAATTGCACATGGTTCCTCAGAAAGGAGAGGAGGCAGTCACAGTTTTGGGGTAAAGGAGAAGTGAGAAACTGCTACACCATGACTTCTGCCTTTGCCCAATGTTTCAGGTTGGGGACCGAATGGAAGGAGATGCCCCAGCTACCCCCAGTAGAAGGACACTGTCCCCATTAAAGTTGAGCCTGTGTGGTCTTGTGCCTGAGTGGATGGACTTAGGGATCACAACGGTCCAGCAGTTGTGCCTGCACTGGGAGGGGGCTGGGCTGTGAGGGGGGACTGTTATATATCTGGTATATTCCTGGGAAGAAGAATTAAAGTAAGCATCACCCCTGACCTTGCTGTCATTGTGCCAGTTGTTGATGAACTGCAGGCTTAGCCCACAAGGATACCATTTCTGCCATCGACAGTGTACAAACTTTCTATCTCCTCCATTGCTCTCTCCCCATGGTCCCCATGGTTTCTTCCAGCACTTTCTGCTGAGTAGGACCCAGGCAGCTTTGGGATATAAGGTGCAACTGTACATGCTGTGACAGCCATATCTCATATGTCCTTCCTGCAGGCTCCTGTATTCCTGCTCTTGAAGTAGGCTCCAGATAGTAATGCAGTGTGATTGAGACTGTAGCCCCTCAACCCCTCTCAGCAGTAAATCCTTGCCGACTGCTCTTGGTAAAGTTCTCTAAGTGCAGCTGTTGGCCGGAGAAGTGTTGAACATATCCCAGTTCTCCCTTGCCTTTGACTAAAGCTTATCTGTTGGTCACAGCCACCAAGTACAAACTCTGCCTTGGCGTGTGCTCTACCTTCTCCTGAGCAAGTCTGCTACTGGCAGGGCAGAGTTTAGAACTTGTATATGCAAACACAGAACAGAGTTGTTTTGCCCAGGTTCTCCTAAACATGATTTTCTCCTAATTTGGAAGAAAAACAGTAAACCTGAATGATCACTCAACCAGACACTTCTAGTCTACTGACGTTTAATAAGACAGCTGGCATAGTCCTAGCCTTTAGGAAACTAACTGCTCAGAAGGTGATTTCAAGCATTTTCTCTTTGCTTCTTATCTCCTTGTGGTGGCTGTTAGCAGGGATGACAAAGAACTGATGGACAGAGACTGCAGAGAATGTCTGTCCCTGTTCCTGTGGAGACAAAAAAAAAAGGACAAAAAAGTCTGTGTTCCTGAAGTATTAAAACTAAACATTGGGAACTCAAGGGTGGTTTTTTGTGCCTCGTGACCAAACAAGACTGCCAAGCTGTCAAGGACAGAGCTCTCTCTGGCTGTCCTACAAGTACATCTCAGCTGCCTGCACAAAGCCTGCAGCAGCATCTTCACCAAGAATGTGGGGCTTGTGGCAGGCATCCCAGGGCAGGGCTGTATGTCTCCCACAGGTGACCCATGAAGCAGGTGTTTTTTTCCATGTTGTGGACTGAAGACAAGGAAGCACGGGGATGCAGCAAAGTTTAGAACATGACCAGACACTCAGAGTTCAAGCATTGCCTTTGCCCAGCCTGGAAGCAGGGTGGGACAGGTATCCGTTCCCTGGCGCAGCTCAGAAGCCAGTCTGAGGCTGCAGAAGGCTTGGCATTGAAAAGAAGTCAGGTCTTGCAGTAAAGCTGACACAGCATGTTGCATGGACAGGGCTGGAGGGTTGCAGAATTGCAGGACAAATAACACAAATAGGAACTGTGTTAAGTATACTCAATACAAAATGCCAGGACTGGTGGTAAGACTCAGGACAGTCAGCCCTTGTTTTATGAAACATGCCTTCAACTCTATTAAGAGCTGGCCACCTCAAACTTTCCACTTCAAATTCAATTCTCTCTTTCCTCAGTTTAATCACTGGGATACAGGAATTCACCCTTAACCTTGCTAATTGTTCCCTACCCTCAGTGTGTAGTGTCAAAAGTTTCTTGATGAAGAGCCCTTGCCTGCATCCCCCTCCCTCTCCAAACTCTTCAGGACCATGCCTGTGATGGCAAAACAGGTGTCCAGCCCTCACCTCATGTGCAGGGAGCATTGTAGCTGATCACCGTTGTTTCTTCTGAAAGAGGAGAGGAAAACGTGCCAGTGAGATACACTTTCCAAAAACTCCCTAAAGCAACCCAGCATTATGTCTCTGTTTCTAGAAGAGGTGTTCCCTTAGCTTACAGCCCACATCTCCCTTCTGCCATGACACATGAAACCACTTGCACGTAGCAAAGTTCAGTTATAGTTATGGACTCCCCACTTTCTCAAGTTAATAACAATCCTAGACACATTTCCAGCTTTTCCTCCTGCTAAAGAACTCAGGGAATGGGGAACAAATTATTACTGTCATTCTTCCAAGCCATCCCCTCACCATAGTGACTACAGTCCCTTTCCTTTGTTGCCTCCCACAAAATGAGTGTACAAAAGCATGGCTCTGAGCTTCTTGCTTGTCTCTTGTTGGAAGAGTTAGACTTTAAGTGGAGCCATGTGCCAACTTCAAGCTTGCGAGTTCTGAGTCCAGAAAAAGAAAAATCCACCATTTTGAAGCCCTAGAGGGTAAGTCCATCACTAGAGAGTTTCTAAGGGACAGTTAAATAAACATGCTAGGGATAGTATTGTCTTAGACCAGAAAGTCTAATTTCAGAAAGACAACTTCAGAAAGTTCCTCCCAGTGGGACATTTCTGTGATTTCTGCAGTACAGCATCCGAGCTCACCTGGCATGTAGTAATCATAAACCTTGATATTAGCCGGCTTATGATCTTTCACTTGCATGTCCTGCTGCATCAGCAAAGTGTAGGCCTGAGGCTGTCGAGTCAGCTAAGACCAAGAGATGCAAAGATTACAGCCAGAACCAGTCATGTAAGACAATCCCTTCCACCTGCTCTCACACAGGCTCCTACGGAGACATCACCACTGTAGCAGATCCTTCTAGTCCAACTCAAAAATACCTTTTACTTGACATTCTGTGGCCGTCTCCCATTTTGTGTCTCCAAAATTAACTCAAGTCATGAGAGACATCAAGTCCACAGAGTCAATGTGCATTAGGTACAGTGTTAGTGTTCCCAACCAATCCCACATTCTCATCCTTTGCTCTTCTCCTTCATGTATTTTGCCTCAGTGGCTACTTGCTTATATGTAGTCCTATTGCATCAGCTCTTTCTCTGTAGTCTCACACGGCTCTCACTATGAAGCAGCCACATCCAAGCTGTGGATTAACATTTGTTGGATGATGGTAGTTACATAAAATGCTGTTTGGTCGGTTCCATCTTGTGCTACCAGGCAGCCTGAGCTGAAATCTTTCCCTGTGCTTTCTGCTCTGTGCGGTAGATGTAACAAAAGCAGTCCCCCTGCAAGTCTAATGCATTACAATAACCAGCTTTCTATGAGGATAACTTGGTTCAGCTGAATGTCAGCTGGAGATAAAGAATCACAGAACAGTAGAAGTGCTCCTTGGAAATTCAGAATTTTAAATTCATGCCAGCTCTTGTTTCTGTTGCTGTTTATGTATACACAGAGCTGGAGAAAACCTGGAGTGGTTGTTAATCTGTTGACTAACGAGGCTGTGGAGAGAGCACTGCAGCTCACACAACCACCTGGTTTAATTTTGGGTGATCTTGGCAAACTCCATGTGCAATCCAGGATGTGGCCTACTAAATTCAAGCCACTTAAGGGCTTTCTAAGAATTCAGACTGGCTTGAATTTACTGGATGGATCCTCCTATCTCTCCAGTCCTGATCAGACCCTGTATATGGACTTTCAACAGTCTCTGAACAGTGCCAGCAGATGTAGTCTTATCATCAGTTAGCTGCATTTCACTTAAGTGGTCCTGTATACAGTCTCTAAAGCTGAAATACTGCAAGCTGACACACATACTTCTCCAGGTCAGCAAATGTGGCTGGTATGCAGAACAGCAGTTCTCAATACTTAAAATACTACTAGAAGCAAAATGCATGAGTAAGCTAAAAGCTATCTGCCAGCCCACAGTCCTCCTAATGATGACAATCTAAATTCCACTCACTTCCTCCAGATAAAGAACGACTCGGTCAGCTTCACTTTCAACTTTCTTCACTAAGGGCATTTTCTTTAGCTGAAAAAAGAAACGTCAGAAAAACAGAAAGGCAGAAAGCATAAATATTCAGGGATATTTGACCTTTGCATGGGTAAAATGTTCATATGGCCAAGAAAGTGCTTGGGGTGGGAAAAGGCAGTAGGAAGAACAGGTGAAGATCTCTGTGTGGCCTGGAAGAGACTCTGGGTGTAAAGATTTACTAGAAGGAAAAGAACAATGTTTCTCTGCCCACAGAAATGATGATGGTTCTGCATAGAAACCTGCACAACGGACATCTGTCACCATTCCCATCCCAGCTGGACACAAACTTGTGGTCTCACCTCATCCAGTGAATCTGCCACGGGGCTGTATCCAGACAGCAGCTCCACTTGGATCAGGACCATGTTGGTGGACACACGGTTCCCTGTGTAGCTGCAGCAGGAACCCAGGGGACAGCACTAATGTTACTTTCTGAGCCATGATCTCCACAGATACTCCAGCCCAGCTTTGGGACTCAGGTGGAGGAATCTGCCTTTCCTTCCAGCGTTCCTCCTGTAAGCATACCTGCTTCTGCACTATGATAAATTTTTGTACTTCCCCTGATTTATCTTTTAATTATGCTCAGCCTAGGAGAATTTTATTCCTTTGGATGCTTCTGGAGTTTCCTTCTCTACTCAGGGCAGGGAATATCACATCCTCCTCTTGTTCTGTTGGTAGTTTCTGTCCCATATCAGGCAAGGGTAAAGCAGAGGAGAGTGACGTGACAGCTAACCAGGAGGGAGGGAGACTTAGGAATAACTGTCAGCAGTCAGTCCCACAGACCCTTCACAACACTAGTGTTTTGGGACTAGTGTTTTGGGAAGGGGGTGAGACCCACAGAGCTTGGGAGAATTTGTGATGACTGGCATGATGATAGACAGGACTACAGCCCAACTCATCCCTCCATGGCCTTGTACCTTCCACCCAGCTGAGGAGTGGCATAGTTAAAAGAACAGGGACATCTTAGCGCTTGGACCTCATGAATAAAGGAGAATCCTGGCTATCAAGAGACTGGTGTAGTGCCAGGAGCCTCTTAGCACAGGGGAGGAGAGGGGCAACTGAGTGTCTCCTACCGAGTGTGAACGGTGACAGGAAACTGGGTGGCGTCGGGTGCTGTGCACTCTGTCTGCACAGACACAGCAAAGGTGAGGTCCTTCCTCGGCGGAGGGATGTGGTACCGCAGAATTGCCTGTCAGGACAGAAAGAAGCTAGTTGGCAGAAACAGCAATTTTTTGATGGTGAGTATCCTCATCTAGTGTTTTGTTGCTGTCTTGCACTGGTGTAAGAGAAAACAATATGGCAAAAGCAGAGGTGATGCTACTGTGCTGCTCCTGGTGGTGGTCACTGCACTCCTTCGAGAACAAATACAGCTCTGACTGGGTGGTGATGATCTTGACTTCATTTTGGGAACTTCTTGGTTTTCCTTGGCTTTCCTCCCTGTTGGATCCCAGGATCCTACCAGCCCTGAATCATAGAATCATCACAGGATCATTGAATGACTCGGGTGGGAAGGGACCTCAAAGTTCCACCCACCCACTGTAGGCAAGGATGCCACCCACTAGATCAGGTTGCTCAGGGCCCCATCTAACCTGGTCTTGAACACATCCAGGGATGGGGCATCCACAACCTCTCTGGGCAACCTGTTCCAGTGCCTCACCACCCTCTGCGTGAAGAATTTCCTCTTAACCTCTAATCTAAATCTCCCCTCTTTTAGCTCAAAACCATTTCCCCTTGTCCTGTCATTATCTGACTGAGCAAAGAGTCACTCTCCATCTTTTTCTGAAGCCCCACACTGTTGCAAATCACTGCAGCAGTCTGTTTTCAGTCTTCACTTAACAGCAAGGTAGAGGTCCCCAGCTTCCATGTTTTTTCCCCAGACAGACCTTTTGTCCCTGGACTGGTATTACCTGCAGGAAAAGGCACCCATGGCCCTGTACATGCACAGTATAATCTCTGGGAATGGCAGGCAGCTCCACTGTCTGCAGCAGGAGGCGATTGGTATTGTCTACTCGGACGTTTTTACGGAAGTCCTCAGAGGAGAGAGAAACCTGAAGATCAGGGCCATCCTTGCTGAAGGTCTTGGTTGCATACAAGGCTAGGGCTTCCAAGGCAACCACTGTGTCCTGATGGAAAAGACACATAGATGGCAAAACAGAACCCTTGTTTCCTGTGCATCCCAGTCTTTAGCTTTTCCCTCCCTGGTTGAGATTTCCCCTTGGACTTTTAGAACAGGATTAACTCAGAGGAATACAAATATTCACTCCTCACCAACACCCAGCAGCTTGTAAATCCATACTTTTTTTTTTAAACTATTTTTTTACATTTTTTTTCTTTACAAACCACAGCTGACAGCAGGTTCTCTACTGCCAATGGCCCCAGGGGATTACCTGGGTTGAAGCAAAGCCTCCATAAGGGTTTTGCTGCTTGATGAGCCATGACACAATCTGGGATGCCTTTCTGATTTCATCTGAAGACAAGCTTGACTTTGAAATGTGAGCCATGAGGATACTAGATGTCAATTCCACATCAACAGATGGAGCCCGATACCAATGTAGGGAATCTTCTTCCTGTTTGGACTGTTGACTCCAGAATATTTGAGCATCTAGAGGTGGAGTGTGGGAAGACTTATGGAGTGTGGAGCTGTATCTAATGACCTTGAAGTTCCTAGGCACTGAGTAAAGACGTGCGCTGGGACAAGATGTGGGTACATATTTTCCTATTTGTCCCCCACATCCTGCTTTTGCCAATAAAGACAGTCCTGCAGGCTGGGGAGGAGCTCTACAATATCCATGACACCCCCCTTGTTCGGATGACTGGAAGATCAGGACTGTGATATCATCCACAGAGCAGGTGTGTCTCACAGTATGGGTATAGCCTGTGGCAAACAGAGGCTATCCAAGCCTTGGGCTCTCCCCAGAGCTCTGCCAGTGTTCCCCACTCCTGACCCACATTCTCTTGGTGATTCAGCCCTGGGTTCTCTACACAATCCTGCCAACACCCCTCTCTCCTGTCCTGCAGTCTCTGGTACCTGATCTTATGGCTGCCTTATCCAGTCTTTTGAGGATTTTCTGCTTCAGTGCCTTATCACCTGCTACTGCAAAGGCATTTGCAGCTAGTGCCAGGCTGTAGAGGCTGGAACTGCCACTGTCAGCATTGACCAGGTCCGTTATGCATTTCAGAGCTTTCTGCACAGCTGGGTCCTAGGATGCAAATGAAAGCACACCAGTTGATAGCAGGGTGTAGGGGAGGGAATGCAGCCTTGATGTGTGCAGGGGAGGGTGGAAACAGGGACAGGTCACACAGGGAGAAAACGCATCATGCACTCCTGTGTGAACAAAAGCAGGGTGCCATTGTACTGTCTGCAGCGCGGCTGCACATACAGCGTGTCCCTTCTGCTGTTACTCACAGAGCGTGGCGTCCCAGAGTGAATGAGAGCTGTGATGATGGCAGAGCTCAGCCCCAGTCCTTCCTCCACTGCACCCTGCAGCCACCACAAAACAGAAGAGGAGAGCTGCCATGAGAAGAGAGCAGGAGAAGTTTTCCACTGCATTCTGCCCCCTGAGTGAACTCCAAGCCAGCAGAGACAACAGTGCTGGTCCCATTCCTCTGCTAAAGAAGTGCCAGGGCTGATGTCTGTTCTTGCAGGTCCCATTTCTCAACAACAGCACCTCAAGCTCCTCTGTGTAGCTTATTACCCTCTGCTGAACACAGAACGCATTCCCCTTTCCCTTTCCCCTTCCCTGCAAAGGATTTCCAGCAGCAGATTTCAGCACCAGGGGAAAGTGATATTCCCACAACCCAGCTGCACAATGGCACCTCAGCTCAGGGCCTGGACGAGCGGCAAGAGTGTGGAGAACCAAAATAAAACATAGCTTTTGCAAGGGGAAATGAAAGGTACCATTCTCTTCACTTGGAGTAGTTATTATCTGAGGTCTGGTGCATTGAAGTGCTGCAGGCTCTGCTTTGATGGTGCTGTGTGTGTGTGTGTCTGTGCATGTACAAGTGTGGTGTTTCTGACTGAATAAGGCACATCCCTGGTATGGTGAGTCTCACATGAGTGGCTGCGATTAATCGCCATTCACTCCATTTCTGACTCTCTCTGTACAGGGAGAAACTCAGACTGAAGGATGAAATAGCAGTTCAGCAATGGGAAAGGAAGCTGTTTACCAAGGGAATAACAAAAAGTACAATCGTGACTAAGCACAACCCTGGCTGTCACTCAAGGGTGACCTGAGCACACCAGAGCCTCCCTCCTGCAGTAGTACTGCAGTAGTCCTCGTTTGTTTTTGGCACCCAAATTAGGCAAGAAAGTGAAGCAGCCCTGAGGTACCCAATGAACAGCCAGAGTATGTCATACCATCAGGCCATTGTTGAAGAGTTTCCCCACACTCTTGAAGCAGCCAGATGGAGTCTGACTTTTAATCAGGGCACTGGCAGCATCCTTAATGTTCTGCTCATCTATATGGATGAAGTCCTGGGCTTGGCTGAATGTCTTGAGGACAAGGGCAGTCAACCTAGAACCAAGGAAGGGTGAAGAAAATCAGACTGAGTTAGTTACTGACATCCATCTCCAGAAGGAGACAAAAGTCTCTGTGTCTTCTGTTATCTCATCCCTGGAGAAATGCCAGCACATCAGAGCCTCTGAGCAGACTGAGAACTGGAAGCAATGCACATGAGATAGATGCTATTGAAACTCAAGCTCAGATTCACCCATTTGCAGAAAGAGGATGCCTGAGATAGAAAATTCACTGACAGTTCAGTGCTCCCCTGGACCTCTGCCAATTCCAACACAGTCCACATCTGTGATTTAAACACATGAGGGCTGATTTTTGGTAAGTATAAAGACTGCTCACTCAGCCCCTTTCCCAAATCCCCTCTGGGAACAAAGCACATTGGAAAAGCTGGGAAGAAGAAGTCTTTGCAGCCAAGTTTTCAAAAGCAGGCTTGGTTGGGGTGTCCAAACACAAACAGTCAAACAGCAGTACCTCAGGTCAGTTCACTGTCTCGTGGTGCTCTTCCAAAAAGTCTCAGAAGTGGTGTCCATATGAAATACCTGCACATCTCCAGACACCCTTATGTTCCCCAGGCCCAAATCCAGGACAGCGTGAGCCTGACCAGGTCAGGCTGTTGTTCCTCAACTGTGTCTGCACATCTCTGCTTACCATGTGTTCCCTGGCTCGCTTCCTTCCCCAAAGGCACTATATGAGCCATCTGCGTGTTTATATAGAAGCTGCCGTTGGTATCCTGCAGGAAGAGAACGGAGGTAGTGAAAATTTTCTGTGTCTGGCATGTTCTCAAGGTGACAACCTGCCCTGACAATAAGTCTGCAGATCACTATAGGAAGCATTGTCTCCAGGGAACTCAGCAAAGAGCTTTTAAAGGTGTCTTGAACCCTTTGTTTAGCTGAGACACAGCAGCCTGATTCACAACACTGTAATTCCCATGGCATCACACAAATGACACTGTACAAATCCCGTTCAGCATCACCTGTCTCCTGAGATCCCCACTGTACAACCTAGCGTAGTGAACATCACCAGCTTAATAACTCAGCATGAGCAGAAATCCACTCACCACTTTCCAGATAGCCAATTGCCTTCTGTTTGATTTCTGGAGTCAGTTGTCCTGTCTCTTGGAGGTATCGTGTGATAAAGACATTGGGGGCAAAATGAACCATGTTCTGCTCACCACAACCACTGGACATCTGGAGGAGCTCATCTATGTTGTCCAGTGCTGTCCCCAAAATGTCACCTGTACAATAGAACCACAGTTTTGGCAGCTTTACATATTCTTGCATATAAAAAAAAAATCTATGCTCACTGATTCTCCAGATAACCTGCTAAGAGTGGGCTCAGTTCACCCCTGTTCACACTAGGGTGACTTTAATGTCTACAGGGCTCTGGCCATGCAGAGCTATATGGTCAAAGGTGCAGCCCTATAATAATAGTGATATGGTACTCAACTATGTCTCTTGGCTTGGTGGAATTACAAGCCCATCTAGCCCAGTGTCACTTGTATAAGAGAGACCAGGACTGGATGAATCTCTGGAAGAATGGGGACCCAGTATTACACCTCACTGTACACATTTCCTCTTGTTACTCTGCTACAGAAGTTACAGAAGCGGCACTAGAAGAAAAGAATCCTGCAGGGAAAAATCTTACTTTCTACGATCCCCCTAGATCTCACCTAAGAAAGAGATGTGGGCTCTCTCTGTCCCAAGGACCATGTTCTCTGGCAAAGTGAAAGTGATTGTCTCCGAAGCTGAAGTTCCTGCAAACGGCAAAAGCATCAGCATAGCAACATGCAGATAGCAGAGCCACAGGCATCCCCAGGAGATGGCGTAAAAAAGGCTGGAATCACCTCATCTGTACTGAAGTAAGCATTGAAAACAGAGGGTGACACAAAGATTAGGCCATCCACTGATGTGTGACCGTGATGTAGTTAGGCTTTGTGCTGCCAAGAGCTTGTGCTACTGAGTAGAGCTGAACAGCTTTGCCTCTCCGTAAAAGTTCCAAAATCCCTGACTCGCCCCTCTCCATGCCCCTCTAGACACTCCTGGATTTGTTCACAGACCACCCTGCTTCTCTTTGGTCTCTGTGGTTCACACACACATACTGCCCCAATTCTAAGCTAGTCCCTATCTGTCTAGTATCTACACATACCTTTAGGGCACAGGAGCGAGGTGTGGGTCTTTTCCTCCAGCAGCCCCTCTGCCTGGTGGGGAAAAGGCTAGTCAGTGCAGAAGAGGGAGCAATAATCTGAGATATTAGCTGCACAGCACCCCACCTTCCTGCAAGACTTCCATCCTCATGGGCTTTGCAAAGGGATATGCATGCTGCTGATGAAGTTTTGCTGGGAAGCAGGTTTCTTAGCTGCTGCATGGCCTCTGACTACATTGCCTTGCTAGCAATCAGTTCTGACATCTCTGTCCTACCAAGCATATCCAGACTGGTGGTATTCAGCTCTCATCCCTACACAACCTATCTTTAGAACCTCTCCTTGACTAGCCTCATTGAGAAATGCGCCAACAGACAAGTGGGATTTCCCTTCCTAGACCCACCCCACCAGGCTGTATTGAGTCTGACCCAGTTCTGATCCCACCAGGAACCTGAAGCACACTGACCTTCACCAGCAGGTGCTTAACCACTGTGTCCTTCCCTCCAGATTCTGGCACAACAGCTATACTCTCAGTGCAAACATCTTTCTGATCAATCACCTCTGCAGTGACGGTGAAATTCACCTTCCCTAGAGAACAAAAGTTTAAGATGCCAGGTGGCACATCAGTGCCTACATTTCAGTTTGTTCAGCCTAAGGCCGCTCATTTATGGTTCCCATAACAGGTCACTCTCCCTTCCAGACCAGTTCCATTCCTGCTTGAGACCCTGCCCCTCCCTTATCTTCCTCTTACCTAGCTTAGTAGCTTTCACATCCCAGAAAAATGTCTTCGCTGAATCGGGACACAGACAAACGGTGAACCTGACATTTGCATGCACAAATTCAAAATCACTGGAGTTCATTAGGCTAAGCTGGAGCTAGAGGTGAAACGAAAGGGAATTCAGGTTACAGAGCTGCTATTTTCAGCTCCTTGATCCAAATGTCAGTTAGACACAGGGTGAGTTTGATAATGGCCCTGTTGCAATACCTGTGGGCAACCAACAGCCCATGGACATCACAACACTACAGTGTTGAGATTATGGGGAAGGATAACCTGGACAGAGATGGAGGTGTGTGGAGATTTCCGAAGAGATGATCTCTGAAGAGGGCCTCAGTCAGTAAAGTACGGTTACCATACATTCCCTTGCCCAGCACCAATCCTGGAGGGAGCCACTCACCACCATGCACTGCTTCAGGTAATTGAAAACTTTGACAGTCAGGGGAAATGACTCTCCCCGGAAGACGGAGTAGGGCAAGACGGGTTCCACAAAGAAGGGCTTGAAGCTCCGCAGGCTGGCGGTCTCTGAGATTCCCAACCCATGGGTCTCTGATGTGCAGAAAGTCATGGCACTCCAGTCTGTGATACTATCAGGTACTGTGACAGATAACTCAGCAGACCCTGAATCACTGAGGAGAAAACAGAGCAGAAGAGTTAATCCCTCTCCCTGTGGCTCATAAGCTGGGCGGAAAACTCACTTGACCATCGCGGTCAAAGAATGGTGAACAGTGACACAAAATTCAACTGGTGACTGCTTGCCTGTGGCATCCCTCAAGGATTTATACTGGGACCAACACTGCTTAATGGCTTTGTTAATGATCTGGATAATAGGATAGAGGACATCCTCAGCTGGGCATCCTGGTGCATGAAAAATTGAGCGTGAGTCATCTCATTTGCCCTTACAGAAATGAAGGTCATCTACCTCTGGACTATATTAAGAAGACTGCAGTTACTGGGCTGAGGGGAAGTTATTTTTGCCCTATATTTCTCACTTGTGGGGCCACATCTGGAATACTGTGTCCCGTTTTTGTCCTATGGTATAATAAAGACTGATATACTTGCATGAGTACAGTGGAGGGCTATCAAGATGATCAGGGAGCTGGGACATTTGATGTACAATAGGAGGTTGAAAGGACCAGGGGGTTTCAGTATTTAAAGGGAAAGGCTATGGTAAAATCACACTGCTTTCTACAGCTACCTAATGCAAAGGTGTAGAGACAATGGAGCCAAGCTCTTCTGAGGTGTATATTGATACAATGAGAGGTAACAAACACAAACTGGAACATGGAAAATTCTGACTTGAGACAAGAAAAAAAATGCCTTGAGAATAGTCAAACACCAGAACAGATGCCCAAGGAATTTGTGTCTCCATCCCTGGAGACATTCAGAACTTGACTACAGCAACCCGATCTAAAACCTCATCTGCCTTGCACAGGATGATGAGCTCCAGACCTCAGGAGGCCCCTTCCATCCTACAGGAGTCTGTGATTTTAAGTTCCCCAGGGTCATTTGTAAAATCTCAAGATCCAGGAACCGTGCTGAACTCCTTATCCAGTTCTTCACGCTCCCCTTTTCTTTATGGGCACAGAAAGTGGTAATGCCTTGGCTCTGCTCCTGCCTATTCTCTGTCTGCTGTGGCTGACAGGAAGTCCGTGTGGGGCCACAGCCCATAATTACTCACTTGATGGGGACCAGACTCCAGATGAACGTCTCAGGAAACCAGGTACGTACTGGCCCTGCCTTGCTGCCCAGCTCAATGTGCTCTGACTCAGTATGTTCAACAGCAGCATCTAGTTCTGGATCCAAGTCTTCCAAGTCTTCCAGATGATCATAAGCTATTGGGAATACAAGCATTCATACAAAGACAGTACTTTGCTGAGATCAGGATACAGTTCAGCTGGGAAAAACCCAGTTCTCCATCCCTCCCACTCCCATTCTGATCCCCCTTGTCCTCTCCAAGATGCCCTTGACCTACTTCACTACTTTCTTCCAGTGGACTACTCAGCATGTGGATTCCAGCATATGCATGGTCCCCCTTGAAGAACTCCGCCTGGTCACACTTCTGATCTCTCAGCCTCTGCTGAAAGACTTAGATACTATACTGCCCAGAGCCAATCTTGGCTCATTATCTGGTTTACAGTGAGACCTTTATTAGTCTTACAAACATATCTTTCTTCCTGGGAGAGTTATCTTTTCCCCTGTGGCCATATTATCCTCCTGTCTGCCTGAAGCTTCCAGGTGGGCTCTTCCAATGCAGTCAACCCTCTGCCACTCCAGTGCACTAGACACATCAGGACCCTTCCCTTCTTCCTGTGGTTCTCATCTCATGTGCAACATCCCCCTCATCTCTGGAAGCCATTCCCAGTTCCTCAACACACTGCACGTTTATCTGCCCTTGTGCAACCTGTATGTTACCCGTGATTTCCAAAGAAGCACGATAAATTAAAATGTACACATGTAGTCGTAGAAAGTGGTCTGGGTGCGGCACTCGATTGGAGACTTGATTTTAAGGCTGGTTAAAAATGTTAGACCTGAATTCTGGGGGAAAGAAGGGGAAGAAAAGAAGGCAGATTTCAGTGGAGGGAGTGGTATGTCTGGGGTTTGTCTCTGCCCCCACCTCCCAACATATCAACCACCCCATGTTGTTACACCTCTGACTGACTTGAAAATTTAAACAGAGAGAATGTGGAGCCACCCTGTTCACAAAGCCCAGGTCCAACCTCCTATTTCCTCTGACTCTTCCCTTTCCTTCCAACCACTACAAAGTCTGAGGGCCTAGAGTCTTGGATAAGTGGGGAGCTGGCTTCTAGGGATGTGCCTGATCAATAGGAATTTATAAAGCTTGGAGCATGGGATGTCAGAAATCTCTTACTTCAAAAGCTTGGCAAATTCAGAATGTGAAGTTGCTGTGTTTACAGGAAGAACAATCCGTGAAGCTGCTCTGTGCTGACCCGGGATACAAAAGGGCACAGTTCTGGTATTTCAGGGTTTATGGAAATTAAATTTACCCTCAGAAGTCCATAGACATCTGGCTGGGACACTGCATAAGAATAGCTGTTGTACATAAAGGGTGGTGTAGTTGTTGGTGGAAGCGTGGTCTGAGAACTGATGGTTCCTGAACTCTTGTGGACAGTACAGTAGTCACTGTAAGAGTCTGTGAGGATACTGGGGTGCTCTTGAGGATAACTGAACATATTGTACACCTGCAGACAGAGAATGAAAACAGTACAGGTTAGTTTGAGAGGTAGGCAAGATTCTCTGTGATGGAGGCAGAGCTTGGATCCTGCCTGCCGCAAAAATCCATCCCCAAAGGTTTTCTATCTTCATGGAAAGCTTCCACAAGTTTCAGATATGTAGAACAAACATTAACACAAACCCCTCTGGGGCACAGGTGCATAGCTGTGGCTCATAGTTTTCACCTGAGAGCTTAATGCTCCTTAAGGAGGCCAGTAAGAATCCTTAGAAGGCTTCTTTGACTGTGGGCACATCCTGGATTCGCCAAGACAGTGTCAAGATGCAGCTCAAGTGTCCTCAGACATAATGCATCCCAGGCCTAGGTGAGAAATGAGACCTTTCCACTGCCAAAGCACCACTTCCAGTCTAGTCTGTGCATGCAAGGACTGTCCAGTTTGTGTGAGTTGGAACAAAGCTATGGAGCCTATCATACACTGGGCATATCTTCTAATGTAACTCTTCTTTTGGAGCGCTGTCATGAGGTGGTTCAGGAGATGGAAGTCCCTAGACATCTGGTTGCCACTACTGCAAAGTACACTAAGTTTGGCAAGAATGTGTCATTAGTTTATACTTGGGCTTGTCAGTAGGTTATTCTATTAGATCCATCCACAGAAACTGGTAATTTTGGCTGATGATTGATGTTTGTCTTCATTTTTTTTCTCATGAAGCCATGTCCTGTCCCCATTTAAATACCTGTTGATATATCCACTGTGCCTGATTACCCAGTGACTGTAATTAGATATTCAAAAGGCATCTCTCCAATAACAGCAGGGCTCAGCCTTAGACTCACATTAGCCCTGGATAGCTCAGCCTCTGGCCTTAGCAAAAGTACACTCTGGTCTACAGCACGGATGCTACATAGGGAGCGTGGTGCAGCCTGCAAATGGAGATGGACAGCTGATCCTGGAAGAGCCACCGTGTCTGAAAAGCCAAGCTTCACCTGAAATGGAAGATGAAAGACGGACAGAAGACATTGAAAGAGGAATCTGTGACTACTGGGTTCTGCTGGACATTTATTGACAGTTTTTAGCTAATTGGCTACCCTCCAGCCTATGACCCCCTTATGTTTTGGGTGTTACTTACATGGTTCCTGAAGCACTTGGAAACTTTCAGACTGAAGCTGTCAGCTGCCACTTGACCCTCAGGGAAGGCAGTGTAAACAAAGAGCATAGCCATGGGTGAAACGATGTCAATGGGAAGACTGATATTGAAAGTATCACTGTACTGACCTGAGGGAAGAAGGAGAAAGAGCAGTATAGGAAGAGGCAAGGAGGTCTGTCTGGAAGGATTACGGCAGCAAAATGGTCAACCTCTGCAATACTTCTGTACAGTTAACTTGGATAAAAAGCTATTCTGTCTTGCTTCTGGGGAGGCCACAGCTAGACCAGGCTGTAAGTTAGTGCGATTTTGTAGCACTGATCTTATATCATGAGGGATCTTGCAACACTGCATGCTTGCAAGAGAAATGACTTTCCACTGGAGTGTGGCAAACGGATTCTCTGAGTTTTCTCTTGGAGGCCTCTGATAATTCCTGCTTGGCAGCTAACTTCTGACAATTTCTTCATTTGATCAGGAAAAAAAAAAAAAAAGAAATTAGAAGGCAGAAGAGAGATAGCATATTCGCCATTCCACTTGAATTATTTTTGCCAGCTTTGTTGTTTCCTGTTGGTCTCAGATCTCTCTGTCCTTCCCCATGTAGGCTTTCCTGTTGGGTCCTTAATCTGTTCTTGGTATTTAGACACTCTTACCTAGTGGTGGATCAAGAAGTACTCTTGTTTTGCCATGATGCACAAGGGATCCTCTGGCCAAAACCTAAAAGGGAATGAACAGAGCAGTGGGCTGACAAGTGCCACTACTCTGTGTCTCTGGGCCAGCAAAGGGCCCTATGCCAACACAGACCCATTGCAAAGCTGACCTCGTTGCCTGTGCTGCCCTGCACTCACCAGGTGGTAGAACTCTGCTCTGGCAGCCCCGTCCCCCAGCTCAGTGGCCAGGAGATGATAATTCACGGTGACCTGCTGCACGTCCCCGCAGGGCAGCGCTGCCTGCACTGGTTGGATCCTCACAGAGCTACGGCTGGAGGAGTAGAAGGCCCTCAGTGTGAGGGATGCAGTACCATAAGACACCCTCATGTTCTGACTGCTGAATTCCTCTGGCTGGGTCTTTGCCTGTGGCATAGAAAAGGTGACTCAGTCTTCAAAGATTTCTTACCAACCTCCCCAGGCCAAAACCAAAACTGTGACTGATGGGACAGCAGCCTTTGAACCCTCCCACAGTAAGGTGTTGAAAGCACCACTATACTGACCTGAAAGAAGGAGAAATAAAAGTACAGATGGAGGCAAGGAGGAGGCTTCTGCTAACCCTAGAGCAGGCCAAATCATTCAGTTGTGCAGAGTGGCTTAATAGTCCCTGGATCAAACCACTGAACCCTTCACATTTGTATGGTACACTTGGGGAAAGTATCAACATGGATCTGCCCTGATAATGTATTTCACTGTTCAGTGTTATTCCACTCACACACCATATTTCTTTTAGCAATTTCCCTGATCCATTCAGTAGGGATGGCAGGGGACAACTGAAGATCAAGAGCCTTGCTCATCTCTAAACTATGATCTATCTGTACCGAGACTATGATGTTAACATCTTTCAGGCTTCCAGCCATGTCAAGATCCTTCATATAAGATACTACATAAAATATGGTGAAAATGAAAGATGTGCCTTGACCCTGGAAGTGTAGATATGGCAGGTATTAGAAACCTACCCCTAGAAGCAGACGAGCCTTCTTTGTTCATGGAAAAGCAGACGGAGAACTTTTCTCTGTCATTTCCCTATACCTGGCAGCCATCTTTAGCTCCCACTCTGCTCCGTCCATCCTGGTTACCTGTTTTGATCCAGACTGGCTTGCAGCAACTGGTTCCTTACTAGCTTTCCTTCTTTCCTAATTTTTCTTCCTCTTATATCCAAGGTTCTTACATCCAAGTTTATTATCTTCCTCTTATATCCAAGATTCTTATATCCTAGTTCTTATGCAATGAGGGTGATACACAGTGAATCGGTCACTCATTTTTTCTTCTCTACGTGTATTTTCAGATGCTTCTCTCCTGGTTCCTTTCCTAACTTCCCATCCCATGCCACGTGGGTGTCCTTCCTCTGTTTTCTGTCCCTGCCCAGTCTCACAGAGCCTCGTCCACCTCAACCAGAGGTGCTATGTGGATAGACCTCAGTCACAACATCACACAGCCTCTGTCCACAAACCTGTCTGTCATCATGCCTCCTGACTGCTCAGGGACTGCGTGTAGCATCTGAATGCTGGCTCTGCCAAGGAATATTTCTCTTGCCCTAGATCTGTCATTTCACTGCTCCGCACTTCCACCTCCCTGGCTATACAGAGACAATGACATCGACTATGGATCTGAGGGATGCATTGCTTAGTGCTAGCCAAATCCAGTGCGTTCATTGGCCTTAACCTGCAGTCGGACTTCACTGCTGTTCCATGCTGAAGTCTCTAAGATGAAAGAGGCCATCCCAGTGTCATCTGTGAAGTAGGTCTTGGTCTGCTTCCTGCTGCCATAGGACACTGTAAGAATCACCTTTTTGTTCTTCAGGTGGGTCCCATTGCCACTTTTGAGTTCCAGCTGCAACAATGCAGAAAACAGAAAATTGGAGGCCTTGGAACTGAAAATCTGCTTCACAGTAGAAGACTCAGTTCCCCTCTCTGCAAAGGGATTCTCAGTGTGGCCCCCTAACTCCTCCAGTGCCTCCCCATTTATGCAGAAGCCATCCCACCTGGCAAAGCTATGTACCTATTCTGTGGTCACACCTTTGGATTATCTCTTGGTGGAGACATCAAAGGAGAGACTGGGATAGAAGAGTTGTGGCAGCTTTGGACAGCTCAGAGCACGGGGACTAATTATTTCTGTGTCTGCCATCCCCTCAGGCTGAACATTCCACTTTTTTGCTCTGTTCGCTTACATTTCCATAGTAGGGAGCTCCTTGCTGATAGTAGTAGCTTGTCCCCCAGAACTGAAGAGTTGTGATACCAAAAGTGACCTTGCAGTTTTCAGTGGTGTTGAACTCCACTCCTAAGAAAGACAGGAGATGCACGCAAGTGAGTATCATGTGTCTGAGCAAAGGCAGAAGGATTGAATGGATGGAGGTAAACATTGGAGTATCACTCACAGGGAACTGTAGTTTCTCCATTTATCTTCAGGAGTCATTTAACACACATTATTTGTTAATAGTGTCTCCTACATTGTGAGCTGCTGGAAGGACAGAGGTCTACCACGGGGGTTCTGCCAGACCCAAATGCTCTTTCTGACTTTGTTTAAAATTGTTCCACTCCCAATTATCCACTTTCATTCTCCTTCCATTCTCACAGCAGAGTCGCTATAAGGCAGCATTTCCCCTTGACTACACAACTTATTTTACGGTCTGCTGTCTTGTCATGTGGTGCCCAACTGAAATCACTGTCATTGCTTGGTAAGTGAATATGTATTACTGCTTTCAGCAGGGGGCTGGGAAACATTTTCTTGTAAGGAATGGTTTGTAACATTTTGGAAGAGAGGACACCTTCCAGGATGGGCTATTCAGCTCTGGGCAAGTAGCTTCATATCCCTGCCTGGGATGTTGAGATAAATCTGGCAAGATGCCATTTATTAATGGTACACAGTCAGGGCTCACGTTATCACTGGTTGCTCTAAGCCCCTCCCCATTCCAAAGGACTTCCCTAAAATGTGGTTTAAAAAAAAAAAAGAATGTGGCCTGGTCCACATTTCTGCTGTAACCAGAAGAGGAGAAACAGCAGCTCTAGTCCATCTCTGATAAACCAAGGTGACTGTAAGAGCTGGAATGGCCAGACCAGCTTCTAGAGGAGCAAGTATACTGGTAAAGGCTATCTTGTAACTGGAAGAACTCACGTTGCCTGTCTGAGTTAGACCGCAGTGGTATGCCCCATGCTGCTGTAGTGCTTCCAGGAAAGACACAACCCTCTGAACACCTGCCCCCTGGAAGCCAGTGTAGAAACTTCCACATTTTCCCTGTGTGCAAGACACAGGGAGTCTTGCAGGTGAAAACCCAAACGAAAGCATATTGCAAGAGTGTAAATAAAAAGACCTTCCACAAAGTGTAGAATTGTGTTTTTTGTTTTTGCTACCTGTTCCACTTTCTTTCAAAGCAGCCACAGCTTCCAGGTTGAAATCGTAATTGTCAGTACGCTTCTGGTGGTAGGTCTTAACGTGCACCTCAGTGGTAAAACAGCCGTCCTCATTTGTCTGAGGGTGTGAAATTGAATCTATTAACTGATTATGAATGCACTAATCATTTCTGTTGTTCAGATTAAACCCAACGCCCAGAAGTCTAAATTACATGACTAAGACACTTGAGATAAAGGAGCACCGTCCATACTGGCATGAACCATCTTCTTTCTGGAGCACTGAGGAATAGGAGATCCTGGTTCACAAGCATGGGTGCGTGAAACATGCTTTACACTCTTTACACAGTCATTCACATGCCAGTAGGAAACATTAGTTGCCATTTCTCCTTGAAACATGATGTTTTCTGCTCTGGCAGGATTTATCTTTAATATGTATATGCTGGGTTATTTAAAAACATGTAAACAAATGTAGATACATTTATTCAACCCCAAAGATGAATGAGTAAAGCTTATGCTGAACTGCAATTGTTTGCTTAGACATAAGAGGTAATCTCTGTCTTCCCAAAACAGCTGTTTCTGGGAAACAGTATATACATCTTTCTTTACATCAGATGAAAATCTGTTGCTAAAAGGCATCCAGCAGAAGTCAACTGATGTGGACAGTATCTCTATTTTTATTGTCCTGTCACAATACCTGGCTTGTAGGTGAATCTGCAGCAGTTAGCTTGTCTACAAACGCTCCTTCCTTTGAGTGCATCAAAGTGCATTTAGAGAGATTACTGAGATGGGTTAAGATTATTTCACAGGGGAATTAAGAACATATTAGTCCATCATCCTTGACTGGACTGAAGAACATGCTGCTTCAACAGCTGATCCCCACCCCACATCTTACGTTAGCATTATTCCTTCTCTTTGCCCCTGTTCTTCTCTTTTTCAGGAGTAGTGGATGGCCCATGTGCTCACCTTGCCAGTGTACTCCTTACAAATACTACGCTTGGCTTTGGGAGACTTCCTTTTATACTGGATATGTTTACGGCACACCACAGCCTTCACACTACCTTGAACTGGTTTTCCATATGTGTACCTGGCAAAATAGCAGAGAGGGCTTACATACATGCACAGAAACACTGACTCAAGACAAATAATATCTGCTTTAGCCTGTGGTTTGCAGCCATACTGCCCAGCAGCTTGAAATATCTTCATGGATCATGAGCCAAGAATTTACAAAGACTTAATCAGATTAAGGCAGAAGGCAGTGGTGGGTGAATTCTCCTCTCTAAATTTACGTTAATTCCACTAGACAGTGCTAGCAAACATTGTGCTGGCCACAAGTCTGAGCCATTATTCCCTCCCCACTGGCACTAATCAATGCAGCAGAGGTACTGTACTGTATGGCACATGCCCCACTGAGGAGATCCACTGTCTTACTTTCAAACTCACAGATAAATAAGTAGGGAGAGAGAATACAGAGAAAGGTGAGAGTCCAGGAGAATTCCTTAGCAGAGGATGTCAGGGTACCAGACATCAGGGAGGGGGACAGTTGGCAGAGATCATTTTGCGCTTGGTTACTGATAGCTGCTCAGTTTGCAAAACAGTAAGAATGCAGCTTCTGCCAAGGTAAGTCAGCTCACATGCCACAGATATGGAGATGGAAGGTCTCCTCCAAGATGGTGACCACCTGAGGCATCTGGATGGAGACACTGAACTTGGGCAGAACTGTGAGAAAGCAAGAGAAATATAATGCAGTAAGGAGAGAGAGCTTGTTTGTCCCAGATGTCCAGAACCTCCCCAGATGGTTGTTCACAGAAAGACAGTCTCTCCTTTTGTTCCCTGTCCCTGACAGGACCGGCACAAGGCCTGGTAGGAATGCAACAGCAGCCTGGCTAAGAGAGTGTGGTGTGAGTAGACAGCTTTAGTCCACTTCACAGAGCACAGTTGCAGGACAGTGCCTCAGTCCCTCCTTAAGACATGTGGAAGGAGAAAGCCAGTGGGTCTGAGTGAAAGTCAGTGATCACACCTATTAGCACGTGGTGGGACATTTCAGGTGCTAGCACAAATAGCGCAACTAGCACAGCTGTTCACAGCTGCAAGGCCAATTCAGCCCTGTGAGAGGTTAGGAATCCAGAGGAAATGTGTTTTTCTCTGTTGATGTGAGCTCCCTAAACCCTTACCATACTCCTCTACCCTGAACGTATGTGTGCGGTCAGGCGTTTTGATGGTATACTCTCCAACTGGTGCTTCTGCAGCCAGAGGGAAGGACAGATCCACAATGCCTCCCACAGGGGTAACATTCAACCACTGTGCAATTCGGTTCCTTTTGGGGTCCTGTATAGGCAGTCATAGAGAAAGTTATTTCCAAGTGCAAAAAGAGACACTTCCAGGATACCTGTGCTACCACAGCATGGCTTGAGTGCACATAGTCATCCTGAGAGCCCAGACCTATGACACAGCTATGGTGCTCAGGTGAGTCCCAGCTTAAAGAATATAGGGCCTTTTTCCCTGTCTCACTGACAAAGTCATTCTATCGTGTTATTGCTCTCAACCGTCTCACCGACTGCTGCAAAACTGTGGTTTGCTGCCAGCCAGTCTCACTAAGAGATAGAGGTGGTTCCTCTCAAATGCCCCTGCAGTGATCTGAGCTGGCATATCCCCAAGGTCACTGTGAAAGTGGTCAATCCTGACAGCACGTGCTGCCTAAGGCATGATCTACTAGAGTGATCACTGGGGAGTGTGATAGCTTGAATCCCTGGGAAAGTCTGGGGAAATAAGTTCAGGACACCATGCAAGGCACCATGAGGTCCCTAACAGAAAGCAGGATTTAAAGACCTGTGATGCTGAGCAGAGGCTGTGGAGCTGTAAGGTCTTTTTGAGGCTTTATTGGTAGTCATAGTTGGCCCACAACTGTCTGTTGCTGTTTGGAACTGGGACCTCTCTGTATGGGTTATTACAAACACACTGCTTTTGGGCATCTTTCCTCAGCTCGGGTGATTGTAGTTCGTATTTTATCTTTCATATTAAGACTAGCAGATTGTAAGGTCAATATCCTGAGAGCTGCTTTAGGAAGCTTGGCTCTTTTAGGAAGCTGTGTAGCCACAACACTAACAGATCTAACTTCTATTTTCTGTACGTTAAATATAAAAATCTCCTGAAAAAGACGTTATATTTTCATAAACTTTCAATTCACAGGCTAGAGGGACTAAAAGTACTCTGACCACTCTAGAAAAGTTGGCTGGACAGCTAACTGATTCTCACTGGCACTGCAGGAACCCTTATGAGACTGGTATCATAACATTGCACTGCCACACTTGTGTGGACACTAAAGGAAGGGCAAGAATTCAAGTGCTGTTCTCATTCATTTTGAGGTATTTGGCTTTCTGCATCCGTACCCTCCCTCCAGTCATCTCCAAACCTTTGTCTTCCCCAAGGGGTGAAGAGATCGCCACTTTCAACAAGGTTTTTTTACCTTCAGTTCCACTAGGCGGTGCTGTGGGAAGGAAATAACAGTTAGTGGTAGGGCGCTTTCGGGAAAGCCGCCTCTCATGCCCTTCTCCCCTCCCCAGCATTTTTATCTCCCAATCATCCATGAGCCTTCCCTAAGCAACACCCCGGGATTGCCTGTGACCCAGCATCATGAGCAGTATCTGCATTGCCCAGTGCTGTTTGTAAGCACTAAAACCAAAACTGAGACTAGCAGTCCACCTAGCAGGGCCAAACACTGATCCAAAAAACACGGAGGCAACCCATAGCACTTTCAGACACACCAGGTTTTCTCTGCTCTTGACTTACTGTTTCATTGCTGGCAATGAAGTTCTGATCCAAGGTTACGATTCGCAACTTGACTACAGAGCAAAAGAAAAACAGGACTGGTGACGTTGGTGGTAGGGAGATGGTTGGACCAGATACCTTGAAGGTCTTTTCCAACCTTAATGATTCTATGATTCTAAATGAAAGTCTGTTAATAGGTATGGATGTGCCAATGTGCTTCACAGAAAGGGCAGAAGCTAGTGCCTAAGTTCAAAGACCTGCTCTGAGCTGGCAGCCTGCTAAAAAATAGAAAAAAAAAAAAGTGGTACGAGGGATAGTGTGGGGTTTCTGGGAAGGCTGATTGTGCTGGTGAGAAACAGCATTTTTTATGGACATTGGACCTACATTGAAGCCCTCAGTCTTGCCTGCCGTGAAGGTCAATGCCAGCAGCAGGTGGAGAGATAATGGGGAAAACAGCTTTGCACTGAGGTGATCTGAATTGTGTCAGTGTGGGGCCTGCAGCACCATGGTCCTCTTCTGAGGAAGTCTGTGAGGGAGAGAAGGCTTTAGGGCAGTCACAGACCACATCTGACTGGAGCAATTATGAATACAACACAGTGCCATGTGGGCCTTTTCTCATGCCTCTGCCAAAACACAGAAGCCCTGTTCACACTGGCACACTGTCCGAGTATGACTAGTAATGCTAAAAACATGCCATGCCGACACGTGGCAGAGGTATCCCCAAATCCCTCAAAGCAGGAACAGCCTCGAAGGGTGATGGAGGCGGTGCAGGCCCCACGCCAGGAACTGGAGGCTACCCTGTATTTGTGGCCTGAGGACTGCCTCTTCCTCTCACAACACAAGGCGTTATAACCATACCAATCTGACCGGGTTTGTACACAGGTTTGTCTGTCTGGATTAAAGTCTTCTTCTCTGCATGCTTGATTAGGACTTTCTGTTTCTTCTCAAACTCTGAATTGGCTCCCAAGACCTTGATCTCAACAAAAGCTACTTCCTCTGGCTGTCCAACAGGGGGAGGGACCTGCAGGCATAATTGTAAACATAACTGAAGCTGAATCTCATTCGTGGATCCCCAGTCTTCCGCAATAATGATTTTTATACTGATTTTTTATTGCTCCAGTTCTTCTTGCCCTGAAAGATATCACAGTACTTTTCAGAATGTTTTCTAGAAGAGTAAAATATGAGTGGGGCTCAACAGCAGGAAGAACCTGTATAGGCTGAAGGAGAAGATCCACAGCCTGATTAAGAGAGGACCATGGGATGACACAGTTAACTGTCTTTCCAGTCCAGCTAAAGCAGAATTCATGAAATAGCCACCCTGCTCACAATCCTTGAAAATATCCTCCTCACCTGGAAGTTTGTGCAATGGAAGAAGATGAGCTGAGAGATGGTCTGCGTGATCAGAGTCTTATTCCCAGCTTTGCTTTGCAACGATACTGTCACATGGATTGGGACTGCTTGCTTTCTGCTGAGCTGGAGGCACACTGTCTCTGAGAAGGGGTGGTAGAGCTGAGATGGTATTGCCACAGCATAATTTCTTTAAAAATAAAAAAATAAATAGATAAATAAATAACTCAGATGAAATTGATTTTCTGATGGGATGGGTTTTGACTGTGGGATTTGGGTACTTCTTAGTAAGACTTCTGGTTGCTTCATTCCACTGTCAAGATCCCGGTGGGACAAGATCACACTGTCCTCATCTATTGGTAATGTAGGCATTACCACCGAGGCTACAGTACATGCTGCATACACTTACAGAAAGAGACAGTCGCTGCTTCCAAAACCAATGCCATTTGTTGTATGAGACCCAGTGTACTGACCTCATGTCCCAGACACATCTCATAAACACATTTTCTTCAGCCCCTCACACACCCGCCCTCATTCTCATTCCAGATCTCACACATCTGTGGCTGCTATCATAGCTGTGCCCATGGGTAACACCAACAAGCTGACCATATTGTTTTATTTCACCTTAAATGGCACTGCAGCAGTTAGGACCAAAGAAACGCCAACATTCAAGGAGGTCTGAAAACTTACTACTGCTTACTGCCCCTAGACTGAGTTAGGTATCAGCACCTTTTGCAGCAACAGGAGTGCAAGGCCTTGAAAGATCAGACCAGCAGGGATATGGTGACGTTCACAGACGTGAACTGCTGGCAGTTCTCAGCTGGAGCTCATAACCATAGCAAGAGAGAGTCAAAGTCCTGTTGGCCAGGAGCCGTAAATGCTTTCACAATCAAGTGCTGTCAAGCTGCCTTGAGCAGCCTGTCTGCTGCTATTATTAGGGGAGATGATAACAGGTGCCAACATTTTGATTTTCCTTCTTAGGACGACTCATAGCACCTCCTGCCTGCCACTGTGCCAAAGGATGCGATGTGCACTAAAAGCTTACTTCTTGAACTTCCCAAACCTCATTTGCTCCTAATGGTCCCTCGGTGCACTCTCTACTCTAGAACATTTTCTCACACATCTCTGCTGATTCTTCCCATGTCCTTTCCTTCTGAGCTATAAAAGTACCACACAGCCTCTCTGAGGCTGTTTTTCCAGGATCCCTAGAGCCAGGCTAGATTACCTTCTGATGAAGCTACAAAAAATATTGACATACAGGTGTGACAGCAGCCTGCCTGCTGAAACCAGCAGTATTACCATCAAGGAAAGCTTCATGCTGAAGGCAGCAGTAGGAAACAAGCAGCAGTAAAGACGTATTTGATTGGAAGCTGTATCAGCCTATAGAGTATGTCCAAGGCTGTACTCCCACTAGAACGGGCTTTTAAAACTAAGCTTGTGCATTCCCACCACACGTGGCTTGAGAAAACTCAGCTAAGACCCAGTGACATATTTCATACTGTTACATCTACCGTAGGGAGCACACGGCCAGCTAAGGCAGAATCAACACACTGCTGTACAAAGATAATGCGTATTAGATACCTTGGACTCACATTTGCCCAGTTTGTAAAGGCACCCAGCTTTGTCTACTAAAGGTTTAAATGGCAACTTCTGACTCTGGGGAGAAAAGCAAAGCCCGGAACACAGTAGGACGCATGAGATGTTGGCAGGTCAGAATTAAACACATGCAGAAAGCTGTCAGGTTTGGTATGACCTGGGTCCTTGCAGAAATACCTGGTCTACACCATAGGCACCAGAGCGAGAGCCAAGTAGTAGGAGTAACGTGGTGGGGAGGGTGCATGAAGACCAGGTAAAACCTTGAGCGTATGAAAAATGAGAAACTCCTTCTGTCCTCTTTGGAAACACTGCCACCCCCCAAGAGCTCCCCCCAGACCAAGGCGCGTATGCGAAGCAGCTAAGGTTCTTACATCACTGCAGATGTTCCAACCGCGCTAGGCAGGAGAAGGATGCTGCCCCACAGGAGAGCGATGCTCCACATAGCTGAATGCAGGTTGAATCCCTCCACGGGAAGATGAGCCTCTCCTCTGCCCCGTTTTGCCCCTGTTTCTGCTGCTTTCTTTCTTCCCTCTGCCCCTCATCCAGAGATGAAGGACTATGCAGCTCTTGCTCTGACAGGGTGCCTGTCTCTTTCGAAAGCCTGTCTTGGCTTCGAAACCAAGAAGGTGGAAATCATGCTGTGCATGGCTGGGGCTGGGATGTGGGCGGGTGGAAGGGGTGGAGACAATGTTTATTGCCGAGGCACCAAAGGCACTTGCCCCAAGGCTTTGTAAGCCTTGTTGATATTTCTCTGGGAGATGTGTTTCTCTGCCTTATCTTATGCAGCATAGCTGATGACAGCAGGAATGCTCAGATACTTGATTTGGTATGGGGGTTTAATTTTTACAAAGGTGTCTTTAGTGGGATTTCATTATAGAGTCACAGAATCACAGAATGGCCGAGGATGGAAGGGACCTCTGAAGATCATCTAGTCCAACCCCCCTGCCGACCAGGATCACCTAGAGCACATTGCGCAGGGCAGCATCCAGGTGGGGTTTGAATATCTCCAGAGAAGGAGACTCCACAGCCTCTATGGGCAACCTGTTCCAGTGCTCCGTCACCCTCACAGTAAAGAAGTGACCCCTCATATTCAAATGGAAATTGGAAACATTCTTGGAAACATTCCTGGAAACATTGGAAACATTCTTGGGCAAATTTGTTTTTTTTTTTTTTGATGTCAGTTGAATTTTGTTTTAGGTTTGAATTTCTTCTGTAGAACTTCTTTATGTACTATTCATTTTGTATTGAAACTTAATTCCTGCCCTGCAGCCTCTGGCCAGGCCAATCCAGGGCTCCACATACAGCTCTTGTAGTGCCTCTAACTTCTCCCTGGAAGAAGGGAAGAACTTTAACACTTTATTATCTTTTAGTTGTCTTTCTGTTTCCATTTAAATTCTGAGGCAGCTAACTTGGTGACTATTCGGAGATGCAGAGCCATGGGGAATGTTTCTGAAATCAGATAGAATTCTGTTTTTTGTCTGGCTAATTTAGGCTTGAAGTCAAAACCCTGTTGATTTCAGAGAATCAAATGTATTCCCAGATCAGTGACATACAGTGCTTCAAACCTGCAGATTATTTGAATGTCTGTGCTAGGTGAAAGGTGCACATTGCAGTTACATTGCTCTGTGAGCTCAGAGAGTGGATACACATGCACAGACTCCATGCCAAAGTAAATCCAGGGGATTGCTTCAGCTGGGATCAAAGAGTGGGCAGACGGCAAATTCATTCTGTATTGTGTACCTTTGGTTATGATCTGCAAAACAACAGCTGTGGCCAAAGCAAGATGAGGACAACCACCTTCAAATAAGGTTGTACCTAGAAGGCAAATAGGTCCAAGCCCTGCTCGCTTCAGCTGCCACTGCTGCCATCCAGAAAAAGGAAATAAAAGTTTGCAGTACCTGATAGGAGTCTGAAGGAGATTGGTGGTGGTGTCACTGTAGAAATACCTTATGGTTGGATGAAGCTGTGAACTGGATCTGGCTGGGATGGAGTTAACTTTCCCTGCGGCAGCCCATACAGTGCTGCGCTCTGCACTTCACAGAATCACAACTTGTAGCTAGAACAGCATTGGTAGCACACCAGTGCTTTGTGTATTGCTGAGCAGTGCTGGCACAGCATCAAAACTGTCTCCAAAGCTCCCCAGAGCCAGTAGGCTGGGGGTTGGCAAGAGGTGGGGAGGGGACATCACCAGGGCGGCTGACCTAAACCGACCCAAGGGATATTTCATACCATGTGGTGTCACACAGCACTCAGCAGTAAATGGTGGGAAAGGGGAAGGAGCAGGGGGGGGCTCTCGTTATGAAGACGTCTGTCCTCCTGAACAACTTCTACACATATTGAGGCCCTGCTTCCCAGGATGTGGCCGAACATTGCTTGTTGATGGGAAGCAGAAAAGAGTTGTTTTCTTTCTCACTTTGCTTCCATGTGGTCTCTGCTTTTTTTTTTTTTTTTTTTTTTTTTTTTTTTTTTTGAGGTGGGGAGGAAATTAATTGAAAGGTTTTGAATTCAAGCAGTGATGAAAAACTGGATGAGGGGAAGATCACTAATAAAGCACAGTCAGAGAGTTGAGGATCCTTTTTCACAAGCTAAGGATAATAGCTGCTTTGTCTCCCGTAGGATGCTACAGCCAGAATCCAGACCAGCCAAAACTGAGGTGAGCTTTTCTGCTAAGTCCCTTTGAGTTTGGGTTAGAGGTCACCCACTCCACATGTCCCCCACAGTGCTCTGACATCCCACCACCTGGAATGCCATCTGAGCTTAGACATGGGTGGAGAACTGTGCTGTGTGGTCTTTACTCTGCCATTGGTGGAAGTAAGTAAATATTAGCTAGTGTCATTAGCCTGGAAGAGATATAATCTCCATATATAAACTTCCCCCACACTTTGGCCTTAGGAACATCTGAGGGGTGTATTTAGGATTGTTCCAGCCCATCAATACAGGCTACTCTCTCCTCCTGTGCGGATCTTGACAGCTGTCTTTCCCAGCCCAAGCAATGGGAGCACCAGTGCTCCTTTTAGCCCTGAACCTATTCCCAGTTGCAGCTGAAGCAAGCCTGGAACCGTGAGATTATCTTTTGGTTTTGGGGGGCTTGGTGGAAAGGACTGTCATTGAAGGGTGTGGTGCTGAGGTGCTGCACGGTTTAGCATCACAGAGCTGCATGCAGGGAATCTTGTTATTAGGGAGGCTGAGCAGAAGCAATTCCTTCTGAGTTAATTTGGAGCTCGGGGTGTCAAGCACTACTGCAGGTGAAGCCCCTGGTATATGCTAGTGCAGGCACCGCACTAGCAGTGCACTGTACACACTGAAAAGCTACAGAAGCCACAATTTTGCCTTCATTCATCCTGTGCTTGTGAGGATGCAATTTGGTGTGAGGATGAAATTTGCTGTGAGGCCTGAAGCCTTATGCCTCGCTCACTGAGTTTTCAGCTTCATTCCTCACCTAAACTTTCTGTTCTTGTGTACTTGCTGCTGGGGCAGCTGTGTCCTGGCTGGTGGTGACAAGACACATACCAGGAGCCATCTGGTTCCATGCTGGGCATGTTGCTTCTTTCTGGCATGGAAAGGGAGCTGCACCACAGTTCCTTCCCTGTAGGCCTCTTTAGACATTTCTGACCTTTGGTGTGCCTCTTCATGAAAGCAGCAGAGATTTATTCTGGCCTGTCCACCTCAGCCTCTGAATTGTTTCTGAACATCTGCTCTCTTCTAGTCACTACATGGTGGTGTTCCCTGCTGTCATTCGCCATTCCCAAGAGGAGAAGCTCTGCATTCACCTCAGCTCCCTGACTGAGGCTGTTCACCTGGCTGTCACCCTGGAGGTGGAAACCGAGAATCGCACGCTGGTGGAACAGGACGTGGAGAAGCCAGGTACTTTTGAGTGCATCACCTTCCAGGTGAGTGTAGCTGTGGTTGCCGACTTGTCAGTAGATGATCTTCCTCTCACTTCAGACAGGAGTGCTCTCCTGACTCACTGTCCTTCTCTGCCTTGCCATGAGGTTCCAAGCAGGTGAAGTATCTTTTCCTACCAGTTCCAGACAAAATACAAGTGTGTCCTAGAACCTAACAAAGTAGGCAATCTTTCACAGTGTAGATATATATTTTTTAATCTCTATCGGCTGATTTCATCCTGCTGTTGTAGTTAGCTGAACTAGCTACACTGAGGCTCTGACATGACTACAGAAATTTCAGTTACATTTCTGGAGAGACGTGGAGATGTGTCTGGTGCTGGGACTCTACAAACTCTCCCTGTCTCCTTCAGCACCATACTAAGTTGCTGTGCCTATGCTCTGATTGTCCTACAGATTCAGCAGAACTCGAGAAGGGTCTGTAGTCAATTCTGGTTCTTTTATCAGCAAGACAATATTTAACAAAGTGTTTGGTGCCAGGACTTAGGAGAGAGTGAATCCTGGTTCTGGAAAGCCAGGGCATCTGTAGTTAAAAAACAAAACAAAACAAAACAAAACAACAAAACAAAACAAACAAACAAAAACACTTTCCCCTGCTGAGCTTAGTCTTTCTGATAGTGAGATGTCCAAAGTTTTTGCCTGACCCTTATCTTTTTCCCATTACTGCCTTAGTCAGCTCCATATCTGTCTTCCCTATGTGTTTTTTTGTTTGTTTGTTTGTTTTGTTTGTTTTTGTTTTGTTTTGTTTGTTTGTAAAAAAATCTTAAATTTCTGTGACGGGGAGAATGATATGTCAGATGGTTCACTCTTACATTCATGAATAAAAGACAGATGGTGACTGCTTCTTCTTCAAGCAATATTAAGTGGTCTAGAGGCTGATTCATGCAGTGGAGTTTGGACTCTGAAGTTTGAGGATTGTTTAACAGTGAGGTGATGTCTCACGTCTGGGATAAGATGCAAAATCTCTGATGAATTTGTTTTCTGTTTCCTTACATCAATCAACCTAGGTACCAGAGTTAATTCCCTGGGAAACAGATGCTTCAGCTTCACAAGTAAGATACCTTTCTTGGCTGCCTCTCCTCTTACAAACTAGAGACCTTCAGCCTCTCCTGTGTCTGAGCCATATTAAAGGGAGGAGTTGCAGGGTGGGAAAGATAGCAGTGGGGAGAAAGAAATTTAGAAATGCACAAGTGTGACAAGGGGAAAGGCAGAGAAAAGAGAATAAGGAAACTGGGGAGCATGTGGAAGTCTATGACTAAAGAAAGGAAAGAGCTAAATCAAAGAAAGGGGACAGAGAAGAATTAAGTTGGAGATTTTGGTAGCCTTAGTTTCCTCTTCAAGTTACTTCTACTCTTAGGCAGTTTTTGTTTTAATCTGGCAGTCAGAGGAGGTGGTTTTTCTGCATGTCCTGATACACAGCGGTGACAGTGTGCTCTTTGAGGGTCGCAAGAAGGTACTGGTCAAGCCCCAGAAGAACATAATTCTGGTAAAGACAGACAAGGCCTTATACAAACCTGGAGAAACAGGTAAGGCAAGAAGGTGACGTGGAAATGGGGAGGGAAGGATTAAGGTAGCAGTCACATTTTGAGGGAAGACTTCATCGAGTGCACCAAGCTAAGCCTTTTGGAGCTAGAAGAAAGCAGGTCTCTTTTTTCAGTGTTTCCAGGAACAATGTGAGTCAGGATGTTCCCCCATAAGCCGTGCTGTACCAAATGCTCAGCCTGCTGCTCCCAGGTGTTGTTCTGGTGAAGTATCTCTCATGAGGCCAAAAGGAAAGCGAGAACACTCTAGGACACTAGGCAATCTCTTGCTATTTTTTGAATACTTGTTTACATTTGAGTAAAGCTTAAAGTCACTGCATAGATGCTTTGTGCTTAGAGCACCTCCAGGCTGTAGGAATATGGAGACTTATTCCGCAGTTTTCACAATATGAACAGACTGCAGAAAGACCAACCCCACTGTTTTACACATCATTATAATCCTTCCAGGTAAAAGCAGTGAGCTTCTACAGCCTGCAGCTGCATATAAACCTCCCAGACAAAGTCCTGGGTGGGGTGGGGGCTGGGGTTGGGGCTGGAGGGCAGGTGCTGGGAAGGGCTGTTTGGGGAAAGACCTGAATACCTCTAAGGTAAACAGAGAGATGCATAGATATTGGGGAACAGAAAGGGAGAACAAGGTTTGTGCAAGGACATGTTGAATGCAGAATGCTTTACTATCCTTTCCTTTGTATTTCCAGTAAAATTTCGAATTGTGAACCTTGACAATGACCTTAAAGTCATTAAAAATGAGGTGAGTTTCACCCCATGCATTTATAGAAGGAGGAGCCTCAGCATGATACACATTGAGAGGCTTTTGAATGAGACATTTCCCTCTCCCTGCATGCCTGTTAAGTCCTAAAGACAAGCGATCTTTGAAGGGAAACCACTCATCTATTGGTCCCCTGGAGAAAGACTGCAGTGTAAGCTAGCACAGAAGAAGGAGGAGACATAATGTAGGGTCTGGATGGAGCAGAACTTCTCTGGTTCACATGGATGCTGTTTTGCTCTATACAAAACTGAGCTTGTGTCTTTTTTTTTTTTTTTTTTTTTACAGTTTCCCCAGATATGGCTGCTGGTAAGTGACAAAGAACTGACCAGAGGGAGTCTGTCTCTTCCACTGTGCCCTTTCTCTCCTTGACTGAGCTGTGCCACAAATGTAACCCTATAAATAAGTCATCTGAACTCTTTTCTACCTGGGCTCTTCTTTCAAAGCAGCACATAGCCGAGCTAGAAGCATGGCAGTAATGAATCAGAGCAGAAGCACAAGGCAAAATGGTCAATAGATACAGCACAGCTGCTTCTCCTTCCTATGGTTCTGTGGTATTACCACTTCCCAGTAGCTTTACTGACAGCCTTTGCAAGTCAAAAGTTCAGTAAAAGGGTACTGGAGGGAGGAGAAGGAGTCTCACCTGGTGGTCTCTGCTGTGACAAGGGATCCTCTCTGCTGGGGCAAGGCTAAGCCCTGGTAGTGCCTTCTTGTGCCTGAGTATGGTTGGACCTTCCAGGTACCTATGCTCCCAGTGTGACTTAGTGTCTCTGAATGTTCTTTCCCAAATAGGATCCTAAACATAACCGTATTGCTGAGTGGCTGAATGTAAAGTCAAGACATGGCATTGTGGATCTGTCCTTCCCCTTGGCCTCTGAAGCAGCCCTTGGGAATTATACCATCTCAGTGCAACAAGACATGGCTAAAAATACCTTCGTTGTTAAAGAATATGGTGAGACTTGGACAACAGAGGTGAGGGAAGAGCAGTGTGGGTAGGTAGAGAAGAGACGTGGCCATGTTCATCAGACCTTTTGCCCTGGGAGAAGAGCGGATCAGGGACATAGATGGGTCTGGGCACACATCTCATGCTGGTCTGAATGTTCTGCAGCTGAGTAGGGTACAAGGCAGATGTTGTAGTCTGACAAGACTGTAGATCTTGTTCTAGCTGCAGCTGGACCCTGTGGTGAGCACTTTCTGCTGCTCATTGTCACCCTCCTCTAAGCTAAATGTACTGTTCTCTCCAGTCAGCTGCCATAATAAGGAGCTGCATCATGCCCTAGCCCAGTTCAGTTGCAGTGACCCTAACCTGTTTACAATGTTTATGCCTGATGGAGCTAGAGTAGAAAGCAATTCCTTGTGGAATTGCAGCAGCAGAGGGAGGCAAAGGGAGTAAGCACTGTCACAACATGGGGATGAATAACTGGCGTCATTACTATCTTGACTGCAGCTATAGCAGAATTTCCAGTCAGTGCCCACCGTACTCAGTACTGCTTTTTTTTTCTTCTTTTCTCTCTGTCCATGCCTCTTCCCCTCTTCCGTGCCTCTGTCTGCAGAGCTGACAAAAATTGAATTAGAGATTGAGCACCCTCCCTTTATCAGTACAGCAGATGAGGAATTTCAGCTGAAGTTATGTGGCAAGTGAGTACCATTGTGGTATCTGTCCTTTGGCTCCACAATCACCTCTAAATTGCTGGTAGCAGAGAAGTGGCCTTCCAGTATGACGTTCTTGCATTACCTTGTTGAGAGAGCCAGATCACTCTGTGGAACTGGTTCCTTCTCACCTATGGTCATTCACTGTGGGACTGAAGGACGCTAAGGATGCTGGTCAGGGGCACACTTGAGATGGTGGCTTGAAAATGGGCTGTGTTGATTCTGTGAAACGCATTCCCGATGTGTAGTGGGTGGAAAGAAATGCAAACTGTTTTGCAGGGATGAGCTGAAGCTCCCGAACAAACAAGATACAACGCTCTCCCAGGCTCCACTTCATCCATGGTAGGGTGGGGGGCCTGGTTCAATTTTTCTGCTGAAGTATCTCATCTTCAGGTGTGTTTCTACCCTGTGACACAGGTATACCTACGGGAATCCTGTTCAAGGGAAAATAGATATTACTTTTGTAACATTGCCACAATTTGTGAAGAGAGATTTCTCAAATTCTACTGAGATGAGGAAGAAACAGAGCTGGGTAGGTGGAAATACGAGAGTGGAAAGTATCACCTGATGGAAACGTCTGTCCATCTGTCCTCTTAATCTGCCTGACTGCACCTCTGTTGTACGCAAATCTGTTTAATCTGGTGTCTTCCCACTTCTTAGACCTGATTGATTTCTCTTCCTGTAACTCCTGTATTACTTGAATTACTATTCTGGCTGCCCATATCTGACTCAGTAATTCAGGAGAAAGCATGAGTTCTGTGTAAGTAATGGTTCCTGTGGCCTTTCCCAAGAATCCGTATCATACTGCGCAGAATCAGACCACTGGTCTATTCAGCCTTGTGACCGTTCCCACCAATAAACAGTAAATCAGACAATCAGATAGTCAGTGGCTTAATGTACCATTTCTTGCTCCGTTCACACAGTTTAAAGATAATCTTAAGCTTACCAGTGTCCTGTAAAATATTAGGTCCAGTGCTGGTTGCACTTTCTGCTCATTTGTGCTCGTTATATGTTTTTGGTTAAGCCCCAAGGTTATTTTTTTTTTCTCTCAGCTTTCAGATGCAGCTCTTTTAGCTTGCAAGTCACAAGAAAATATTTTTAAATGTCAGGTGAGCCAGAAACAAGCTGGAATATGAAAATCCAACTGGATCTCTGCATTTTTTAAAATCCATCCAGTAGCAAAATATCTCCATCTGGAACGATGCATGCCAACTTCCTCTCACATAGCATGCAGAAAGCCATGCAAGGTTCTCCAGGGAACTTAACAGACACAGCTAGAAACACTTTGTCCATCCCCACTCTCATGGCAGACTGCCTGTACCCAGCCTCTACCTAATGATTGGCACAGCTCTTGAAATCTGTAACTGGATGGATGCCCTTGTTTAGCATGACCACATCACAGAGACAGTTGTCACTAGAATGCCACCATATCAGACTGAATTCATCAGGACCACAGTTTTAGGGAGAAGGCTACCTCCAGCTCAGGTGGACACCAATGCTCTTTTAAAGGCAGGGTGTGGGCTTAATCCAGTCTCCTTCTTAGCCAGTGACACAACTAACCATTGTGTCATTTGTCTGAAGCACTTTTTTGTGCCCCTTTTTTGGTGACTTTAATCCAAGCATGCTCAGTTTTTTCTCTGGCTAAGATATCCGTGGTGGATTTCTGCAACTACAGGTTTTTGCGCTTCCCTCTGTTCCGCAAGTATTTGGAAATACTTCTTTAGCATTACCCAGCATCTGTGAAACAGCTCCTCTACCTCCACATCATGCTCTTTCTTTCTGTTCATGTCTCTGTTTCTCCAGACAGACAAGAATGGCTGTACTACTTTTACAGTGAAGACAAGGACTCTGGAATTAAATGAATCTGACAGCTACATATATGTGAAAGGGGAAATGGAGGAAATTGGAACAGGTACTGCAGGACATGCGAAGAGTTCTAATCCCTGCAGACAGCTTTTCATTTCTTTGTTTTTTTTTTTTTTTGTTTTGTTTTGGCCTTTTTGCAGCAGTTGAATTCCTTTTGAAAGGAATTCATGATGAGAGTTCCCTAGTCTTCCATCATGATGATGTTCTCTATTCTAGTACCTCTCCCACCTGTTATGACCAGATTTCCTAATCCTCTCTACCCTCCATCTCCACAAGCACACAGATGTCATTTCAGTGACTGCCTGGACACTGAGGTGTTCCTCAACCATTTACAAAGCCCTAGCTAGTCATGGAAAAGTCTGCAACAAATCCTCACAGTTCTTGCTAATTGTAGTGCACCATCCCAGCAGGTAGTCCCTACTCACAGAGTCTCTTGACCTCTCACTTCCTAAGCCTGAGGCAGGGTTGCTTATGGACACTTCTGCTGTCAGGAATCCCATTCTGCTCCCTTTTATTCTGCTACAATATTGACTATGAGGAGCATAGTCATCATCAGTGCTAATGTCCCATTGTTCTGGCAACTGGAGGTGTCCATTTTTTGAACTGCCACACTGTGGGTGGGGTTTCTCAGGCCACTTTTAGGCATCTACAGTATAGTTGTCTATACCAGAACAGTCATTTGATTTCTCTTAATCTGCAAAAAAGAGAAATATGTGCTTATAAGGTATGATGTATCCTGTCATTAAGCAAATATCCCAGAGAGATTGAGGGAATCGTACACTAGAAGAATGTATTTTCTCTTCTAAATTTAGATGTAGGTAGTGTAGAAGCATCTTCTCATCTTTTGCTTCCTAAGAGGACTGCTGGGGTTTAACAGATTTCTTCTCTCTCCACACAGGAGCAAAGACTGAAAATATATCTGGAATTCCTATTGTGACAAGAATGAAGTCTATAGAGTTTATCAATCTCCATCCATTCTACAAACGTGGATTACCATACACAGGGAAGGTAACACCCACAGGTCCCTTCTCTGCTGAGAATACATCATAGGTCTAATTTTCTGTAGGTAGAAAGAAGCCGTCTCTGGGAAAGTAAGTGCTGCTCTGTCAATATCTGGCAACTATGAATGAAGCCTTCTATAGAAGCAATTTCTTTTCTACACCCTAACCCAGTAATTTCCCTGAAAAGGAATTTTAGAGCCAGCTGCAGTCTCTGAGAGCTGCCTCAGGAGCAGCTCCGAAACTACTCTGAGTGATATAAGGCATACGGAATGGGGGTGTCGGCAGCAGGGAAATATTATTACCTGTGGACAGCTGTCCAAATGGTTATGGCAGCTTGGCAGAAACCACTAAAGCCTTGTGTATCCATTTACTGTCAGTCATTGCTGACCCAAGTCCACAGCGTGATGCTAGGACTGCTGTCCCATTGGAGCTAGAAACACTTCCACCTGGGCCAGTACTAATCACATAATGAAGGAGGGCAAAAAACAGTAAGAGTTAAGTTGCTGGAGACAAGACAGTTCCTGATCTTCTAGGATCTTGGAGCATTGTCCAAGAAAAAGCTCAGGATCCAAGGAAATTACCTCTTTTTCACCCAATATAGGTAACTTTTACCTATAGCCAACTGTAGGTATACTATAGTATGCCTGCACTATACTTTATTTCTGGTCCTGAACTGCTACACACTGGTGTTTTTGTGTATTTATTCAGTTTTTATTTGGATCCTTCCAACCTGTCTGAAAGCTCAAAGGACTTAGAAAGCCTGATGATACTAATAATTAGTATTAAGCATTGTCGGGGCCTGGGAGTGTGGCATGAGGGATATTAACTTCTTTCCCTTGTCTGCAGATGTTTTGCCACAGTGATGACTCTCCCCTCCAAAATGAAACAGTCTACCTAACAATTGACATCGACGATGAGGAGACACACCTGTCATTCGTCACAGATGAGAAAGGGGAAGTCCACTTCTCACTGGATACCACCAGCTGGAACAGCACACTGGTTTCTTTGAAGGTGAGCATCAGCCACAGTGAAAAGATAAATAAAGTAAGGGCAGTTGAAGGAATGGGGCAGAAAGTAGAAGACATCTGAGGTTTCTGGGGCACAATCCTCTGGCTTCTAATCTCATTCGACCTCCCTTTCAATACCAGACTTTGAAGCACTTGTCTTCTCTTCACACCTTCTGATCCTACACCTGAAGCTCATTGTTGCCAGCCCGGCAGTAGATGCATCTTTCCAACTCTCTGCATTCCTTGCAGCTGATGTGGGATTCATGCCCAAGCAGTATGACTTCCCATTGCTATTTGTTTCTCAGACTGGAAGAAACTATTGCTCTGGATGTTTTCCCCTGAGACCCTAGCCTAGCCAGGGTGAGGTCCCCTAATTTTGGTTGATATGGTTTGATGATTAGCGGTTCTGTAATCTGGGAGGTAGATTTCTGTCCTCAGGGAGCCCAGGGGCAGGCTTTAGTTCCTATTCCTTGGCCCACAGATATTGCCCACAGAGCCCTAGATTCTCCACACGGAAGTAGACCTTCATCATGCAAAAGCTGTTTCTGCACCTGTTGTACTTAAGGGCATCTAAGCAGAAGTACAAACACAAAACATGGGTGTTGTATTCATGCTAGACAGTTAAAGACTGATGTTAAGTGGAAAGACAAAGGAGGAAAAGTAAGATTGTGTGCAAAGCTACTAAACTTAGATTTTTGCTAAAACTTCATAAGAGAAAGTATTATTGACTTAAAAATTGACCTTAAAAAAAAGAATGTTTTAAGCATACAGATGTGTCATCTGCCAGGTAATAACGTAGTATTTTCCTCAGACTCAAAGTGTACAAACTCCTTTGTCAGGTCATACTGACTGCTTACTCATGTTTTTGTGCTCTGAAGGGCACCTACTACCTTGGAAATGACACTGAGGAGATATCTGAAGGTATCGAGGATAGCTTCCACTGGCTGAAACCTTTCTACTCTGAGAGCAACAGCTTCCTTGAGATCAAGGCCAGGAATGATGTGATGCCCTGTGATCAAGAGCAGGAAGTGGAAGTGGATTACATCCTTGACCAGAATAAACTCAGCTCTAAAGCAGACCACATTGATTTCTACTACTTGGTGAGCAGAGAAGACATCTGAATCTCGGGCAAGGTCACACTTACTGGTATTTTATCTTTTTCACAATAGCACACAGATACCCTTGGTAAAGAGTATACTGTTCCCAGGACAGTAAAAGTCAGTTTGTGTATTCTGTTCTGCCCCAACCTCCTGTCCTCTTATCCTCAAGATCCTGGGCCTTCTCCTATCCTCCAGCTGCTTTGCTTTGTTTGTCCCGGCCTAACCTTGGGTGGTAGATGCCTGCCATTCACCTTAATTTCTGTTATGTGAACTCAGAGGCAATCTCTGGTGCAGCTGACTTCCCCTGGCCTGGTTCCATACAGAAAAACAAACAAACAAACAAAACAAAACAAAACAAACTTGAAATTGCCAGGGCTTTGATGCACTCCAGAGGTATGTTACCATGTGTTGATGAAGTCCAGTTACAGGTAAGTGAGTCCAAAGCAAGAGTCCGACTACTTTCAGCTTACCTGAGACGTTATTAGTATATGGGTTACTGAACTGAGCGCATTCATATGTTTGAAAAGTGTTGTATCCTAACAATGTGAAATCAGACTTCAGTGGTGCTTAAAAACAGCTGCTAGTGCTAGACTCAGATGTACCTCTGGCTTTATAAGTGGCAACTTCTTCTCATGTCCTAACCAACATCTCTGAAGTCCCTTCCCAGCTATCACCACCTCTGCTGCAGAGCTCTTTAGGTCATAGCCTACCAGAGGAGCTTCTGTGGCAATATGTCAGGCATTTCCTTCTCTCTTCTTTTGTTCTTTTCCCACTCTCCTCATGCCTGCAGAATTCCGGCCCTTCAACGGCTCTTCTCTTTGCTCTTCAGGTGATTGCCAAAGGCAGGATCCTTTTCAGTGGAGAGAAGCAGGTATCAATTCTCCAACATGAGAGTGAGTAAAACCTCATGAAAATTAAGTGCACCATAACAAATACCAGAAAATTGTGACTGCCAACCAATGACAATCTCTGCAGGTGTTACTATTATCCACAGGAAGAAGCTGTTGAAATGAGTTCTTAGTGTGTGGTCCACCTCATTAGACCAACACAACCTCCACTCTCATCAGTTCAGTGGCCTTCTAGACAAGTGTCTTTCTTCTGTCTTGCCTAATTGACCTAATACCCAACCTTATGACTTTGCTGCTACCTTGTATCTTTGGAGAAGATAAAAAATTTGTGTAGCTTGCCTGCTTATCTAAGGTGCAGGAGGAAAAGGAGATATTTTTGCCAACCTTGAGCCAAAGAAGGGGCTAGTATACTGGGATTATTGTTAATCTGTAATCTGCGACAGTGTATGTGTGGGATGTTCCCGTCTACAGGTATAAAGTATTGAATTCCCTCTTTTGATTCTTCTTGTATATCCTACCCAAATCAGCTGATTCTGTGTGGCGTGAATTCAAACAAGAGCTTTCCCCCTCTTCTCAGCTGTTGTCTTGTGCAGATCTACAGGGTTCCTTCTCGTTCACTCTGACTGTTGGCAATGACTTCCTTCCTGACATCAAACTTCTGGTGTATGCTCTCTTCTTGGATGGAGAGGTGGTAGCTGATGTGGAAAAGTTTCAAGTAGCAACATGCTTTAAGAACAAGGTAAGTAAAACACAAAATGGAAGGAGAGGACAATTGCATCACTGATATGCTCTGGCCTGCTGTGGTTCTTGGTTTTGTTTTATCCTCAGCCAAAACGTGTAAGTTGGACACATGCTAAACCAGATGTCCAGTATTTTTGACTGGGAAACAAACAGGTAACCTCCTTCTTACCTAGATTCCTAGGTCTGCCCTCCCCTACACTGAGAGGCAAGCTGTTCCGAAGGAGTAAAACATGCCCCCTTGAACTCCCAGCATTCCCCATGAGTGACTTGGGAATACACTATCCCTTGTCCTCTCCCTAACGCAAAAGAAAGCCTGCCTGCCTAGCTACATGTGTGAGCTCTGTATCAGCAGGAGGTGGTGGTGTGGTAGTAGGGGAATTTTGACTGGGCTCTGTGCACTGCAGCCCCAGTAACCTTCCCAATAGGTTTCCAGGATGGTTTCTGTCAGTATCTCAGCTCCCTTCCCTACCTTATTCTTTGTTTTTCACCCTGCTGTCCAAACACCTAAGACTCACAGAGTCCCACTCTCCAACAGTGAGCCCCTGACCCCATCTCCTTTTGCAGGTGGCACTGGACTTCTCAAGCAAGGAGGAAGTCCCAGGGTCAAAAGTCAGTCTGGATCTCAAGGCTGCTCCAGGGTCCCTGTGCTCTGTCCAATCTGTTGACAAGAGTGTCCTCCTGACGTGGAACAATACCCTAACAGCATACACAGTGAGTGCAGCCTCCTGTGGCCATCCCCATGATGTCTGCCTGCCTTCTATCTCCATGCATTGGCAGGAGGCTCCTGAAAGGAGGAAGCCCATAGTCCTAACAGGACATAGCATCGTTAGTTGGCTGCTTTGGTACTCCCCCTCCTGGGCCTCTTCTGAGCAGTTATGTGTTGTTCATGTTCTTAGCGCGTCCGCCCTGCGCTGTGGGTCCGTCTGGAGAGTGGTGGAAGATGCACACCACTGCAGAAGTATGTGGGGAGAGCAGCTTCAAAGAGATGCTAGTGCTCACTGCTTAGAGCGAAAGCGCTTTCCTCACATCTACCTTCCTCTCCGCTCTTCTGTCTGCTATCAGGCAGTGAGACGAAGCCTTTAAAAGTGAATTTTGCCCTGGTAGGGTCCTCCTATTCTTCTGCCTCCGGCCTTGCTGAATTATAACCATATGACAGCTCATGCTGAGCACCTGAGCAGTTCTTTAGAAAACAGAAGACAGGACATAACCCCATAAGGCTGAATTTGTAATTCAGATATGCCTTGTGCTCAAACTGAGTCATGTGTCCTATCCAAATCTTTCATTTTAGAGTTAAAAGGCTTGAGCTGTCAGAGGTGACAGTCTGCAAACTAAGGGCTTCTTGCCTACATCCACTCCTTGGGCTTCATGTCCTTTAGTGTAAGCTGGGCCAGTGCCAACATCTTCAACTATGAAGCTTTATGAAGTATAATAGAGGGCTACAGTACAACTATTAGACCCATACAAATACATGCATGTTGCCCAGTTCCTTATAAAGACCTCTGTTTTTCCATTGCAGCTGTATAAGACAGTCTTTGATGACAGCTTTGTAATTGGAGGACGAGGGTTCCCTTATCACCTGGAAGACTTTGATGCATACCCTTGTCTGCCCCAGAAATCTGGTCTCCATAAAAAGACTCGGATGGAAGCACCGTGGTACCAAAGTGAAGCTGATGTCTTTAATCTGTTTAAGGTGATTCTCTGCATTTGTACCAAACTTTTCCTGAGACAGTGATTGCCAGTATGCCATCCTGAATGCCTACAAGAATTTACTCTTAGCAAACTTCAGCTGCTTTGACTTTCATTGCTAAAAGTCATCTGTGCCTTGTTCTTCTCCATCATGTCCACACTCACCTAGGGACTATGGGGAAAGATTAAACTTATGAGTAAGCATAGTGCATTCCTCATGCACTGCCCGGAGTGTGAATCTGTAAGTCTATGCATATGCATATGAACAAGTAGCATTTTTAATTGTTTCATCTATGAACAACTCACTTACTCTTGCTATCTCAAGTATTTTCAACATTCCTGTTCCCTTTTATTTATCACTGATTTATTCTCTTACTGTTTTTCCAGATGTTGCGCATGAAAATATTAACCAATACTAAAATCAAGAAACCAGTTTCCTGTATAAAACGAGACTTCAGGAAAAAGATGTTGTCTAGCAAAGACAGTGTAACTGGTAAGTAATGGAAATGCCCATCTCCTTGACTGAAGGGGCTCTCCTCTCCCAGTCCTAGCCAGGCTGCAGCTGAGATGGCTGACTTCCACCCTGCTGTGTTTCTCTTTTGTGTGTGTATGAAAGGAATGATGTTTGTGTTCAGTTTAAAGGACCTGATTTATATATCACAGATAAAAGCTCAAATCTCTGTGCCTTATTGGCTGTCCCTGGGTTCTGCACTCTTCACAGAAAATGTAGTGTGCTCTCTACCAGTATTTTCACAGACTGCTTAAAACAGTGTGACTCCATTTAAGTGTTCTGTCCCTTTCTGGATCCAGACCAAACTTTCTGGATTTGTCAGACTGAGCCTCAGGCTAAAGTCCATCCAACTCTCTCTCCCTAAAGTTGTGTTCCCCAAAGATATAGACACTGTGTCATATTGTCACTGAAAAGCCAATCCTGCATACTCTGTTCTGTGTCGCAGGTCATTTATGGTTTGTGTTAGATTGCCTGCAAATGAAGAAGCAATTTCACCTGTACTGACACATGCTATTTTCTGACGTACCACTTGCTTTTCTGCAGACAATTATGTTGGCCGTGTTGATTCTGTACCTCAGTCAGATGACACAGAGAAGCCCGAACCACGGACACGTTTCCCAGAAACATGGATTTGGGATTTGGTCCCTGTTGGGTTGGTAACAGTCTCTGCCTGCCTTCCCCAGAGAGACCCCTGGAAAATTCTGACTGCTCCTGAGCAAGTTCTCCTCTCTTTCTTCCTGCTGTAGTGATGACGGGCAAGCATCTCTCCAACTTACTGTACCCGACACTATTACAGAATGGCATACCGATACCTTCCGTGTTGCTGATACTGGCTTTGGGCTCTCTCCTTTGGCCACGCTTAGGGTCTTCCAGCCTTTCTTTGTAGATCTGTCACTGCCCTACTCTGTGACCCGAGGAGAGACTTTCAGCCTAAAAGCCACTGTCTTCAACTACCTCAAGGACTGTATCCAAGTGACTATTCCCCCAATCCCATAGCCTCTGCTGGAGCAAAAGCTCGAGCCCAAAGGCAAGCTCTGAGCTTCTGGAGATGTAGATACTGGCATCTGGGCCACAAAGCACAGTCTTATATTTCGTGACCCATGGTATTTGCTCATTTGAGCAGGGCCCGGTACTTACTCTATGCTAATGCGTGTTTGTACACCCTACCACACTCAGGTGCATACCACCCTCAAAGACACCCCAGAACTAAATGTGGATGCCTGTCCAGGCTGCCAGTTCACCAGCTGCCTCTGTGCCAATGAAACAAAAACCTTTGTGTGGAATGTGACAGCCACCAGACTGGGTGAGGTTGAGCAGAGGGATGTGTGGCAACAGAGGGAGGAAGTGTGAAATTTGCCTGCCTCTGTGTCTGGTCCTGTCATCTGTACATAGATATCTCTGCTGCAAGTGCTGAATAACGTACCCTTTTGCTTCTTGCAGGCAAAGTGAATATCACTGTAAGCAGTGTGGCAGAAGATTCACATGATCTGTGTGATAACCACGTTGCTGTGACACCATTGCGAGGAAAGACAGACACAGTGATAAAACCTCTGCTTGTGAAGGTTAGTCAGACCCAGTCTGGAGAACACTTGGGGACAGTGAGTTATCCCATGAGGCGATTAACAAGAGGAAGCTTAGCCCTTTCTTGGAAACAGGCCTACTGGATCATGGAGACTTCCTTTCCTGCCTTCCCATTCTGAACTACTCTTTCTTCACCTGCAGCCAGGAGGTGTATCACAAAAGAAGACGCAAAATGCCTTTCTCTGTGCTACAGGTATGGAACATAAATCCCTGACTGCTGTCCATCATGAGAGCAGGATGGAATCATAGAATGGTTTTGGTTTGGAAGGGACCCTTAATGATCATCTAGTTCCAACCCTCCTACCATGGGCAGGGACATCTTCCACTAGACCAGGCTGCTCAAAGGCCCATCCAACCTGGCCTTGAACACTTCGAGGGAGTGTTATGAAGGTCTGTGATCGTGAAGTTGAAGTGAACTTTCCTGGGCAACCTGTTCCAGTGCCTCATCACCCTCACAGTAAAGAAATTCTTCATTATATCTGATCTAAACCTACTCTCTTTTAATTTAAAGCCATAACTCCTTTTCCTATCATCTTGCACTTGGCCTTGTTGAACTTCACGAGGTTTGCACAGGCCCACTTTTCAAGCTTGTCCATGTCCCTCTGGATGGCATCTCTTGCTTCCAGTGTGTTGGCTACACCACACAGCTTGGTGTTGCCGGCAAAGTTGCTGAGGGTGCGTTCAATCCCACTGTCTATGTCACCAACAAAGATGTTAAACTGCACCAGTCCCAATCCTGACCCCTGTGGAATGCCACTTGTCTGGTCAATCTCTTGGTGACATCCCTGATTTGAGCCCCAGGTAAGCAGCAGACTTCTATAAGAAGCAGATCACGTCAGCAGATCAGGTCAGCAGATGGGTGCTTCAGAAGGGTGCCTCTCAGAAGAGAGTCTCCTATTACAATCACCCGTCACCTTTTTTTAATTTCACTAGTTGTTATGGGGGGAGCAGATCAGGCTGCCTTAGTTCCATCCCCCCTGCAATGGGTCTTTCCTTGTCAATCAGCAGAGGGGTGAAGCAGTTCTGCAAGGGCACCTCAGGCTTTGTGTGAAGACTTCCTCCTGCTGGCCCTTGCCATTGCAAGCTCCCATTCTTCTGTGCTATTGGCGTCTCTCCCTTTCACATGTGCTGGTTTTGGGGGGAGTTTTTGGTTGTTTGGCTATGGGTTCCCTGCAGACTGCACTTGGAACCAGCTATCTGGTTCCATTATGCCTTGACCTGCACAGGTAGTCACGGAATGGTGCCAGGTTGTGGGGTTAAAGTGTACCTGGGCCTCCTGCTCTGCCAGTGGAGGGGATGCCCTGCCCTGCTGCACCCAGCTGGCACACCATGCCCTCACCACTCATGCTCACTGGGGGTTGCCTATTGAGGAGGCCGCCGTCACCGTGTGTGATAAGTCTTCCATTGAATACATTCCTGGGTTTTGCCTTTCTCAGATAACACAGTCTCTGAAGAATTCTCCCTGACCCTGCCTGCAGAAACACTGGAGGGATCTGGCCGAGCCACTTTCTCTGTCATTGGTGAGAAAGGCTTTACCTGCTCTTGGGTCCCAGTGGGAAAACCTTACATAATACTTTGGTCTTAATGCTGCATCAACCCAGTTCCTCAGAAGATAAACTGAAGGGGGTGTAATGCTAGCCTCAAGAATGTGTATCAAGTAAACTTTTTCAGCAGTAATTCCTCTCAATATGGAATGATCTTGGGTGATCCCTAGGTGGCTGGAGCAGAAGACACGGGGTATCTCCTCTGATGTCTCTCACTGCCTCCTTCCAGAATGATGCAGTCTTCCCTTGCTGTGCTGGAGCAATCCAGGAAGGATTTGAAGAAATCTGAGTGTGATATGAATTGCTTCAGTTTAATGAGGAGCTGGCTCTTTTCCAGGATTCCAGTAGAGTTTGGAGAAGGCGTGAGTTCCCTCATTTCATATTGCTGAATGCCTGTGCTTTTCTTTCTCTATCTTCTCCACCTCAAACTTTAGGGGATATCATGGGCCCAGCACTTCAGAATTTAGGTCAGCTGCTTGAGATGCCCTTTGGCTGTGGTGAACAGAACATGGTTCAGTTTGCACCAAACATCTTCATACTCCAGTACTTGCAGAAGACTAAACAATTGGACCCAGAAATTGAAGATATAGCATTGTATTTCCTGAGAACTGGTAAACATTGTCCTTCCTTCTCCTTCTGCAAAAAGAAGGTATTATAAATCAGGAGTGTGGGGCATTGGTTTATTGGGTTCACAGCAGGAGAGGAAGCACTGCCAGAGCTATGCCAAAGGGAGATACTGCACAGTATAGGAAATTGTTTCAAGAAAGGTAAAGCATCTTTCTGAAGAAACAAGACTTCTGTCTCTGGCTATTATTGAGGTATTAAGCATGTTTTTCTGAGAATGGTGTGGGTAATTAATGATTTGCATTATAACGTGATTTGCATTATAACATGATGCCTGTGTTTTGTTCTTTTATCAGTCTGAGGCAGACAGAGACATTTTCCTTGTAGAAAGAGGGCATCAGCTGCTTAATTGGAATAAAGAGTGGCCATAGGGGATAGATAGGAGTTTAATAACTTAGTGTTTCCTTTTGTTTAGGACATTTATTATGGTGGTGTGTCAGCTCTGTCCAGTACAATCTAAATTTAATGCAGTGCTACTATCTGTGTCTCATTTTGCAATGCACATCACATTCCAGCTTTGCAGTCCTCTTAACCTGCTACACTGAATGCTCAGCAGCCTCCCATGGATAGGAAGTTTACTCCCTTCATCTCCCTTTCTTTCCTGTACCATAAATTAGGACAGATGTTTGGGAGATGGGAACTTACACAAGAGAATGGTATTAGCAGAAGGGCAATGGTGACTGATAACTGGTAACTGGTGCCATGGGATGCACAGGGCGTTGTGGTGTAGTAGGTTTGGTTCAATGTCTCTGTAGGAACTGGTAAAGTCTCTTGCTGTAAACCATGCTTCCTTCAGCAAGGGTAAAGTTTGAGATGCTACATGCCTTCACACTGAGAGTTGTGCCCTTGCACCTGTCTTCACAGGTTACCAGCGTCAGCTGCTCTACAAACATGACGATGGTTCCTACAGTGCCTTTGGGAAGGCAGACACGCAGGGCAACACGTGGTGAGTGACCAGAGTTGGTGCTGTCATCCCAAATCTATTGCCTTTACTGTTTCTGCTCCTGGCTATGACATAGGATTACTCTGTGCTCTGTCCACAGGCTGACAGCCTTTGTGGCCAGATCCTTTGGGCAGGCCAGCTCTCACATTTATATCAATAAGGATCATGTGCAGGGTGCTGTGCTTTGGCTGCGGAAGCACCAACTGCCCAGTGGATGCTTCCAGAGTGTGGGGAAGCTCTTCAATAATGACTTGAAGGTATGGCCAATAGCCATGGAAGTAGTATTGGGGGGAACATAATGTAGGGACAGGCTCACTTCCCTAGGCTCTTCTGCTGTGCACAGTAGCACAAAGCAATCTCCTCGTGGCTTAGCACAGCCAAGACAGCTTCCCAGAGCAGAATGAAGAAGCATGGCCTAAAACACCATGCATTTCCTCAACATGAGGCTTTAGTCTTTGCTGGGTTTTCTTCATTTTTACTCTAGCCAAATGGCACCATGGCTGATTGTGCCAAGGCACATTAGAGGCACAGGGAGAAATATTTGTATCCTCTAGTGCTTGTCTAGAATACTTTGGCCAGATTATCCCTCTTCTCATGCCTTATGACCCACAGTAAAGATTGTCCAGATGGGCCTGACTTTGTGCTCTAATATGGGATTATCTGAAGACACAATTGTCCCTGCAGTGTACACCGACTGTAAATTCTCCTGGAGCCTGGCAGTTCAAAAACTGATCCCTGCACTGTAGCTGGAAATGCACTATGAACATGCCCTGGTGCTCAGGTACCAAACATCTGCATGCACTCTGGCAGTACCTGGGTTCTTGTTTTTTGTAAAGGTATGAATAATCCAGACTGATCATATTGCAAAGTCACCCTTACTAAATACAAGGCAAATTTATGAAAGAAAACAAGCTGATGTTTTAGCAAAGCAAGGGGTTACACTTTTTTTTTTTCTTAAAAATTTAATGCAGTACAAAATAAAACCAGAGTGTACATGTAGACTGTTCTTCCTTGTCTGACTTTCATTCATTTCTTAACATGGGCTTTCTGTCTGAACACATCTTTTGGGTCACAACAAAGTGTCCTCCTATTGCACTTTGAAGACTCTGCTATCAGTGTGAACAATGCTTCACAGCATCTCAGCCCGAATTTCCCCCCTCATTTATGATGCAGCCTTGTCTCATGTCTGACGATGTAGGCAAAACTTCCCTGAGAATGCATGTCCTCTGATGGGGAAGGAGATACTTGCATGCCTGTTTACCCATGTTAACCTGTGGCCTCTCACAGTCAACTGATTTGTATGTAAACTTGCATTGCTTCTTGTATCCTGCATCATAAAACCTTTTCTCTAGTGTCCATTTGTAACACAGATTATAAAATAAATAGCTCCCCACTCTGAGGGTGGTGAGGCACTGGAACAGGTTGCCCAGAGAGGTTGTGGATGCCCCATCCCTGGAGGTGTTCAAGGCCAGGTTGGATGGGGCTTTTGGCAACTTGATCTAGTGGAAGGTATTCTTGCCTGTGGCAAGGGGGTTGGAATTAGGTGATATTTAAGATCTCTTCCAACCCAAACCATTCTATGATGCTATGGACTCTTTGTTTCATTCCCTTCTATGAGAAGGCATGCCTAGACTGCATGCCTATGCTGCATGGCTCTGAGGCTGTTCTCAGGACCAGACTTTTGCAATGTTCAGGAAATGAGCCAGGAGTGATTTTTTTCACTTCCTACATCAAGAATGTCCAGAAGCATGCTGCTACACTCTGGCAAATATGCTATCCATAGGCAGTTTCAGTGGTTAAACAATAACATTCCACACTATGCTTGTATGCAAGCAGTGTTTGGTTTTGTCCCTTTCTGATGTCTGTCTGTGTGACTCGCAGGGTGGTGTGGATGATACAGTCTCATTAACAGCCTATATCACTGCTGCACTTGTGGAGCTCCACCTGGAGAAGAATGTAAGTTACATTCGAACTCTTGTAGGGTTTGGGAGCATGCTCCACCCATCATTCCTCACAAGGTCTGTGGGTTCAGGGAGTACTCAGACAGGTGAAAGGCTCTGTCATGCCCCACCTTGGGACATGATCAGCTCAAAAGGAAATTTTTACCATGGGGAATGTGTATGGCCTGAATTGCAGCAAGCAGAGCATTTGCCATTCCCAGATAATCTTAGGGGGAACAATTGTCTCTGAAAATGATGCAGGGCTTGCAGGAAGGATGGGATACTTCAGTGTTGTTGATACTATTTCACAACAAAAAGTCCCAAAGAAAATTTACTCTGTTTGGATTCCTTTCTCAGGACACAATGCTGGATAATGCCTTGCATTGCCTCAAGAATATAACAATTGATGAGACCAACCTTTATGTCAAGGCCTTGATGGCTTATGTCTTCACATTGACCAAGGATATGGAGATGAGACAACAGCTCCTGGATAAGCTAGAGAAGGAAACTGGTAGGCTGTTGCCTTATAGAAGAATGGGTTCAAGAGAGTGTGTTTAAGACCTGATATTGGTAGGATTTAATTATAGTGGATTGGGAAATTTAACTTTTCTCACATTGGCTTTTGTGTCAGAAAATGATAATTTATTGAAGCTGTGAAAGGTCTCTAGTATTTAGGAGAGAATTCTGGAGACAATTTCTTGGACCCAAGAGAAAATTTCTGGTCAAAAGGAACAGATGCGATCTACATTTAATTTGTGGGGTCAAAGTCTCACTTCACTTTAGGAAGAGTTGGCTTCAAATCTTGCCCCCATCATTCCTCAGCAATGCATACACAATACAAGAGACCTCACAGAGGCAACTTGCCTTACTGTGGCTATTCAGCTGCTGGTCAAGACATTCAAGCCTTTTGACAGTTTCCACATTGCTGCTCTACTCAGCTCAGGGATCTTGGGTTTATGAATCTTTAGTTCAATTCTTCCTTTTGTCTCTTTAACTTGCAAACAACTGGACTTCTATCCCGAATGAAGATTCCAGGTAGGGTTTGAAATCACCTAAGCATATGGTGATACAGCTGGTAACAGCAGTACCTGACTTGGCTTAATTAAGTTCTTCCCCATATCTGTTCATATGGCAGTATGGTGAACTACACCGAGAACTGAAAAATAACAGAAGAAAAAAGAAGACAGTATTTTTCAGCCACACCAACTACCAGTGTAGTTCACTGCATATCCATTCAAGCTGCCGAGGTGGTTTAATAGGGTGGCAGGTGTGAGAAGTGGAAGGAGTAGAATTGCACACACTAGAGCTACTACTGAAAAGGTACATATGGAATGAGTGACTGGAGCACATCCTCACTGATATTCAGTCAGTCTGATGCTTCTAACTTACTGAGCACTTTGGAAAATATCCCCTTGAGAACCTAGGGCATGGAACACTACAAATTGCCTATGGGTCAAACAATAGTTTTCTTTGGTTCTTGCTTTCACTGATAATAGCTAGCAATGACTTGCCAAGAGCAATGGAGTTGTAAGTGAAGGAAAGTGTTTGTTATACTTGTCTAAATGTGTCCGTGTCCTGCCTGCTGAGTCTGAGGATGTGAGAGCAGCTACCAGCAGCAGCCAGTTTGTCTGCCGGAGAATCCCTGCCTGAGAGGGCTACCTTCTGTTGGCTGGAGACATAACTTCCATGGCGAGGTGACTGGGATTCTGTTATCTTCACTAACAGGATTACAGTTGGATCTTGAAGAGAAATTTGGTGCTTTTTAAAGAATCAAGGTTAATCTATAGGTTGTCTATGGCTGTATCTCCCAGAGGCTTTCTACCACTTAATGAAAAAATTGTTCTGCTTACGTCACCTTGGAAGTAACAAATCAAAAATGCCTCGTGAAAACTTTCCACTGTGATAAGCATGATGAAGTAATACAAATCTTTAAAGACCCTAAGCTAAATTCTAAAGTCTTTATGCTGGTTTTATGCAAACAACTGATTTTGTGATTCTTTTATTCAAAAGTGAAAATTTGTTTTGAAAATAGACTTAGTACTTCAGGTTTCCACATATTTGCAGAAGATTTCTACAGTAGCACACTTAATCAAAATTCTTAGCTGAATTTTAGATACCCTCTACCAACACTACAGCAAAGCTTTAAACCTGACTTAAGTGCATTCAGCGCCTGTAGGCTTGGACCATAGGTGGAAACCCACTAGTATCTCAAATTGTCCCAGCATATCCACCGTATAGGTAGGATGCAACAAAATCAGCTGGGTAGTCTTGCTCCTCCAGTTGCCTGCCAGCAATTCTCCCTCAAGGAGTGACCAATTATTGTACAATAGATGCAACTGACTGCAGGTAAGTCCTAGAGCTTCTCAGCATGAAGAACCCTGTTAGATTATCCCAGGTAAGTGCAGAAACAGCAAAAATACTGTAGGATGGGAATAATTTGCATTGGGGACTTCTACAAGAGTGTAAAACTAGGTTCTAAGGCAAGAAATAGTTGTGTCTTCATGCCAGACCAAAAATGCCCTCAGGCTCTCAGAGTCGAGTTATGCATTCTACACCACTTAATGACCTTAATGAACTAGTCACTGTCCAGAATCCACCCGCCTCACAGCACATCCCTGAGAAAGCAGTTCATGGGTGCAGAGTGAAAACCAATATGGTTCCCTCATCCTCGGTTGGGATGAGGGGAATTGGACGTGGTTTGTCACTGTCACCACTAACAGGACATAGCTTTCAATATACACAGAGCTCAGTAAGACCAGGACGGCACTTTAAACAAAAAGCTTGTGTTGAGAACCAATCAGTTCCAGAGGAACAGTTTCTTAGAAGAACTGATGAGGATTTGGGGCCATATATGCAACCTGGATCTCCTGTGCTTTCAAAGGAAGAAGTGCAGTCTAACGTAGCTAGATGGCCTTTCAGAGCACACACAAAAAAAAAAACAACAACAACAAAACAAAAAAAAAAAACTCAGGAAGGATTGGCTTCTGGACACTAAGGTGGTCCAGAAAGCTGCAGGCATTTCTGATGTTGTAAAGAAAGCTGCCAGTCCTCCAGGGCTACTGGCACAGGATGAGCTAATGCTCATAGGGATCTAATATTTTCCTCTTCCACATGTTTCTCCCTGCAACAGCAGAGCATCTGACATCAGATTCCAGTAGTGAAGAATCTTCTTCTTCTATGATTGCGACAGTAGCCTACATCCTTTTGGCTCATGTCTCCAACCCAGACTTGGCAGTCAATGAAAACACAGTGAGCAAGCTTGTCCGCTGGCTCAGTGAACAAAGAAATGCCCGTGGGGGATTTGCTTCTACACAGGTAACAATCTGGGGTAAGTTACGGGGGAAGGAGAGATACTGTACCTAGAGTGATGTGCATGTGTCTTGCATGTGCATGTGTCTCGCATGTGCATGTCACTCCAGATCCATCCTTTGCAGAGAGGCACACATGAGCCCTGTTTGGGAAGGGGAGTGCTGTGGGGAAGCCCTTCTTTTCTGTGGTATAATTGGGATCACCTAAGTCTGTGACTGCCAGTCCTAAGGTTCTGAAGCCACCCTTGCCAACTAACAGAAGTCATCCTGCTACCTGTGCACTTAATGGCACATACCCCAGCCGCATCACAGCGTGATGCAGGGCCATGAGGTGTGTGGTTCTCCATGTAGTGCCTGGATTAGTGTGATGGATCTTGTACTGCATTGCTTCATACCAAAGTGACTTTCTTTCTATCTTCAGGACACAGTTGTTAGCCTGCAGGCACTGGCTCAGTATGCAGCCCTGTTTCCTCATGAAATGAGAAATGTAAATGTGACAGTGAAAGGAAAGGAGGCTTCTCCATTAGAGTTCCACGTGCACAGAAACAACAAGTTGGTCCTGCATCAGGCATCTCTTCTTGCAGTCCCAGGGACGTACACAGTACAGGCGACTGGCAGTGGCTGTGTGTATGTACAGGTGAGCATACAGAATGAACAGAGCTGTTAAGTTTTTCCACTGACGCTTTAAGTGAGGTTTGGTTCTAAGTAGGTACTATTGCCTTAAGTTCTGAGAACTTGAAGAAGCTTGGCTTCTTTCTCCTTATGGGCAGGATTCTAGCTAATGTGCTTTCTCACAACTTATTTTTTTCAGTAAAAATGAGACAGTGTTGTACTGAATGGGGCCTTGGGTTATAGATAACTGAGCCTCCACGCTGGGGGTTATGTTTGGCGGATGTATCAGACCCTATGTGCTGAACACAGCTTATCTAAACAGAAAGCACAGCTGTAGCCAGCTGTGTTAGTTGCTGGTTATTGATTTGTTAAAAGCTGGAAGCACAGATAGGCCTTTGTCTTCTACAGGGAAGCTGTGGGGCACTTCACAGACATGTTTTCTCCTCCACCAGAGTACTCTCTACTATAACACCCCACCACCAAAAACAGAAGAGGCCTTTGTCCTGGATGTGCAAACAGTACCAAGAGAGTGTGATGGTGTCAGGAAACAGCTTGACATCCACATTTCTGTCAGGTATGTTATTCCTTAAAGCTCTTCCTTCAGCAGAAAGAAGTGGAAGCCCCAGCAGTATGACCAAAACCACCTAAATACCTCCTGTCTGTGGCAACAAACACCAGGCAGACTCTTATTCTCTATAGATTACAAGTGTTGTTTGATAAAATGTTTGTATTCGTTCCTGGTGTGCAATAAGCCAATCCACACGGTGCGTCAAGATATTGGTTATTTCAGAATTGTGCAAGACTGGGTACCAGCTGGTTTCCCACAAAGCTGGCACCCCTAAGGATTTTTCAAGCCACTCTTTATACAATCTCTTATCAATACATTTACATGTTTGTACAATCCCCTAGCCTCTGATTAGTTACATATTTAGCAAACTGCCGGTATGAGAGAATCATTCTACATATCCTCAGAGAGGAAGGGTCCCTTGTTGAGGTGGTGTCTCCCAGCCCAGGGGCATGATTTTTACTATTACAATGACGGTAGTTCATGGATAGTCCACATTAGAATACTCCTAATCTTTGTTTTTCAGCCAACTATTCACATTACATTGATTGGTGACATATTTAAGGGAATACATCAGGATGCTTCCCTCAAGAATGTCAACATAACATTCTTGCTGATTAGCGTTTCCTCAGTTAATCATCCCTTAGACATCTCCAAGGCCTGGGTAATCTCACCCTTTCCTCAAAGTACATATTTTCTCTCTTCCACACAAAACAGAAGTTAACTATACACTGGTATCACAAGAAGATCATGAAGTGAGAGCTAAGGCCTGGGGAAGCAAGTGAAACACATTGGCAGTGGCTTACATAACCACAGCAACCATCTCAGTCAGCTCAGCAGCTCCCAGAGCACTGGGAAAGCAAGAAAATGAGACCAGTCCACTCAAAATCTGTAACATCACAGATAACTTCCATTTTTGTAGAGGGCAGTGTGAATATTAAGCATCATACATTTGCTGTACAATCTGTCTCCATATTGAGCAAGTAGATGGGGCATAGGGCTTTTTCATTTCTCCTATTAGCTAGGCAAGCTTGGCAAGCTTCTGTGCTTTCACATCACTGTAGAGCATAACAGAATTTGGACCGTAGTCCATCACTGGAAATGCTGTGATGCCTTCCGTATCTCATGTGCTTCTCTCCTACCTTTCTTCAGTTACACCGGGGACCGTGGGACCAGTAACATGGCCCTGGTGGAGGTGGAGATGCTGTCAGGATTCATTGCTATGAAGAGGTCTGTGAAAGCGGTAAGACTTTTTCCTCTGTCCTTCTCTGAAGATAAGATGATCTACTTTCCAGATGTAGCTCAGCCAGAAATACCCAAACCTCTAAAGAACTGCTGGAATATGGTAGCTACTATGAGGTTATCTTAATATAAGTTAACTAGATGAATCAAGTGCAGATATAGTGAGCTATTTCACAAGGTAACTTTCTACTTACCAAACTGATTGTGCAGTTTTGTCATGTCCAGTAGTGAAGGTCACGTATGAGGGAAGAAGTTAGAAAGGAGCTGAAAAACACCTAGTTAGAACCATTTGGGATGCACTGAAATTCCTCTCGGTTGCCAGTGCTATTTTATTTGTAGGGATACTCCATAACTGTTAAATACCATTGAGTTGTTTAATGACATGCTTCAGTGTTCCAGGAAATAGCTAAAAGATCCATCATATTTTCCTATTAAATGGCTTTATCTTTTCTACAAGTACTGAAAGTAGGATCACAGCTCAAGGACATTTGTTCCAAATCTGAGAAAATCTTTTCTAAGGCTCTGTGTGCTCTCAGCAAATATCAATGCCCTTATAGTTAGGGAATGCAGGCCTTCCCTTATCTAGGCTAAGTGCCATAATTAGCAGTGGTACTCTGACAAGTACCAAAGTATGTGTGAAATAACAGGCAAGTCCAATGAGCTGATGCTAACCAAGCTCATCTCTTGTCTTCCAACATAGCTGGAGAAGGTACTCTTTGTGAAAAAGACAGAGATAAAAACAGACAAAGTCACAATCTACTTGGAAGAGGTAAGAGGAAGACCACAGCAATCTGCTCATTCAAGTAGTATTCAAGTAGTGATACTGCAACAGCGGAACTTTGTTGGGTCTCTCATAGTAGCAACAGCAGTGTTTTGTGTTGGGACTTTTAGAGATCAGAAATACAAATCTCTAGGCTGGTCAAATCTCTAGGCTGGTCAAGCAAGTCAAAATTTTGGCAAAAGAGGAAGAGGGGGGGAGAACATGTAAAGGTGAAGAAAGAAATCTCTGATGCAGAGGGGATAAAGTCGGGATGCAGATGACTTTGAGATAGTCAGTACATTTCTGCTCCTTTCTGTTCTTTCCTCTAGCTGGATAAGACTTCTCTGAAGCTTAACATCTCAGTGGAAGAAGATACTGAAGTACAGAACCTGAAACCAGCAACAGTGCATGTCTATGACTACTATAAGCCAGGTGAGATTTCAGTGGCATAGGCAAAGGGTCACTATCTTACCCTCCACTCATGTCCTTTATAACCCTTACTTGGTGCACTTATTCCTACAGCTCCAAGCTTGGGTTTCCTCTGTACAGAACTTCTACATTCAAGTAGCAGAATCATTCGCTTTTCTGTCCCTGTACATTTCTTGGGATGAGACTGCTGGACGCTGTTATCTTTTGGTGTACATATATTCAAAGTTACTGTGTTCTTTGACTTGCTCTAACTTCAGGCTAGGTCTCTGCAGGAAGAAAGCTTCTTTGTCAATTTAAAGGGTCTTCTCCTGCTTCTTAGCTTTCTTGAAAATATTTAGGCATTTGCTTAAAATCAGTATTATATACTGCCACCCTGATCCATCATAAGGCAGAATTTATTTCTATGCTTTTCAGATACAGTGTAATGATCCTACTACCCACTGGGTGCTGTCATGTCTGAGAAGATGTTAGGAAAATAATTTCTTATCCTTTAAAGCTCTAAATGAACTATTAGCACACAAAAATCTTGAAGTTATTGTGAGCCTCTCTCTGATTATTCCATGACCAGTATGAGGCAAAACAGCAGACATAACAATAAGAATTATTAAAAAAGAATTTGAGAGCAAAATGCAGAAGGTACCACTGGAGATTTAGAAAGCTGCACTGTAGGTCTACATGTTGTATACTGAATTCCATTTTTGCTCCCCCTTCCACACTATGTCAAGAGGAGGAGAATTCTTAATCCAGCCTTTACAGAGCTAAATACTGTCACTTGATGCGGTCTCTCTTTGCTATGTCATCCTCTACTAGAATTTTTGTGCTTTATACAAACACTTTAAAAATTCTTAAATGACAAGAAAATACTATTCATCAGTAAAAAATGAGGCTTCCAGGAAAACCTACTGAAAGGTTCTCTGTTTAAAGAAACATCCTTCTATTAGAAGGCATTGCACTGTGTAATAGTACCTTTTATAGCTGGAGTGGACACGTGTCAAGGAAAATTCTAGACATTTTTCTCTTCCTATATTCACAGCCTCAAAAATGAAGGTCGTGGGATGGCTGTGTTAAAGAAAAAGAAGCTTGGCATTATCTTACCATGTAGTTCTGCAGCTCACCATACATTCTTTTTTTGTTTCTACAGATGACCGCACAGCAAGAGAATACAATTCCCCTTGCAGTTCAGGTTAGTGTTAATAGGCTTTCAAGACGGGAACAGCTGAAATAGTTGGAACAGAAATCTGGCTGTAAGCAAGCAAAGCAGCCCACCTCTGCTCTGTATTTAAGTCCATCAAGTGCTGGATGGACTGCACGTTGAATTGAAATCTACTGTATTAGTTATGGGCACTGTTTCTAGTCCAGATATGATCTCAGTGTAGACCAGGGTTTGAACATACCAAAGAGAGTTTAAAGGATCAATTTTTATTCCATTTCCATATATCCCTCACATGTACAGTCCTCACAGTATCCCAAATCTGAATGCAACTGGAAATGCATATGTCATTGACAAAAAGATGTTGCAATTCATTCCCAATGACCTCTTGGCACTTTGACTTGTTCCTAAAAATTCATTACACACTGTGCCTTTTCTTGTTTTCTTTCTGCAGATGTCTAGATGGATTCCTACAAGAACTCCACGGCTCTGGAACCAGCAATCTGAGTTTCTCGTTTCCATAAGGAAAACTTCATTGCTCTGGCTCTACTCTGTGTATTCTGCTGTACACACTTGTATTCTGTTGGATACACCATATTTCTTTTGATGCCCTTAGTTTTTATGTGAAACATGACTTGACATGCAGTAGTTTGGGTTCAAGTGAAATAAAGTATATGGAACTTGAAAAGAATGCAGTGACTTGACAGTTGATGAAATCTGCACAGAGTTCAATGTCTAAAAAAAAGAGAGAGAAACATTTCTTAGGTCATGATTACATATTTTTCTTTTGGTTGGCATATTAGCTTAAGCATTCCTCTCCTTCCTGAGTCCCATCTCTGGAATACCTTCTCAAGTGAGTTAACACAACAGTGTGTTTGCAATCAAACTCCAAGCAAAAAAAAAATAATTTTTAACCGTGATCTGGGGTTGCTACATGGCCCTCTGAACCATCTTTCTGTCACAGCTGAAGAGTAAGAACAGGCAAGGGGAAGCCAAAGGAGAACTACTTTACCAGTTCTCCAGACAGTGTCCTATGAAGGGAGGCCATTAGGCCACAATAATCCTTTCCAAATTCTCTATGTGTTGTGTAGACACTTGTTTGTCTCTAGTTCTTATGTCAAGCTGGAGTATTTTAGGAATTTCATAAGGGCATGACCCTGCAGATCTCACTTTCAGATCCGAATTCCATTCCAAGGCCTCCAGGATTTTTTTTCAGTGCCAACTGCTTTAAAAACTGGTCTGATATGCCATACAAAAGAAGAGCTAAATATGCATGTGTTCATGGAGCTCTTTTTATGGCCTGTGCCTCCTTTTTTTTCAGAAGCAAACATTAGTAATGTCCTTTTTGAGATTCAGTTTCCTGCCATAAAAAGATACAGCAATATGGGGCAGCGATGGACTCTGCTTGCATGCAGGACTTGTAAAGCTAAAGCTGTTGTAGATGTTTCATACAAACAGAAGGTATTAATAGACATTACAATGCACTGTACTGTCCATGATTGCCCACAGAATATGTCTGTTTCACCTTCTAGTACATGGAAATGCAGTACTGATGTCCTTACAGCTTCCCCTACACACCTGTGTTGCAAAAGGGGATCAAGCAGCTAGCTAAAACAACCTCAGAAAGCTAGCAGACTATACGCATATACTATGGATATAGGGTAGACTAATACTTGTGTAAAAAAGACTGTTGCATGTCACCGGCTTGTAGTACCAGGACAATGGTAGTACTGCAGGATGGGATCAAGATCACAATTAAGGCCCCATGGCAAATACTGGTGAATGAGCAGAACTGTATCTGTCCCCAGATTCCTGAATGGGTCCTGAATAAGGAAGGTGAAGAGGGATGAGCACAGAACAATTCCATGCATAGTGTAGTTGGTGCCCTTTTCATTGTCATATCTCCCTCTGAATTGTAGTGGTTCCCTTTTTTTGCTTGCCTTTTTGCATACCCATGCATGGAACGATATATTCAGCGTTAACTACACCTTCTTTACTATCATCTCTTGTATTGTGCACCACTACTCAGTGTTGATCTTTTTCTATAAACAATCTGAAATGACTGTTTCTCTAGGAGTGATTTATGGAACTGTTTTCCTTTTCCCTCTCTCTCTTTCTCTCTGTTTTTTTTTTTTTTTTTTTTTGAATAGCAGGGCCAGTCACATAAAAGTGTATGGCCCTTCCTGTTTTCTTTGAAGATTGTCATCTCCCCATGTTGGAACTCTAATTTACATGACTATGCCTCCCACTTCCCATAGAATTGGTTTCAGTTTTCACATTTCAGAGAAATATAAAGTGAAGCAAGTCATGAGACCAGAGTTGTTTGGGGAAGTTCACTCTTTCCGTGAACTACTGTGCTGGGTCTGGCTGGGTCTGGCTTCTTTCCATAATATTTTCTTCTCCCCCTCTTCTTCTGAGGAAGGGGAGTGAGAGAGCAGTTATGGTGGAGTTAGCTGCCCTGAGAAGTAAAATCACCACAACATCACTGCTTGGACAGTAAATCTATTTTTTCTCCGACCACTCAGAATATCTGCCCATAAAGCAGGCAGAGCCAGTCTTTCCTCCCCTACTTGTTATTGTTCTGAATTTTATTGTCTGGTAGGGACAAGAAAAACAAATGAAAATATAAATTCCACAAACATTTGGTGCGAGGCAGAAAACTTGAGAAAGTAATTCTGTTGGCAACTGATACAAAAAGAGGACAGGGCTGAGTTCAATGATTCAAAAAAATGAACGAACTGGATGGGGCCTCTGAGCAGCATTCTTCTAACATTGATCCTTCCCAAGACATCCTGGGAGTCAGATGGTGCTCCTTTGCCACTGGACGGGAAAAGACAAGGGAGCAAAGTGGGCACCACAGACTCCCAGTTGCCTTCCTGGCAGGTACCCTACTTTGGATATTTGGGCTGCACAGAAGAAGATTAGGTAGGAAGGTGCCTTTACCTGGTTGAACTTCAGATAGGAAGTTTATAAATAAAAATAGAAGATTGTAACACAATGCACTTGGTGTGCACGTGTGCCAGGATCTCCTGCCCCTGAATAGACACATGTCAAGGGTCTATTTTTCAGCTTCTGTCATGTGACAACCATGAAATTAGATCTGAGTAGAAACAAGCCTACCAAGATTCCTCTCCTAATAAAAAGTCTTGCCACCTTGTATTTGGGTGGAGTAGGTAAGTAAGGAAGTGAAGTGCATGAAACATGAGTACAAAAAGATGTTTCCGGGCTGTGGTTTCATATCAGATTGGTGTTGTTCAGCTGCACATGAGGGGCTGAGGAAGCTGGCAAAACAGAGGGTTTGAAAAGAGCTGCTGTGCAGCAAGCTTCCTTAAGATAGGAGTGTACAGTAGCTGTCAGTGAAGTCTTTGCCTCTCAGAGCAAACATTAGGGACTGTGGTAAGTGGCCAGCCTGTGCGGTTGTTGAGTGACCTGAAGCTTGCTTAGTTCTGCTGAGTGTAGAATAGGTGCTCCCTATTCTAGGTGATATCCATTAGAAACACCTTCCAGTGCCAGAAGGGAACTTTCGGTATGTGTAAACGAAGGTGGGGTATGAAAAACTAGCAGATGGCCAGGAGACTTCCTCCCATCACCTCACCACAGCAGCTTTCACAATTTGGTTGCCCAGATGGCCTGGAGGCAGTTGAGAAACTTCCTATACTTCCCATAAAGTTTTGCTGCTTCAGACTGAAAAAAAATAAAATAAAAAAGGCCTGAACACAATACAGCTAACAGGAAATCTGGTAAGTAGCATCTCAGCTACCAAGGGATTTTTCTGCAAAGAAAAGCTCTTAAAAGGAGTGAGAAGTAGGCCCCTTAAAAAGGAGAACTGTAAGCATGTGAGATGACCCTGAATGGATTCTGACCTTGTTAGGAAGCTCGTATCAAAAATAAATAGCATACTTAAAATCTATACATGAAGAAGATAGTTGGCATGCTGAAGAGATAGGGATGTGTTGAAGCATTCATAAAGGTTTGGTGAGTGTGGCTTACTTGGACTTTTGTGGTTATCTGCCAGTATTGTGCAGATAGGGTTGAAAGACTGTACTGCTTCTGGTGGGTCAGAAGAAATCACTGGGCTTTCACAGAATGTTTTCACAGAGTTTATTTTCTCTGAAATACGCCCTAATAAAGAGGAGTTAGGACACAGGACATGTGGGTGTTTTATGGTCTTCTGTATCCTGATACTTTGAACACCTATTTATGCTTAGAAAACACTTTGTCTCTAATCTTGATAGAATATTCAGTAGGTATCTGGATACCTACTAGAAGTTGAGCTTCTTGCACAGCTGTAAAACCGAAAACACTGAGCTCTGTCATAAAACAACCCTCCACTCTCCATAAAGGAGAATATTCAATGTCTCTTTAGTGCTTGGGACTTCCTGGTCACTACATCTCCCTCTTGCTCACTCACTTGGCAAACTCTTCTTGGAAGCACATGCCTTATTCCCTGGATACATGCATGTTAGTATACACTCAACTAACATGCGCCAGTTTGGAGACAGAGCAATGTGCTTTGAATCTGCCTTTCTTACTCTGATTTTAGCCCCCACAACAGCAAAGAAATACAAAGCTGCAGAGCTGTAGTTTGGAGTGGTAAGGCTTGTTATTAGGAAATGTTGTACAGTATACAGATTCTAAAGTTTATTCCAAGATTTTCTCCTTCCTTTTGAGGTGCGCAATGGCCTAGATTTTTCTCATGTAACTGCAGGGCAATGACAAGCTTTTTGAGTAGCTACCACTGAGAACTGTGTGAGACTACATGGGTCCATCTCATGATTTGTACTGTCTCTGTGCAAGGTAAGCATACTTTTAGACTCGCATACAATGACTTGCTATTTTTTAAATCTTACTCCATTAGTTACTTTTCTACTAAACTCAAATAATGGCGTCAAGGTGTGTCATCCCACAGGTAAGGCCAAAACATCCATCAAGATATCAATCCACAGGTAAAACCAAGATATCCAATAGATGAATACTTTTTAAGCTTTCATCAGTAGATAAAAAGTTTTAAGTATGCCTGGATTTCCTTCGTTAACCTGGTTTGATTTACTTTAAGGGTAAAGGCCCTGGAATGTGGATTACCTTTGACATTCAGAAGCTCCTTTCCTGAGAAAAGTCACAACCTGTGACTTCATGTGTTGTACAGTTTCACAGATGATGTCTCACGGTGGGCCTATTCCCACTCTAACTAGAGGGTCATGCAATTTAAGTGGGATGATATGTTGATAAACAATGAAATTCATACAGTCTTGATGGCCAAGCCCAGTAACATCTGGAAGTATATTGGTATGTATCAGCCTTTGCTTGTTGATCTGCTTTTCCTTTCATATGTAATTCACAATTTAAAGGCAGAGGAGAGGTGAAGCCTGCCTTCAGGGTATGGCAGGTAACTGCCCCTTGGTGTTGGCTCCTTAGACATAGACAAAGCATTCCAATCTTCCCTTTATGTTTTCCAACATCCCAATCACTGCAGGGAGCAGAAAGGCGATTTGGCATGCATTGACCTGTTTTGTTGTTGATGTTTTTGTCTTGAGGGATGGGAAACAAAGATGAGGGTATTTGTGATTGTGGCCTCTGTACTATCTCAGTTCACAAACATGGAGAACCTTTGTCATGGTAGGAAGTGCAGATTCACACTAGGATTGGTTAAACAGGAAATAAAATATAGGGTATATAGGGTAAGGAAGGTAGAGATGATACTATATAAAGACTTATAAAAAAGGCAAAGCTGGAGAGGTAAGAGGACAGAAGCTAGAACAGCCCACTGAGTCTCTGCTCAGAGAGAGGACAAAATGGCAGTTACACCCTGACATGGGTAGGATCATCTGACCACCTTCGTTCTGGAGATGGTGTTGGGCCAGACTTGCCAGGGCTAGCAGGAAGTTGATGAAGAGTTCCAGTGACATTATGAGGGTGTGGATGGGCTGGGCTATGTGCAGGAAGGCATGGATACCAACGGAGATCTGGGCAGCTTGCAAGAGGTACAAGGTGGGAATATATTTGTCTTTGAGGCTTATCAGACAAGACTGCCAGCTGGAAGAAATAGGGATGGAAAGATTGTGAGTTTGGCTAAGTGGAGAAAAGAAGCAGTGCTATCTCACCTAGCTCGGCCTCTCATACAAGCTACAGGAAGCCTGTTTGTAATGAGTAGACAAAATAACTACCTCTTCCTTCTCAGAAATCTACTTGCATTTTTCCAAAAGTGAATGTTGTGGAAACTGACATCCAGGCCACATCTTGCAGGAAGGCAGTTTTATCTGGAGCTCTCAAACTCTCTTCCTGACTCACACCAACAGCCCTATATAGGAAGAAGGATCAATGAATCCTTTATCATCTTAGAAACTCATCCTAAAAGAGTTGAGGTAGGTGAAAAGTGCTTGCAGTAAACTGACTGTCCAGATATTCTGTGACTCCCGCATGTAAGCCATGTTTTATAAGAAGACATTATTAGGTACAGTTGTGTACACTTTGATTCTCATATCCAGTAATGATGGTCAGCAAGTTTTCATAATAGTTACGGCACTGGAATGCCTAGTAAACCTAGCTTTCCTCTCATTTCCTGTATGACGTGGAAGTAGTGCCATCTGGCTAGAGGACTCACCAGTCTACTCAAATATCCTCTTGAGAGTAGTCTTGGAGACACTGCAAGCTCCCACAAATTGGAACCAGAGCCAAACTAGGTAGGTGGAATAATGCTGTTATTTTTGCCACTACAGCAGAGTGTGGAGTACAACAGTTCTTTGAGGAGGTGGATAAATCACTATCTGAAGTTGATTGCAGACTGCAGTGAATACTTGCAGACTGAAGTGAGTAAATGAGTATGGATAAGGGAAAGAAGGCAAATATGGATACATAGGCTAGATGCCCATTTGTATGTTTGTACTGTATGATTCTGTACAGTACAGTATGCAGACTCATCCTTATGCTAAGCAGTGCTGTTTACTTAACTTTATACAAAGTTCCTTTGCAACCACCGTCTTACTAATAGCTTTAAAAAACCGTGAACCAGGAGGTGCACTTCTCCTGTAGGGCCACTAAGTGTCACCATCACCCCATAGCTTGCTCTGCAAGATGCTGGTTCTCCAGCAAAATTCTTTTGCTGAAATAGGTTGGGATGTCGTAGCTTGCTGAGAAGCTCGGGGTGGGGAAGGTCGCCACCTAAAATGTGAGAAGGCGATGCTACCGATGAAATGAATCCTGGATTATATTTAGGCATAGTGCTAGACAGGTTTCCAGCCAGTTCTTACCAGCCAGTTTCATGAAGTGTAGCGCGAGCCTCAGTGAGAAAAATTGAAAGATGGAACAAGTGCTTTATGAGGATACTAGAAAGGCTGAGATTCTATCATGTGATGAGCAGAATTTGGTGAGCAGATGGGGGAATCGAGATTTACAAAAATAATGAAGGCAGCAGATAAAATTAAGAAAAAAATGTTCTTCAGCAAAGAAGAAACTGCTTTCTTCAGTTCTGTCCGTGACTGAACTGGGGGCATATGCTAAAACTGGTTGGTGCTCAGTTTAAAACAAAGTACTTTACACTATAAGAAAATGCAGCTATGGGAGTTGTAGGAGCAGACAATATTGGCAGTTTCACAATACATGTAGACAAACTAATGGAAAACCAATCTATAAAGACAACAAAGGGAAGAGGTAGTGATATATTCTCTAAGATCCCTACTATCATGCTTAGTTCTGGGAATAGAACAAGGAGAATGGACTGTAGATATTGGCCAGGTGCAACTGCCATCCCTAAAAAGTATTAAGTGTAGCTGAATCTGGTGGATTGAAAGATCCAGAGGCTTCCTTTCTTCCTGGGCCAATGAATGGGAGCATCATACATGTTTGAATTTCCCCCAGTAGCAGAGTGGTGTGCAAATTCACAACAGGCACGCACACAAAGTTTAATACAGAAAGGAGATAGTACTTTAAAGACACTCACATAAACATAGCATGAATAGCCTGATCTTGTTTCTAAGGATCGGTGGTCAGAGAAGCTTTCCTTTGTAGACCTCTCTTGGGTTTTTGGCTCTCAAACCATTCACCCTACTTGCGGGCTAAAATACTTGTAAGTTTATTAGTGTGTCACATACACACACACAACAGAGCATAATCACACAGGAAATAACTGAAATAGTTTATTAAGAATATAGTACAGGCTGGTGATCAGGTGCAAAACTTGTTCAGACCAGCACACTGACCAGAAGCTTCTTATATAATTAGCAGCTTAGTTTACTCTTCTCTTCATTTTGTCATGTCTGTTCATCTCTGATCCATCTCATTCCCCCCATTTCCCTGCCTGTGATTATTGCCCCAAACATACCACTATAGTCCTGCAAACCATCAAATTCTCTTGTTCAGTTGCAAAATCCCTCTCCCCAAAGCATCCCATGGTAAGTCCTAATGCCTCTTTATTGCAGGAGTTCCCCTTTGTTTGCACAGATTCCAGAAAGAGTTTCTTCCTTTGAGTCACCTTTAGTGGGTTTTGCAACAGGGACAAATGGCTCAGCCCTTGAGGCTTTTAGGAGTGATTGATTCACAGGGATTAAGTTGGCTGAGTTCTCCGCCTTGTCATTGTTCCTTCGATCACTATCTGACCTTTATTTAAAAAATAAATAAAATAAATCAGTCAGATACTTTTCCATCTGAAAGAAAAAAGAACCCCAAGCATTTGGAGCAAGAAGCCTAAGCACTTTCGTGTATGGTGTGTTTTTCAGGCAGCAGCAAATGTCATTTTGATTCTAAATCAATGGGATTGATTTTGATACTAAATCACTGGATCTCCTGTGAAGTGATAGTCCAGCACTTGGACTACTGAATCAGATGCAGCGTTCCTGCAACACGAGGCTGAAACTCGTCATTTATGGGATTTATTATGCTCCTTGTACATGCAGGTGAAGCATGGTTCCTTTCTGCTTTTCTTTTATTTCTTCCCCCTCTACCTTGGTGGACAGCCAGTCGTCCTTAGAGGAGACTCAGCAGCTCTGGTCAAGATGAGCCACTAGCCTGACACGACAGGGAATTTCTCATGTTAGAAACAACCACTCTTACAACGCTATTGCTACAAATGGGTAACAGTTAACCCTAATCGACCACCTCCCTAAGACAGGTAATCAACAGAAGATGTTCTTCACCAGTAATGAAGTGAAGCAAGGCTATAAAGTGCCTGTGCAGTGTAGCTTCTCTCTTCATGACTAAGCGTGGTCATTAAACTCCGGCACTTGTTTTCTTTACACTCTCTTCACGTGGGTTTCCACTGCGTACACAGCAAAGTGGTGGAGTCACCGTCCCTGGGGGGGTTCAAGGAAAGGCTGGACCTGGTGCTTAGGGACATGGTTCAGTGGGTGACACTGGTGGTAGGGGGGTGGTTGGAGCAGATGATCTTGGAGGCCTTTTCCAGCTTTAATGACAGTGTGATTCTAAACAGCCAGGCGCAGGTATTACTGCTGTGCCGTTTGCTCATCACCACCTTCCCCAGGTGGTAGCGCAGACGCTTCTCCGCCGACACAGCACCACCAGCCTCCAGCAGCGCCGAGGCCTCAGGCCTCGAGCCCCCGGCCCCGCCAGGCCGCGGCCGCCGTCACCATGGCAACGGCAAGCGGCGCCGAGGAGCGCCATCACGTGCCCGGAAGCGCCCCGAAGGGCGGAAGTGACGGAGCGGGGGGGAGGGGGGGGAACCCCAAAGACCAAAATTTTTAAAAGAAAAAAGAAAAAAAAAAGAGGGGGGAGCGGCAGGGGGCGGGGCCTAACTAAGCCCCGCCCCCCTCCCCACCTCCCGCCCCGCCCCGCCCCTCCAGCCCCCAGCGGCCGCGCAGGGCCCCCGGGGCCGGGGCCGGGGCCGCGGCGGCGAGGTAACGCCCCGCCCCCCCCCCCCCCCATCCCTCCCGGCACCAGGGGGCCCCGCGCCCCGCCCCGCCCCGCCCCTCCCCGCCCCGCCCGGCCCGGCGGGGCTCGGCCCGGCTGCCCGCGCGCGGGGGGGGGGCGTGCCGGGCGGCGGCGGCGGCGGCGGGCGCTGCGGTAAGGCGGCGGCGGGGACGGCGGGAGGGGAGGCGAGGCGAGGCGAGGCCGGGCCCGGGGCTGACAGCGCCCGCGGGGCGGCCATTGTGCGCCCTGCCCCGCACCGGGGTAGCCTCGCCCCGCCGCCTCCCGGGCTCCCCGGCGCTTTGTGCGGGCGGCGGGGCCGTGCCGGGCCGGGCCGTGCCGGGCCGTGCCGTGCAGCAGGTGTCCGTGCCCCCGCCGTGCCGCAGCGTGGCTGGCGCCGGGCGTCGTGGCCCCGCCGTGCGGCTGCGGGGGGCTGTGGAGGAGGGACGGGCGTGCGGAGGTCCTGGTGGGTGGGTGGGTGGGTGGTTTTTTTTTTTTTTTTTTTTTTTTTTTCAAACGTGGGTCTTGCGGGCACCCCGTGCTTGTTTGGGAACTTGGCTCCCCCGGGGTGAAGCTGCGAAGCCGGGCGTGAGGTTGGGAGATAGCCCGCAGGCGGGAGCCGCGGACGCGTGGGGTGAGCGAGTGAAACTTTGGTGCCTCCTCTCCGCTCGGGCGTTTGGTCCGAGCCTGCCGCTCCTGCGCCTGGGAAGGGTCAGGGGCTCGGAGGCGCGGTGCCTGAGCCTGCCCTGCCCTGCCCTGCCCTGCCCTGCGCTGTGCCGAAATCAGCCGTGCCGCTGGGGCACCGGGCCGGCCCCTGCTCCCACACTTGTGCCGCTCCGTGACCTGGTTCGCTCCCTCTCCTCCCTGCTGTCCTTCCATCCCCGCCGTGGTGTTAGCAGGTCTTTGTATTCCCCCGTGCCTGCCCGTTAGGGTGCAGCGCTCTGCTAGGCGTGATCTCTCTTAGCTGTTGTTTGAATGACAATTTCTTCTAAGGACCACGTTTTTACCGCCCTTTTTTTTTTTTTTTTGCGTGGGATCTACCAATTACGTTGGCAAGGTGAGTTGGTTAACTCAGTTGGTTAACTATCTTGGAAAATACATCGTTTCTACGTTTTTGGTAGATCATTCATCTCCTGGAGCAGCTAAGTGAACCGAGTGATCTGACAGCTCGGTGGTCACCAGACTGACACGGGGAGGAGGGTGCTGGAAGATGTGCTTGGAGGGGGCGAAGTCTGGGCTACCTTATGTGGAAACAGCCTGTGCCTGGGTTGGACCGGCACTAATGTGGAACTGCATCCTTGAGTATACTTTCCTGGTGGCAGTGGAACTTGGCTGCTCGTTTTTGAGTTTGGAAAGGGTTTTGTTTGTCCCTTCTGCAAAGAGACAGCATGCTTCTCCGTCCACGTCCCCAAAAGGCCTTTTGCCTACAGAGACACCTAAACGTTTTTTGATGCCTTTCATCCCAGAGGCACCATTGTTTCAGTAGGGTTCTGGATTTGTGCTAGCTCCTGTTTTTAGGAAGCTCTAGATCAACATGAAACTCAAAAACGTTGGTAACCTTAAGAATTGATGCTGCTGTATATTGAGGAAATACAGGCTGGTGGAGCAGAGCACCAGCTCAGAAGCCAGGTTTCTCCTCCACGTACCCTGAGAGTAAGGTCATATGTGAAGCTGGACAAACAGCTTGCTGAGTTGCCTTCTCTTCCACCTGGCCGGCATTTGAATTAGCTCACCTCTGAGCCCACAATTCACTGATCTGACTGAAAATGATATTTAGGGTAATATTTCTGTAAAATTAACAAGTTAAATCAACTGATGGAAGGGTCTAGTGAGTGCTGGAAGTAAGGTAATTGTCTCCTGCTTGTAGCTGAGCTGCTAGATAACTTGGTGTAATGCGTGTAGCTTTGCCCTGAGTTGCATTTTAATCCCATTTGAAGTATTTCATTTATTTACACCGGTTCCTTTCTTTGAAAATGTCTGTGTTCTCTCCTTTTCAGTTGCTCTGGGCTTCATCTACTTTTTTTGGTGCTGCCCCCTGGGGAGCATCTTTAAGGCAACTGTCTTCCGCAGAGCTGCTGTGTTCTGGGTATACGTATTGATCGACTGTTCCTAACTATAACAGAGCTGTGGGTGAAGACAGCAGTGGCCAGCTGGGAGGGCGCGTTTCAGCTGAGGGAAAGGTGACTGCGTGATACCCATGGTCAGTGCTGGAGCAGGTACAGGACCCTAGTGTTGCGTTAGGAGGGAGATGCCTAGACAGGACTCAAGGGCAGAGGTGTAAAGATTCATGGGGAAGCCAGGACCGGAGCAACACCTGCGTGCTGGTCAGTGACAGAATTTTCCAGATTGCGAGGAGTAGGTTTGGAACAGTGGTTCCCTGATTTAATCAGCCGTCCACAGCTGTTAATGTTGATGCTGTTGTCCTACTTCAAAGTTGTCTGTGGTTAGCACCATTCAGGAATTTAAAAACTTGTTGGTAGAGAATATTGTTGCACTTCCTTTTATGCTGTGCTGGTCTGTTTGTTTACTGACCTGGAAGAAGTTGCCTTTGGTGAAGGCTATGAAGCTTGAAAACTCTGGGTTTGAAAAGGTCTAAGTACAGGGGCTGTGCTGATGCTACGGGATCTTGGAAGCCTAAAGGTCTTGTTTAGAGGTCTCTCAGGTTGGTTTCAGGGGAGCCAGCTGGTAATTTGGAAACAGAGAGGCCATCAGTGATACAGAGACTATCGGAAGCCTTTTTTTTTTTTTAAACCTTATGCAAATGATATCCTTCTGAAAAGTCATTTTTTTCAGTAGAATTCTGTTCATGTCTAACCACTTCTGTACATTTCCTTTTCTCACTCCAAGCCCTCATACCATTACTCCCTGTGTAGCCCATCTTCCTTGCTACACGAAGACTCCCTGATCATCCCGATACATTACTTTTCTGCTAAGCACTTTTTTCAGTCTTGCTTCTCTTCCTCTTGGCTGACGGATGCCTTCTCCAGGCCTTTCTTAGTTGTGCAGTTCACTGCACCTCATCTTTCTGTCCCTGGAATATCTCTCTGGCTCTGTACGACCTCTTTAGTGTGTTTCCCCTCATAGGTATTGCTTGTGATGCCTTCATCTGCCCTGCTTCTGGCTCCACTCTTCCTTAAAGCAACTTGCCACCCCAGATACCAGCTTCTAGTCTAACATTTGAGTTACACTGAGTAGCTGGAGGTGCATGTGATCAGAGAAAGAAAGAAACAAGAATTGGGGGGCAAGCTGGGAGAAAGGACCGAGTTGGTGTATCTGCAGGGCAGCGGTTGTAGAATAAGTATACCTCTCAGGAGACTACAGGAAGAGGTGATGAGAAGTTGTGGAAGAACAGTGGGCGACTGGAAGTACAGTTAATTCACCTGAGTTCACTAGCCTTGAAGTAGAGGTGATCGGGTCTGTAACCAAATGGTTGTCTGGATGAGATGCAGCTGCTGCTTCACTCTGCTGCCTGTTAAAGAGCTCAGGATGCTGTAGCGTCCAGTTGTAGCATGGTGATAAAAATACGAGAACGTGTGTATTACGTTTCACACTGTGGTAACAGCAGACTTAAACTGTGAGTATAATTTCTGGGTTATTTCAGCTCCTAGCATCCCCAGCCCCCTTTGATGTAGCATAGCTGTGGAAGAAGCCTGGTACTGGGATATTCAAGTAAAAGCTGTGTAATGCAGTGAAATACAGTTTGGCTCTTTCTCTAGCCTGACTTAGTTTCCAATCCTTTCGATTTAGATCTGGAGTCAATCCCAGCCTGAGCTCCCAGGATCCTGTCACCATGGAGACTGAAAGTGAGCAGAACTCCGGCTCCAGCAGCGGGAGCTCCAGTTCTGGAGGAAGCACCCGTCCTCAGATATCACAGATGTCTCTGTATGAGCGACAGGCTGTACAGGTAAGACGCTGCTACGTTCTGGGATGGAGTGTGCAACAGCGGAAGGGTGGTGAGCCCTTTCATGTTCATCGGAGTTGTCATGCGTCAAGGTGGGAGCATGCTGGGAAGAGTACAGGGATCCAGACGTGCAGGGATGGGAGTAGGAAAGCCAAGGCACAGATGGAACTGTTTTTTAAAGTGTGCTTCCTGCTGTCCTGGAATATGCTTGTGATTTGTTACCAAGTTTGTAGCTTCTTTACCTGTTTTGTTATACTAATCTGGTGGCTCTGCTTTTTTTTGTGGGGATGAGGTATGGTCCCAAGGCCACGATTTATTTCTTCATTTCTCTCTGATCACATTTCAAGGGCATACTGTTTTTTAACAACTGGGTTTTCCTCTTTCTCTAGGCTCTTCAGGCACTCCAGAGACAGCCCAATGCAGCTCAGTACTTTCATCAGTTTATGCTCCAGCAGCAGCTTAACAGTGCCCAGCTTCACAGCTTGGCTGCTGTCCAGCAGGTGAGTTGCCAAGGGGCAGAAGGTGAGGAACTGGATCATTCTCTACTTGCACTCTGACTTATACACCGAGGTCCCGATCTGCAATTAGACAACTGGTACCTAATTGCACTACTTACAATGTGCTAAACACGCTGTTTGAATGTAATATAAACATCTAGTAAACTGGAAGCTTGATGGAAAGATTTGTTTAGCTTTCAGGTACAAAAAAGGGGAAGATAAAATTTAGCATCCCATAAGGGAATTTGCACACTGGAGGCATGTGACTAACTACTGTACCTCCTTTAAATAACAGATGGGTGTTTAAATCACCAGTGGATGCAGTAGTGTTTTAAAACACTTTAAAAGTGTCTTAAAGTGAACGATGGATTGTTGTTCCCCTGAGAATAAATGTAGTTTTGTATGTGTGAAATTTCATGTGGTATCCTCTGAATTTTTCTCTTGAAACTTACTATCCCATGGTTTCTTTGCCAGTTACTAGCAAGAAGGATCTGGGGTAGATCTTGTCCATGAAGGAGGGTGTTTCTTTAATTGAGTTGAGTTTGAGATGATGTATCCTGCATAAATGAACTTTTTTTTTAATTTATCGACTTTCCTCACTTGAACTGATGATAAATTCTGCCAAGATGAATTATTGTTACATAGACAGAAGTGTACTGTCACATCACATATATCTCCATCAGTAGCTGTGCTTCTTGGCTGTTAGTCCAGGTTTTAGTTGTTTTCAAATCCCTACCTGCAGTTTTATAGCACAGAGCACATAGAATCCTCTCACCAGTATTATATGAATCTTAGTTGTAAAACCAACTAAACACATACAGTGTACTTGCCATGGGATCATTATAGAAAAGAAAAATGTATTTTCCCTTCTCTGCCAACTGAATGTGCTGTAATCTGAAATTTGTTACATGCAGTACTATCATTGCATTGTTACTAATCTGCGTGACTAGCTCAGCAAATTGGTAGTATTTCAGGAAATGTCTGGGTGTTAGCAGAGTGGGCTGGAGCATCAGGATGAGGGGTTGCAGTGTGTAGCATGACAAACTGGGGCAACGTTCTTGGGAATGGGAGAAGATGTTGATGATGGAATGTATTATTCTTACAAGACCAAATATTTGGGCTGGATTAAAAAAAAGTTTTTTTTCAGGTACTCATTCCTCTGTCAATCTCTCTTGCAGGCTACAATTGCAGCCAGTAGACAAGCTAGCTCCCCCAACACCAGCACCCCACAACAGACTACCACCACCCAGGCCTCCGTAAGTAATTACACAAATCAAAGCCTTTCCCCGCACCCTCCTCCCCTCTGCCCTTGTTCTTTCTCCTCTTTGTCTTTTAGGAAGGCAGTCAGCCAGGGAAACACAGCTTCTAGGAATGCTGGCAATCCACAAGATACAGACAACTTTGAGGATTTGGGGTGCTGTCATTATTGGTAGGGGTTGAGGAGCCCTGAAAAGGTTTCTGAGTGGGATAGGCTTCTTAGCTGGAAAGGTAGACACTAATATTTTTTTCCTGAGGCTTTGGGGATATGTTTTCTTAGTTTAGGAGAAGATCAGGATTTCTAAGAAGAAGGAGTTGTGAGCAGCTTGGAAGGGAATGTTCTTTTTTTTCTTGGATAGAGTAGAGGTAGCTTGTTGAATGAGGGGAAGTATGATTTTATAGTGGGTACTGGGGAACTGGGATTTGTTCAAAGAGTATAGATGAGTTGGTAAGGCAGATTACGTTATGTTTTTTTCCCCCCTTTACCTGAGAGGCTGGAGAAAATGTATTTTTAATTCTCTTTTGGATCCCTTACTGAAGTTGCAAAGTAGCAGTGATACTCAGGCTCATAGTACAAATGAGGTTAGCATCCAGGATTTTGGCTAGTTTAGGTCACATAGCCTCTTAAGGCAAGAATTGCCTTCTTTCTTCTTGGTCCCCTGTGGGATACAGGAAAAAACTGTGAAATACTTGTTCTGGCTGTACCCCAGTAAGTGAAACTTTACTTCTTTCTTTGTCCCCATCTCTTCTTATATGATTTGTGTCTTTTTTCTGTTTTAAGATCAACCTAGCCACCACGTCAGCTGCTCAGCTGATTAGTCGCTCACAGAGTGTGAGTTCCCCCAGTGCCACAACTCTGACGCAGTCTGTGCTCCTTGGGAATACCACCTCACCACCTCTCAACCAGTCACAGGCCCAGATGTACCTCCGGGTAAGAGATAAGTACACAAAATGTGTCCTGACCATAAACCCCACTTTCCAGACACTCCAGTGTTTCACTGTTTGGGACTACCAGCTCCTCAGGGCTAACTCCAACTCTAAGAATGATATGATACGTTTTAAATTCAGATGAGGAAGCTCTTATCCCTGAAACCGCATTTGACTTTGGGCTCAGCTTTTGAGGGTTAATTAGCTTTGTGTTGTGTACTGAAATTCTTAAGAACTCTTTGTCTCTGCTCTGCATAGATGTTAAAGATCCCATGGCACTTCTCAGTAGAGCATAAATGTGAAATATATATCCTAGACTTGAGTAGAAGTCGCAGAAATAAAGCTGCTCTTCTTGTTGATTGCTGGAACAGATATATGGTAAATTACTCCCTTCAGTCACTGCACACAGGGACGTTAAGTCTAGGAACGTAAATCAACAGGAACAAATATCTCATCCTTTTGATTAGTATGAAGTGCTGCTATATGGAAAACATTAGACTTGACTATAATCTATCTGGAGTTTGGTCACCTACTTGAAAAATATGTTGTGTCTCATTTGGCTTTAGGTACAGTTTGTAATCCCCTCTTCAAACAGCCCTGGTCTTGGGCGTATGTCTTTTATCACTGTTTCTCAACCAGTCCTGAATATACATCTCAAAATTAAGTTATACCCAAGTATTTTAGCTGGTCCTGGGCGGCTTGTGGGAGTTGCCCCAGGCCCATATTTAACAGAAGACTGCTTGTTTCCATAAGGAAACTGTTTCCTGCTCTTGAGGGTTATGTTACAGTGCAGCGTGGGGAAGGGTGGGGGGGGGATGCCATGTACAACATTGCAGCCTCGTGTTGCTTTGTAATCTGCTTGTGGTTCGCTGTCTTTCTTTCTCTCTTCCCCTCTGTTCCTTTCATTCCACATCACCTGACCCATCCCCAACAGCCACAGCTGGGGAACCTGTTGCAGGTAAACCGGACCTTGGGCCGCAATGTGCCTCTTGCCTCCCAACTCATCCTGATGCCTAATGGGGCCGTGGCTGCTGTCCAGCAGGAGGTACCACCCACCCAGTCTCCCGGGGTCCATGCAGACACAGACCAGGTCAGTGACACCCCCTCCCAGAGTCCTTCCCTTCCCCTGTACACAACCTGCACTCTGGTCTTTGTCTCCAGCCACCTATGCCTGTACAGAAGATTCACTCTATTTTATCTCCACTCTGTGTCCCTGTAACTATTGCAGGCAAGAGATATTGCTTTCTCTTGCCATCATTTCCGAGTGTTTGCTTTTTGCCTCCAGAGACTAGATTCATTTCTGATTAAAATTTCTGGGATGAGACACGGGCTGGATCAATCATGTTTTCACAGCTTTTTAGTTGTCCTTGTGTGAAAAGAACTGTTGAGTTCTATGTCCATTTTTCAGCGAGACTTTCACTCTGCAATGAAGAGTCTTTGTCAGCAATAGTATTCCTTAACCTGGGTGGTTTGTTGTAAAAATGCCAACGACTGAACAGGCCACAAGGTCTTAGCTCCTGCACTCAGCTGTAAATCGTTCTCTGGGTCAGAGAGCAGCCGTGGCTTCCCGTTTTCCTGGTCCTAACTTAGTCTTTCTTGGGATTTCCAGTTACTTCATTTTTTTTTTTTTTTTCTGGAGCACTTTCTTTGAGGCAAAGTTAGCCACAATGAAACTCAAAGATAATGCTGCACTTGGAGGGGGATTAAATACTGAGGATGGTAGCACTGAAATGCAGAGGAACTGGTGAAATCAGCAAGGCTGCAGGCCTCCTGAATGGAAAGCACTGTACAGATAGAGCAGGCAGGTGGCACAAAAATTGTAAAGGAATTGCTGGTCTTTAAAGGGCTATCTCAGTACTTTTACAGCCATGCTAAAGTGGATCCTAGCAATGCAAGGACAAGGCAGACAGGTCTGGAGGCTGTCCCATGCCTCAGAAAGAATGGTATTTTCCTCAAGTGCTGTTCAGAAAGTGCCACGAGATCTTTAACTTCCATCAGAGATGGGGCAGAAGGCAGAACAGATTAATGTATTTTCTGGTGAGGGTTGCACCTGAGCCTTGCCCTACGGTATTAGCCAGTTCCCCATGTTAGACTTAAAGCACTGACTTGGCCTGCATCCCAGCAGAGAATATTGCTTATGCATTCTCTCGTTCTGTACCTCTCTCCAACTTCCAGGAAGTAACATGCATAAAGCAAATGGACTGTGTTCTGTATGTGTGTTTCTAGGTGCAGAACTTGGCTGTGAGGAGCCAGCAGACCTCATCCACTAATGCCCAGCTCCAAAGCTCTGCTCAGAAGGCAGCTCTACCAGGAAACTCCCAGGCTTCGTGCCTACCACAGGCCACAAGTACAGGCCAGACCTTGGCAGTGGCTCAGGCATCTTCTAGCAGCACAGGCCAGTCCCTCAACTTGAGTCAGGGGGCAGCAGGCAGCAATGGTGTCTCTGGGGGTGTGGTGGCAAGTAGTGGGAGCCAGACCTCAACAGGATTGAGCCAGACAGCCTCGGCAGGTGCCGCTGGCAGTTGCCAAAGGAAAGGCACAGGGGTGGTTCAACCATTACCAGTAGCAGCTGCCCAGGCAGTGACTATCAGCCAGGGAAGCCAAACAGAGACAGAGAATGCAGCCACAAAGAAGGGTGAAACGGACAGTGGTGGACAGCAAACTGTGGGCATGAACCTGACGCGGACAGCTACACCAGCACCCAGCCAAACACTGATCAGCTCAGGTAAGTGGTGCCCTGTTCCTTCTCTTTGAACCAGTTGAGCTTTTGAAAGAGTGCCATTTAAAGCCCAGTGGTGAGAGGTTTCCCAACAAGCCTCCCAGTCCCCATGCTCCTGGAAGCTGTTCTCTAGGGCTTATCCTGCTCTACTAATGACAGAACTTCATCCCAGCCCATTCAGTTCCCTCTGTCCTCTGCCAGTTAGCTGTCAGTCGGTTTTGAACATAACAATTCAAACCAGTGTGGTGGCTGCTTGCCTTTTTTTTTTGTTCCCAGCTGTGCTGTTGCTAACCTTTGTGCTCTCCCTTTCTCTGGTTCTGTGTTTGTATAGCCACGTATACACAGATTCAGCCACACTCCTTGATCCAGCAGCAGCAGCAGATTCACCTGCAGAAGCAGGTGGTGATTCAGCAGCAGATTGCCATTCATCACCAGCAGCAGTTCCAGCACCGCCAGTCCCAGCTCCTCCACACAGCCACCCATCTCCAGCTGTCCCAGCAGCAGCAACAGCAGCAGTCACCATCTCTGACCCAACAGCAGCAACAAGCTCAACCTCCGCAGCAGCAGGCTCCGCCTCAAAACCAGCAGCAGGCCCAGACCCTTGTGGTGCAACCGATGTTGCAGTCCCAGACACAGCCTGTTCAGCTCCAGCAGGACAGTCCTTGCCAGCCAACCACCAAATCACCTGTTCCAATTCAGTCAAAGTCTATGGTCACTCCCATCAAACCACCGCAGCTTGGGCCTGCCAAAATGTCAGCAGCACAGCAGCCTCCACCACACATTCCTGTGCAGGTGGTGGGTACTCGGCAGCAGGGCTCAGGCCAAGCCCAAGCGCTGGGTTTAGCTCAGATTGCTGCAGCAGTGACGACTTCCCGGGGAATGCCAGCTGTGGTCCAGCCTGTTTCCCAAGGCCATGCTGCTTCCCCATCCTCTTCAGCTCCAGCATCCTCACAGGAAGCTCCCCCTCTCACCACAGGGGTGAATTTGGCACAAGTTCAAGGCACAACCCACATGGTGAAGAGCCCAGCCACCTCTCCAGTCGTGGCTCAGATGCCAGCAGCATTCTACATGCAGTCTGTCCAGCTGCCAGTAAGTGATACCATCAAGAAGGGGAATACCACATGGATTCTCTTTGTTCAGTCCTAGGACACTAATTGCATTCCAGCCCTGGGTCGGTGGGATGGGAGGAATAAGAGGTTTGGATAAAGGGATATGGAGGCTTTTCCTCTGAAAAATGCTGATTCCAGTCCAACCCTTGGGGTTACTGACTACAAACAGTTTTCTTTCACATCATCATTCAGAGGCTTGCATGAAACAAACTGGTGAGACTTGGAGCCCGATTCAAATGGAGTAGGTGTCCACATCACGTACTAAATATCCCATTTAACGACAGCTGGCCTCTTTGTCTCTCAGAAGAGAGAAAGCAGCTGACTGGGCTGTGAAGACTGAACTCCCCTCTCCCCATTAGGTGCAGATACCTCCAGGTCAGAGACCCCTTGGTGCGTGGTTATCAGCCACTGAGGTAGAGCTGGCTCTAGGCCTGAGAGGATTCCCTAGAAACAGACTATGCAGAGGTAGACAAAGATGGCTTATGTTCCCTAGGCCTCTCATGCTGCTCTAAATTGGCCAACCAGGGCCTGCCTAACTCCCTGGGACACTGACACTTTTTCAGCTCAGATATCTGTAGTAAGTTGCTCAGACTGTTAATTTGATTGGGTTTTCGCTTGTGTAGTCAAGGGCAGAGTGTGCCAGTTTGTTTCTAAACTCTGTCTGCTTCTTCAGGGAGCTGTCACAGGATTTGTTTGATTTTTACAGCTGAGGGACAATTCTGCTCTCATCCAGCATATTTCCCCTACTGTTTTGACTCTGTTTCTTCATTGGAACTGATTTGATCTAGCCAAAAGCCTGTTCGGAAACTGCTGGGTGAATGCCATTCCATTTCTTCCTGGAATAATCCCTTGAGGCTTGCATGGTGTCTTGGTATTATATCAAGGTATCAGTATATCAACTAGGATGCTACGTCCTGGTCAGTAGTCTGATAGTGTGTCTTACGAAGGTTTAGCTCCCTGCTAGGTAAATGCTCCTAAACAAAGATGGGAGCTGGATGCATTTCCAGGAGTGGGAGCCAGGCTGGAGATGAAGTATGGTGGAGCAGGATGTATCTTGTTGCCTTCGATCTGTGTTGTTCTCTGCTTTGGGGTTCTTCTCTCTGCTTACATGTGCCTCTGTCATTCAGGGCAAGTCTCAGACCCTAGCAGTAAAACGCAAGGCAGAGTCAGAGGAGGAGAAGGAGGAATCGGCCAGTGTCAATGCACTCCTGCCTGCCAGGTCTTCACCTGTGACAGACAGCCCCAAAAACATGGAGGAGAAGAATGGCCTTGGAGGTGAGGTACAAAAGGAGAGCTCTGGTTTTTCTGTACTAATGATCTGATCTCAAGTTCCACTTGAAGTAAGCGGAGCAATAGTAACAGTGACTTTGGTGCTGTTAACATTCCAGATAAATCCGATCCTGCTGTCACTGCAACCCCAAACACCGCCTCAAGTGAAGGAGCATCAGTCACCCCCACCTCTGCACCCACCCCAAACCTAGCAATGGTGTCGCGTCAGATGGGAGACTCCAAACCCCCACAAGCCATTGTTAAGCCCCAGATCCTCACACACATCATTGAGGGCTTTGTCATCCAGGAAGGAGCAGAACCCTTTCCGGTAAGGATTCACTGCTGTGGGGAAAGGAGGTAGTGCTGTCTCTTGGAAAGGTGGTGGGCACCCATCTTTGGACAGGACTTTATTTCCCCGTGTTCCAAGTAAGCATTTTTTAGCTCAAAACACAGAAGTGAGAGGCAGGCAAAGGAAACTGGTTTCGCGCACGAAGCAAAGCATCAGGAGTTGGTATTAAAGACGACAGGTTGGAGCGAGATGGGAATTGTGAACTGGCAAATGTGATGGGAACTGTTTTCTCCAATAGTCCCCAAAGCAATAATTTATGCAGGAATTATAAGAAGGTTCTTCTGTCTGATTTCTACTGAGGGAAACATGCACTGCATTTTGAGTAAGGAGAAGGTGAAGTTAAAGCAAATAAGGGGAAATATAGTCACATGGAATTGCAGGATATTCAAAGCAGACAGTACTTGGTGATCTTTGAATGAACTGCCACATCTGTGAATAAGGAAAGAGTAACTTTGTTCAGCATCTCTCCTTCCTTAGTGTGCGAAGGGATTATTTTGAGTTATAGTAAGGAGTGAGTGGCATATGCTTCAGAAGAGAGTGGTGGGCACAGAGCTCCTTTACTGATGGGCCAAATTCTCTCTCTTCCTGGCTAGGTGGGTTCTCAGCTGCTGAAAGAATCTGAGAAACCACTGCAGGGAGGGGCTCCTTCTGGCCAGAGTGAAAACCTGTCCAGCAATTCTCCAGGAGGGGACAGTGCTTCTATGGGTGAGTTTCAGCACTGGGGTACCTCGCTAGTGGTACTGAAAGTTTCTGCTGATACTTTATTATCTACTTTATACATTATGGACTCGTATCCCTTTCTGTCCTGCTAACACCTTGGAGTCTCAGGCTACAGACCTAGGATCTTCTTTTCTCAAGTGTCAGAAGACATTACTTTTTTTGTTGTTGTTCATACAATCTAACATACCCTATGTTAGTAAGCAGAATCTGAACTGTACCTGTAATGACTATGAAGGATGTATGGACACAGCAGAGAGTGCAGATGGAGATTCCCCCACAGCCTTGTAGGATAAGAGGGATATGCTATTTCTTGTTCAGCGAAAGTGACGAGGAGAAATACACTACTCTGTTCAGTATCCTGGGGTCCTAATTAGTGGAGCTTCTGCCTCTCCTCTACCAGCTTCTTCCCCCCGCTAATTGTTTAGTAGTTTCAAAAGACAATAGTGTTTGGAATCTGTCTGCTCAAAGGAAGAGTAGTGCAATGAGGAATCATTACGTGTGATTTGTTTCAGCTCAAATCATCAAATGGTGTATATCTCTGTATCTCACTAGAGCTTGATAAGAAGGCAAACTTGCTGAAGTGTGAATACTGTGGGAAGTATGCCCCAGCCACCCAGTTCCGTGGCTCCAAGAGGTTTTGTTCCATGACCTGTGCTAAAAGGTAATAGCAAGACACATCATCCTCTTCTCTGACTCTACGTTCTTGGGAACTGGGCATGTGTCCCTTCTCCAGATAGTGTACAGTACTTGAGTACATCTGATTCTCCCTATATGGGATGCATTGACTGCAGAGATCCTTTAGTACTGGACCTCTTCATGATTTGTGAATGCTTCTAGATCTGGAGGAAGTGGATATGGTATTGAGTGTAAACAGGATTTCATACTTGCTCAGGAAGTGAGATGGGAAGAAGGAAGTTCTTGGGCTCCAAAGAACCTCTATGAGAGGTACATTTTACTGACTAAATGAACGCTTACTGGTAGCTGTCTGCTCCGTTGGTAGTAAAGACACAAGGGAGCGCTGGGGGGCGAAAATCCTGTGGAGAAATTACACTAGTCATTGCTGCCTCCTGTTGATAGCAGAGTGCTTGTTGTGGGTCTTTTTTCCCTTAGGGGAATGACTTAATTGACCCTTCAGATGTTAGATCAAGACTCTGGTGTCCAAATATTGCTTGTGAGAAGTCTGGACTGGTTCCTTCCAGGGGGAATTCTTAGGAGGAGGAAGAACAGAATTTGATGGTAAAGAGAAGTTTCATCCACATCTAGAGAAAGGAGAAACAGTACGTTCAGTTAATTGCTGTCTTCCTAATTGCTGCTCTGCTTCTACTTATTTGAGGTACAATGTCAGCTGCAGCCATCAGTTTCGGTTGCAGAGAAAGAAGATGAAAGAATTCCAGGAAGCTAACTATGCTCGTGTGCGCCGACGGGGGTCACGACGCAGCAGCTCTGAAATTGCTCGAACAAAGATCCAGGGCAAGCGTCACAGGGTAAGGCCATAGTCCTGCCTGCCCCTGTCAAGGCAGATTTCAGCATAAAAATTGTCACTGTTGGAGGTACCAGGTTCCCAGAGTGTATGTAGTTGTACAGTACGTGACCAGTGCACATCGACACAGTTGTTACACAAGGCACAGTAAGCTGTTCTGGTTGCTCATCCACTGCAAAAAGTGGATTAACATTTGTATTTGTTTACTCTGTATTCACTCCAGCATGTCGCAGACATCTGAGTGAGTGTGATCAGCTGCCAGGCTTGCTAGAAAACAATCCACTTTTCCTGTACGGTTAGCTTTTTTTCAGATTAATTATTTGAATCAGATTATAGAAGGATTGAAAGAGCTCCAGAGCTGACATGAGGAAGAGGAATGGACTAGGGGAGGATGGGGAGAAGGAAGAGGAAGGGAGGTGAGATTTTACTTTCGCCTCCCTTCAGTGAACTCTTGTGACAGCTGCCCCTGGACTAACAGCCTGAGGAAATTGTCCCAGACTGTTGGGACTTCTACTGTTACCAGTGTCTGGTTTTGAACTTGGTAACTGATTTAAAAAATAAAAATAAAATAAAATCTCACTTTTTCTTTCCTGTGGGCTTATAGGGTCAGGAGGACTCAAGTCGAGGTTCCGATAACTCCAGCTATGATGAGGCTCTGTCCCCTACATCTCCAGGACCCCTGTCAGTACGGGCCAGCCATGGAGAGAGGGACCTGACAAACTCTAGTATGGCCCCACCTACCCCAGATCTACATGGCATCAACCCCGTCTTCCTGTCCAGCAATCCCAGTCGTTGGAGCGTGGAGGAAGTGTACGAGTTCATTGCATCATTGCAAGGTGAAGTTATACTCCGTTCCTGCGGTCCTCTGATCCAGTAGCATGGGGAAATCTTTTGAGAGTGGTACCTGGTGCACTTACCGTACTCTGTATGCGTTTCTGAACTGGAGTAGGTCATGCAAATGGGTGAGTTGTACTCCTCAAACAGCCTGTGTGGGGAGGGGGGATTGGTTAGATCCCTAGCTTACTTTCCGTACCTGCCAGAGGTCTATAAAGAGTGGGAATGACAGGAGTGCCCATCTGTTTCTTAGTGCCGTTTTCTTGGTTTCACAGGGTGCCAGGAGATTGCTGAGGAGTTTCGATCACAGGAAATAGATGGCCAGGCCCTGTTGCTTTTGAAGGAGGAACACCTCATGAGTGCCATGAACATCAAGCTGGGACCAGCTCTCAAGATTTGTGCCAAGATCAACGTCCTCAAGGAGACCTAACAGCTCATGGCAGTAGATGCACTTCAGCTCTGACACCCAGAGCAGCTGCCAGATTTGGAGCATCCTGCTGGGGCAGGGAAGAATGGGACAATCCCTTGTGGTCTTGCATTCAAGAAGAATGAGAAGGAATTTGACTGAAACTGCCATGTACAAGCCCATGTTTTGGTCTTTTAATGGTGCTACAAGGGGGAAGGAAACTCCCACCTGGGGCCTTTGAAACTTTCCTTCTTCCTGGTTTTGAATATGCCTCTCCCATTTACCACAAAAAGGAAGGGAAGGAGACTTCTGTTTTAGCAGACTTCTGAAAGGGGCCCTTGTCCCTTTTTGCTACAGCAGGTTTGTTGGATCTTATTTGAGTCTTGTGTCAGAACTTGAAGCATAGGAAGACCCTGTCCTGTCTGGATATTGGGGGCAGCTGTGCTTGAGGCATTTAGGAAGTGAATTAGTAAATTCCAAGTGACAGATGTGGACAAAAAAGAACTAGAGCAAAAGAGGCTGCTTCTGTTACACTTTTAAAAAAAAATAAATAACCTAGGCTGTTCATGAACTGGGTTTAATAGCCATTCCAGCATGCATACCAAACTTGAAGGCACATGGCAATAGGAGCTGCCTTAGCTTTACTGTCTCCTGTAGAGATTCAGATCAAAGACTAAGCGTTTTGGCAGCTATTCACTCCAGATGCTCCTCGTTGAAACTGTCAGAGGAGCGTTTATCCTGAGTACTTATAACAAGGTGATGGGGAAATCAGAGAGTGGGGGGTTGTCTTACATTAGGAAACCCTATACCACTTGGTGTATCTCCCCAGTATGCGAGTGCAAGGGTATAATTTACAGATCCAAAGCAGTCTCAAGAAGCACCAAGGCTCTTCATAAATCAGCTATTTTTTTTGCTTTTTTTGTTCATTTGTTTGGTGGGGTGGGGGTGGGGATTGTTCTCTTACCTGTTTGTATTATTTTTGTGTCTGTCTTTATTATCCTCAGGAGAGCTTATGGGACAAAGTTTAAGCTGGCAGGATTGTATCACCTGCCTCAGACTTTCTTTGGTGATGATGTAAAACAAATACTTCTCTTCCTCAGTATAAAAAACAAAAACACTCCAACAACTGAATTATGATCCTTTAATACTTCTTTCTAAGGGATACAATTATGTTACAGGCTAAGCCCCTGCTACTCAGCTCCCATAGGTTTTAAGGACCAAATCCAGAAGTTTTGTGGCACTTTGGCAAAGGCAAAAATGTGGGCAGTTGTTTTCTTCAAGCACCTCTGCTTTAAAAATGGAAAAAAAAACTGAAACTACACAAAGCATGAAGATGTAAGTGTCCCTTACAGCCAAATACCTGAAAGCAAGATTTAAAAAAAAAAAACTTTTCTATTTTCAGAAGTTTCATATGCCTATTTAAGTGAAATGCAAGAGTGTTCTGTCCGAAACCCACCTACTATTGTAGGAGAGCTGTAATTGCATGGGAGAAGGCCTAAGGGCCTAAGTAAGAAAACATGAGATCTTTGGAATGGGCTCTCTATTGACTCATCAGAAAAAAGAGGGGGAAGTGCTTAGAAGATGCTACAATGTGGCAGCAACTTCTGAGATTTCTTTAATTAATGCAGGCCCAAAGGAAGCTGCCTGATAACACTTTTCAGCCTAAACATAGGGGGGGATGGTGTGCACGCACTGACAGGGGGCAGTTTAGAACTTCTAACAGTAAAGGAAGGCTGCCACAAACCATTTTATGAGCAGGCTGAGCATGACAAAACTCATGTTTAGTTTAACCCTCAGCAGGGCAGGCAGTCATGTATATTACTAGCTGCCTTTGAGGACTGGATTTATTTCAGTGAAATGGAAACATTTCACATTATTTCATGTTCAGTGTTCTTAATAAAAAAAAATGCTTGTTCAGGCTTTACAAGTCTGGCTGCTGTGTAACTTTTGTATCAGATAATTGAGAAGAACAACTTCAAAAACCTGATTGCTACAGTTTCAGAAAAATATAGGGAATTTTTCTCCTCTGTAACTCCATGAGCTTTTAAAGTTTCAGTTTGAAAGGTGTGCATATCCTGCCCTGTAAGACCACATACTAACATGAGGAGACAGTTGGGGCACATACTGAAGACCCTTCACCCTTAGTTAACAAAGCTGGTCTGCTACTAAAGAAAGCTGTTATCAGCGTAACACTCCAGCAGGTTTTTTTGGTCATTTTATTTTTGAAAGTTGTGTTTTGTACAAAAAAAATACCTTACACACCACCATGAAAAACAGTAACAACAGGCTTAGTGACTTCCTATTTTTTCAATGTTATGAGACAGATTGAGACCGTAACAAAAATCAAAGAAAGCAGGAATTGTTTGTCCACTCAACCCAGCAAGAAAGCAGGGCGCCTCTTTTGCCCCACCTGCCACTGCTCAGTCTGCTTTGGCAGTACACAAATACACAAACCTTGTCTGTGCTAAAAGCAGAAGTGGCTTGCTCATTCACAGTCTCCACCCTCAAGACTGAAGATGGTTCTCTGCCAACCTACAATATGGCAGAATAGGATTGTGTAAAGTCTAGCTCCTCACATAGAAGGCAATTAGGAACCAGGTGCCAAGTTCCTAAAGGCTCCCATTAAGTCTTACAACTTAGCTGTACCTACTTCTCACTAGTGCCCAAGGGGAAGGTTCTCTCTCACTCCCAGCCAGCAGCAGCACGCTAGTACCATTTGCACAGGGCAAATATCTTTAGACTGGTTTGGACCACGCTTAAGGGGACAATGGTTTATCCAAAGCTGATGCTGTAAGCACAGGAGTCCCTGAACACAGTTTTGAGTGTGTTAGTATTTTTACCCTTGGCTTCCATGGTTCCTTTATAAGTTTTGGTAGCTTCACAGGAAAGCCCTTTGCCAAACAAGGAACTGTAGTGCGTAAGAAAGTTCTGACAGTAACTGAGCTATGGGGGCAGTTAACCTCAGACGGACTTGTAACAGAACTCAAGTGGCAGCTACCTCTAACCTTCTCATTTTCCCTTGATGAGAATTTCACTCTCAGCAAATGCCCCTTTTAGTTAGCAGGGCATCATTACCTTTTGATTCTCAGTGATAGAGAAGACAGTATTTCAGCTGAACTGGAAAGTCTTGAGACTGTATTGGATTCCTATATATATTTATTTTTTTTTTAAACGCTGTCCTTCTCTGGTTTGAGAGGATGGCATATGCATCCCTTGATATCTGTTGTAAGAAATGGGCATGTACTTTTCAATGTATTTCCATTAGGAAAAAGGACTGCAGGGGTGCTAATGCCTCTTCCATCCTCAAGAAGTCCGGCATCGAACACTTTGTGCAGGTTATGCTGGCAGAAACTGCGTGTAACAGTGCAGAAGCTACAAAAGCTGAAAATGCATTCAAGGAAAAAAAAATCCAGTGTCTAACAGATCCTGTAAACCCTAGGAGGAAAAAAGAAAAAGGCCCCCTCCCCTACAGCCTCAGCTGTTTTAACGCACTGCCTCCTTTCCCTTTCTACACCTATCCATGGCTCTTTTTTTCCCTCTGACTAATCTTTTATTCCTGAGTCTTCTCAGCGCTCAGCACTTGCCCCCCACCAGCTCTGCTGCATTTTTGAAGAAAAACAGCATTACATTCATAAGACACATGATCAGGGACCAGTGCTGTTCACACCCAGAGGCATCCAAGATATTGGACACACCAGAGACAGCAAAAGCAAATCGTAGAAAGAACATCAGAAGTGAGAGAAGAACTGGCTGGGAAGCATCCGATTAAACAAGCACTGGGGAGAAAAGAGTTCGGTGTGGAAAGCCCATCACATTGGTAGCAAGTGGTCATCCCGTTCTTCTGACTCCTCACCCAGCTGGTCATCGCCCACACCCCGGTACGCAGCTGGTGCATTTCGGGGCTTCGATCGACAGACAAAGTCGCAGCCGTCCTGTAAGCACAGGTTATCGCACTGGAATCAGACTGTGTGCAGGCTCGGCATCCGCGGCACAGCAGCTTCTGGCTTGCTATGGGACTACACCCACTACAGTGCTATCGGGGGCAGGTCCACAAAACACTGTCTGGGTAAGAGGAACATACATGCAAATATCCTAGACAATCCTGACAGTTCGTTAAATCTGGAGTAGGACATGGAACCAATTAATAGCATGCAGCAACACTGAGACACGCACGGAGGATAAGCAGCACTGCCTAAGGTGACCAAAGAAGGGTTTCACATAATCAGACATGAGCATTTCACAGTTCCCAGCTTAACATTCCTACCTGAAAACCATTAACCATAATGAGCAGCAGGGATCCAGCCTCAGCAAGGATTCAAGGTCAGTAATGCCCTCCATCTTCCCCCTCCCCACTCCAAAAAAAAAAAAAAAACCTCTCCTTCTGCCACAGGGTACACTGCGGCAGGTCTACCCAAGAAACACAGTCCACGAAGACAAGGAAGCTACCATTTTACCATTCTCTCTTATCCTAACACACAGGCCTAGACTGCAAACATACAGACAGAGATTTTCACTCACCGCCACCAAATTGCCCAGATCTTGCCAGAAGGCAAAGTGAGGAAACTGCTCCATGCCCTTCGCTCCCACTACAAGGCGCTGGAAGAGGAACCCACCAACAATGTAGACTGCAATTACCGAAGCAAATCTGGAGGGCAGAATAAAAAAAAAAAAATCAGAGCTAAGAAAATCCTAGAAACAACTTATTCCAAGCCAGTTACCTGTCTCAGGTTGGTACTGGAGGAAGCAGCTGAGCACCACTTAAGAAGTGATCTATTTAGCAAGACCACACTAGAAAAGGTCTCCAAAATATTGATCTGGTAGTAAGTATCTTTCAGGAGCATTACAGGAAGTAGCGCCCCGAAGCACAAACGCAGAAAATGAAGAGTCAAGACTCCTAGTCTGAATTTCTAGCTTTGGCAAAGAGCTGCTGTACCATTCCAGGAAGTCACGCCTCCCATGTTTCGGTGCACTGAGCTGTAAACTATGAAGGGGGACATCTGCAGGGAACAGAGCAGCTCTGCAGCATCACGCCTTAAGCTAGAGCTCATCTACAAAGCTCAGAGGCACAGTCACATTTAACAGTAGCTGTGGGTAGGTATATTACAACGTTCTGGTCTAGCATAACACTTGCTGCTTTTCTAAATGGCCTTGGAGATTATGGCCCAAACACGAACAGCTCTTCCAGTGACTCACGTGATTAGTAGAATGGAGCCAACGCTGAGGTGGGAATCCTCAGCTGGACAAGCCACGCTGCTGTCCATCTCAAAGAGGTAGAAACAGTCCTGCTCCTTTTCACGCTCTTCCGAAACAATGCTGAACGAACTCTGCAATTTGGGAGAAGTCAAGTCACATGAAAATACACCCAGGCATGCTGAACTTTACCAGAAAGCAGTTTTATCACTGTTAGTGCAACAGCCACCGGAGAACAGAGGAAAACCTCACTGCCTTCTCACGGCCCTTCTGCTTATAAAGACTGTCTGAGAGCCTCCTGCTCCTCTCCCACCTCATGCCGTCACTCACCGCTGTAACTCCCCGCTTGCAAGAAATCATTATCACAGCTCTTCTCTTCTCACCGCTGCAGTGCCTACCGTATGAATCACCCCCCTTATAAATCAGCATGATCCAGTCACCTGCCAAGAGAAATAGAATATAGGCTGCAAATCCAGACCAGCAGGCAAAAGAAAGATACCGAGTAAGAGATACTGCACGTAGTCTTACTTCCATTGAAGACCTGGGTTTCATTGATTCTTCCTATTACTGTAGTCTTTCCAGTCCTTCTGTCCCTTTGTACTAGGCCAGCAAAATCATGCGAGCTGCTGTCGACCTCCCTGCACACCCTGAACTGGTAGGTGTAGTTTTCTGCTGCGCCTATCTCCACAGTCGCGTTAAACCTGCAGCAGAGAGAGGACGGAACAGACTGCCCACCGAATCACAAAGAGTAGGGCTCAAAGCAGTTGACACTCAAGACCTGGGAAGCCAGTCACAGCCCATGCTAATGACAGAGCCCGTCCTGAAGTCCGACCCCAGACTCTTCCCTCCTCCTGACCTTAACACAGGCACCGCGCAACCCCAAGGCCTACAGCAAGCTGACACGTGCCCGCACTGTACCTCATTTGGCTCAGGGGTTCCAGTTTCTTCAGCAGGGCTTTTTCCATTTGTGACTCACTGCTCTCATCACCGACCACATCGCAGCTCTGCTCTTTCAATGGTTCAGCCCCCACACCAACAGCAAGTGCCATGAAGACCACCAGCAGCGCAGAGGTGTGGCGAGGTGATGACATCCTGGGCACATACCGCAAAGAACACAGGGGATTAACCATTTCATCCCCCTGCAAACTAACTGCAGGGTCACAGAGTCAATTATTGGCTACTTCCTCAATCCTGACTGTGAAAAGGAGAAGTAGAAGTCTAGAAACACTTCACAGCTCCCACGAGACACCAAATCCTAGCTTTTTTACTCAAGGACAAGTCACGAGGACTCTCTGGGATTCTTTTCTGAGTTTTGCCTCGGGACTGCAAGGACTTTGGCTGCTGAACGTGTTAATTAGCATCGATTCAGCCGCAGCAGAGCCCAGCAGGCTGAACGCTGGTGTAAGCTGCGGGCACTGCGCAGCCAGTCAGCACATAACGATTTACCAGGCCCCTAATCAATCCTCGCTGCAACCCTGCGTAAACGGCGCGCAGGGAAGAGCCACCGCGACCTGTCGGGCTCCGTCTGCTGGGGCTCCCTAACCCTAACAACCACGCCACTCCCCCAGCACCACTCGAGCTGACAACAACTCGTCACCCGCGACCCGCGCCCCCCCGGGCCGAGCAGCAGCTCGCTGCTGGCGCAGCCTCCCTCGGGCCCGCACCGCGCCGAAGCAGGAGGCGACGCGGCCGCGCTGCCCCGAGCCTCCCCCCCGGCCGCACCCACCTGCCGCCGCCCCGAGCCCGGCGAGCCCCCAGCAGGCGCGGGGCGACGGCACGGGACGGCACGGGACGGGCGCCCGGCGGGCACGGAGCAAGCCGCGGCCCCGGCCCCGCCCGCAGCGCGCCTTCCCCCTCCGCCGCCCCGGCTCCCCTCTGCCGCCCCGCCGGCCGGAAGCAGGAAGCGCCCCGAGCGCCCGGCGCTCCGCCGCCAATGGGAACCCGCGGACGATTTCTCAGCGAATGGGGAGCGCGGGCGGGGAGCCCCGCCCATCGGCGGAGCGGCTCTGGAGCCCGCCTCCTTCCTCGCCTCCGTCCAATGAGCGACGGAAAGAGGCCTCGAGGCTCCCACCCACCTCGCTGCCCTGCCAATGGGCGGTGAGCACCGCCTCCTGAGCGCCCGCCCGCTGCTCCCTCCCCGCCAATGGCCGCGGGGGAGAGCGGCTGGAGGCGGGCGCGGCTCGCCCAATGGGGGCCGAGCACTGCCCGGGAGCCGCCCCCGGGCTGTGAGGGGCTGCGGGGCCGCGCACGGGGGGGCGGGGCGAGGGCGGCACCTGCGTGCCCGTGCCTGTGCCCGTGCCCGTGCCTGTGCCCGCGCCCGCGGGGGCGCGCACCACGCACCGCCCCCGGCCCCTCCTCCTCGCCGCCCGCCACCAGAACACCGCGGGGCAGCCCGGCCCGTCAGGCTGCAGCGCCCTCGTACCCCTCTGAAAATGGCCAATGTGAACAGTTCGTGGCTCTCCTGGGAGCTGGGCTCTCACCTCCGGCCTCCGTGCGGGTCACGGCACCACAGTCACTGAGGCTGGAAAAGACCCCCACCATCATCTGCTCCAACCACCCCCCTACCACCAATGTCACCCACCGAACCATGTCCCTAAGCACCAGGTCCAGCCTTTCCTTGAACACCCCCAGGGACGGTGACTCCACCACCTCCCTGGGCAACCCGTCCCAATGCCTGACTGCTCTTTCTGAGAAGAAATGTCTCCTCATTTCCAACCTGAACCTCCCCTGGTGCAACTTGAGGCCATTCCCTCTAGTCCTATCGCTAGTTACCTGTGAGAAGAGGCCGACCCCCAGCTCCTCACACCTTCCCTTCAGGTAGCTGTAGAGAGCAATGAGGTCTCCCCTGAGCCTCCTCTTCTCCAGACCAAACAACCCCAGTTCCCTCAGCCACTCCTCACAGGACTTGTGTTCCAGGTCCTTCACCAGCTTCGTTGCCCTTCTCTGGACTTGCTCAAGCACCTCGATGTCCTTCTTGTAGTGAGGGGCCCAAAACTGAGCACAGTACTCGAGGTGGGGACTCACCAGAGTAGAGTACAGGGGGACAATCACCCCCCTGGTCCTGCTGGCTGCACTATTCCTCATACAAGCCAGGATGCTGTTGGCCTTCTTGGCCACCTGGGCACACTGCTGGCTCAGCTGTTGCAAATTTTGCTGCTGCACCGGAATTCCAGGTCCAGCATGAAGTTGGTGAGCTTGAACATCTTGAGTAGGATTAATAAAGCTATAAATGGTCTGACGTTGGACTATTTAAAGGGCATTTGCCCCCACTGTGATGGTAAGAGTCTAGTTTCCATGGCTCTGTTTTTAGAAGGAACAACTGAGGCTTTTGTCTTTTAGTAAGAAAGAAATGCTGGATTCAGTGAATTTGTAAGCATGGTAGAGAAGTAACTTGTTTGAGAGGATTCTGGGAGACTTCCCTATGGCATGATTCTTCAGCAGTGAAGAATTAGGTAGAAGCATTGTTGGCTCCTGGAAAACCGATCGATTTAGTCTGGCCGTGATTTGTACCCTACGGCTGATTCTACTGGGAGGATGGCAGACATCTCAGCTGCATCAGTCCTATTGATTTATATGCACAGTTGGATATTAACAGTGTTATCTGCATATGCTGCAGTTTGGTCAGTTCCCCTCTATTTCTTGTCCAAACTAAGAACTCAATTTACTGATATCTGAGGGAAAATGCTAAAACATAAAAACAGAGCTCTTAGTTCTTCCCCACAAGCCTTCACTTGACAACAAATAACTCCATCTTCCTTATCATACTGGCCCAACAAGCAGCAAGCCAGTGCCTTTGACCACAACTTTCTCCTCTTGGTCTGGGCATTTAATCAGTGTCTGAATCTTGGTGGTTTCTTTCCAGTCACACTTTATATTCCCAGCTAAACACTCAGAATGACTATAGCAAATTCTCCCTCTCTGGGCTCGTCGGATCTCTTTACACTTCTCTAATATCCATTGAAAACACTCAGGAGAGCTTCCCTCTTGTGCTGCTCTGCTGTGTTCTGCCTTCCCCTTCCTCTCAAGTACAGACTTCTTGTCTTGCAATCTAAAGGCTCGATGCAGAAACCCATTATTGGAAGGAATCGCATGGGTGCAATCTGCCATCCTTAGAGGGAAGTGTGTGATGGAGAGATTTGCAGAAATAGCCAGTTTGTACCTTCCCAAGCATGTGCTTTCTCACAAATAGTCCACAGCGCTCTGTATCAAATTAAGCATCTTCCCCAACAACCACTTCTCAAATTTACAGCATGTCACTAGGATGAGGAGCAAACATTCCTGCCCTAGAACTGAAAACCATGGGAAAGCCCTTCGTTGTCACTGCCTGGGCAGTTCTTGTAAATGAACTGTACCAGTGAGGAAGGTGTACATCCCAAGCCTGGAAAACATCCCCAGTCTGAGTATGAAGTGGAGGGGTTCATCTGGATCAAGAGAAAAGCCAGCCAGCCATGCAAATAAGAGGTTTCTCAACTTGCTAGAAGCATCAGTACTCCCCACCATTCTCACCAATGGTCAATCTTCAGTATTTCATAAGAGGACCTTCCTTTCCTTTTATCTCTGATCACAGAGTCACAGAATGGATTAGGTTGAAAGCGACCTCTGGAGATCATTTGGTCCGACCCCATTTTGCTCAAGCAGGGCCACCCACAGCAGGTTGCTCAGGACCATGTCTGAGCTGTTTTTGACCATCTCCAAAGGGGAAGACTCCATAACCTCTCTGGGCAAGCTGTGCCAGTGCTCCATTACCCTCATGGTAAGGAAGTGTTTCCTGATGTTCAGAGGAACCTCCTGTGTTTCAGTTTGTGTCCATTGCCCCTTGTCACCACTGAAAAGAGCCTGTCTCTGTCCTCTCTGCACCCTTCCTTCAGGTATTTTACATTTTATACATTGATGAGATCCCTCTGAGCCTTTTTTTTACCAGGGTGCTCAGTCCCAGCTCTGTCAGCCTTTCCTCATGTGTGAGATGCTCTTTAGTCATTTTAACGGTCTTCATTTCTCTAGCTTCATTTCTCTCTTGTACTAATGCTGTTGAGATGTTAACTGTTGAGGGTCTTGAAGGATGTCAGCTCTCAATGCCAGCCTGTTTCTCAAGCACATTTGCCCTGGGTGTTGATTATCGAAATGAGTTCCTTGTCAAAATGTTCGAAACTCATAAGGCTTCATTCTCAAACAAACATGTGCTGTGCACTTTTACTTCCCTTTCAACAGCAGCTGGGCTGCCAGTTAGCTGTAGCCATTGTTTATCCCACTGGTATTTTTAACCTTGTACTGTCCCTATCCACCTGCTTCTGTCCTGAGAGGGAACTCTTCAGACCTGCACACTTTCTCACAATTATTACCACAGTGCAATCAAAGCCTTTCATTGGCAACACTTCAAAACTCATGAACTTTGTGATTAATCACCTCTTCCACTCAACGCTGCTCTTAAGACATCCCTCAGGAGGGTAGGAAATGAAACGTCTTGCATTTACAACGCTCACCATTCTGGTGTAAATTTGGTTATTTTGCACAGCTTTGCAACTTCACATTTTTTGTCTTCTGAATGTAGCCTCAAGTTTCCTGTTTCACGGGCGTTGAACCCTAGCAGTCAGCAGCCTGTTCGAAACACATCTTGTCATATGCACTCTTTGCTTTGGCATGGAGGGAAGCAGATCAGATACTTCTGCAACAGAAACAAGTGAGGAAATAATCTATACTTCTGTCAAATTCTCTGCAACTCCTCCAAGAGACAAAGCTGCACAGGAAAGGAGAGGTAAGGAAGCTCGATGAGGTAGGTCAGCAAAGGATTTTACTTCTAGCAAAAGCAGGATCTAATAAATCAGTGAGCTACTCACTGATTTTGAGTACCAGCTCATGGTACTGTTGTTCTGATTTTAATATTACCTGAGTATTTCACAGTGATAAAAGCCAATGTGTTGTTCCCCTTCCTCCCTCCATCAGACCCCTTACAGTGTCTATTACCGGACGTTCAACCCAGACACCCCTTTCTCTGAAAGAAATTTGTACTTTTCAAGTTGTCTGCTTGTCAGCAATAAGAGACTGTCAGCAACAGTTCTTTGAATAGCAAACGAGATGTGAGTACAGATAAATTATGGGTGTATGCTAATCAGAGATCAGAGACAGAAGAGGCATATGAGATCATCCAGACCTTCTCCAATGGGTCTCTGCAGGATTCTTGTCATAATTTTTTTCCTATGTTTTCTCTGTTCTAGTTTTACATACTTCCCACTGATCAAATTTTCAGCTTTCCCCCAGAGACAGTCCTGCAGGGCAGTTTACTATCAGAAAGATTTTCTTAGTACTTAAGTTTCTCTTTCCTCGCTTCTGCTCTCGCTTCTGCTCCATTCTCTCCGTTTAGCCCTTGCAAATGTCATACTGAGCAATTTCTCTGGCCATTTAGTTGAGAAATCTCACCTTAGAAAAGTGAAATTTTGCATTGGTAGTCATTTTTTATAAATGTCTCCTTCCCATAAGCTGATTGCTTTTAAACTAAATGCCTGTGTATATAGGTGAGTCGTGTTGTATTGGCTGCAACACTACTGGTTGACCTTATCTTTTTTCAGAGCTATTGCAGCAAAGGAGGATATTTGGGATAGGATTTCTATGCCATGCTCAGAATAACTGTATATATCTGCAGTTGTTACTACTGCCTCGTCATTTGCTTCCTTCTAGAAACAAAGTCAGGAGAGAACCCACTCCCAAGTTCACATCTGGTAGTTGCACTCCACCTGCTTGGAAGGCAATCTCAATTTTGCGTGTGCTTTCATTAGAAAACACATTTTCTGATGCATTGGAAAATACAGGGACATCCTTTCATTCCCCACTATTTGTGTTCACTCCTATCCTGTCGGAGGTGGGAATTCTAGGATGCTGTGGTGAGATGTTTGCAGTTTTCCTTTTAATATTCCTCCTGTCCAAATTGCTTTATGTATCCTTATCTTTTTAAGCTAAAACCAGAAGGCCTGAAAAAGCTGATCTTTGAACAGATATTCTATGCATAATATTTGGTTATTTTCCAGCTGTCTTCTGCATGCAAGGAGTTCCTAAGGAGAGAAGTTTAAGTAACTTTCTTTAGAAGAGCTTTATTTTCAGCTCTCTCTACATCTCTCTCTTCCTGCCCTCATCGCTTTTGGGAGATGTGCTCTCAGGTTTTTAATCTCCATTTTTAAATGCAAATCCTTGCTACTAAGTCACCTCTGTGACCCAGTGTCAGAGGTGTATCACAGGTGCACAGATCAGTCTTCTGGCCAACCAAACGGTATTGGCTCACATAGACTCCCCGAAAATGGTAGTTACTCTAGATCTGTCCTCTCTGGCTGCCAGAGAGCCTGAAATATTTCACACTACCAAAATACCAGTCCACCAGTCACTTAAAACAGTGGTTACCCTATGTGACTTGCTTGTAGTAACAGCAAGTAACCAGCTCTGTACCCTCGTTTCTTACAACCACCTCTCTGGCACCACATAGTCACATTACTCCCATACTGACATAGGCAGGAGCTGAGGGGATGTATCTGGGACAACACAATGACAGTCCTCAGATTGTCCTAGAAGACATGAATTATAAAACGCTAACAACTTTCAGTTTTTGAACTGAATCTGGACTCCCAAACCTAAAAATAGTAGGTCGCATTCCTTGCAGATGAATGCAGTGTATCACACTCGCCTCTTCAGAGCTCTCATAGACCTAACTGGGTGTTTTTTATTCTAGAAAGCTATAGCGTTGTATATTTACATTAAATATCCACCAGGCAACCTCTGCCTTCCCTCAGGGAACCTCTTCCCCAGTTCACCAGGCAGCTACGTGTAAATATGTCTGGATGTTCCACTTTTCAAACTCATCTCAGGTACTTCTCTCTTCCTCTTCTACAAAAGCTTCATGTGGTATTTCCAGTGGTTGAGGATCAAGCACAAACTCTTGAACCTGTTTTAAAAAGGGGGGACTGCAGGAACACCTTTCTGCAAGCAGTAAATGTCCTGATTTATGAAAAATGTTATTCCATTTCCCTGGGTTGATCATTACAATTCAAGGGAGGCTCAAATTCAGCTTGAATGCTTCAGTATGACTTGCCCCTTTCACTTTCTTTTTTTTTTTTTTTTCTCTCTGAAAATTATTTAATGGCATAACTTTTTGTTTTAAAATCTCAAGTGAACTAACTGGCTCTGGTCGTGGAAGTGCCCTGGGATTTTGTTTTGATGCTGATTTGCTGAATCAAGTCAGTTTATTTTTGCTGCAGTTGGTTTGAAACAATAGAGGATGAACTGCTCTATTCATTGCCAGTAGGCACCAGCTCATATGCCTAGTGCTGACATTTAAGAATTAACTGTTTCACAGACTGTCATCCCAATAGCTTTGTCCTGAGAGCAGTTTCCCCTAAAATCAGAAACAGTGATTTGGAGGATGCAGATGTCTTCCTTGAGAGGCAACAGAGGAAGGAAAACAGAAGTGAAAATGCTCAGTTTCTCCAAGCATGTGGTCTCTGAACAAATAATTATGTTTCAACAGATATTTATCCTATTTTGCTTAGTTTTTGGCTGTGAACTTGCCCAGAGTGGTCGTGGAGTCTCTGTCCTTGGGAGATCTTCAAAAGCTGTCTGGACATGGTCCTGGGCAGCCTACTATAGCTGTCCCTGCTTGAGTGGGAGTGTTGGACCCTATGAACTCCAGAGATCTCTTCCAACCTCAACCATTCTGTGCTTCTGCGATCTGCAGAGAAGCTCCACCTTACACCTTAACCTTAGGCTGACTCCATTCTCTTGAGAATTAATTTGATTATTTGACTGACTGATAAAAACTATGTCACCAGAAGTACAAAGATGACCTTAGAAGAGGAATAGAGAGCAGGCAGAGAGAACAGGACTGAATTCAAGTTTTTCAGTTCTCCCATTGTCCTCCCATATGCAAAGTTGATAGACATTCTGTATTTTGTAAGTGAAAAGACATTTTTTCTTTAATATTGATTTTAAAATAAATACTTTTTTTTTTTTTTTAACTACAAGTGAAGCAGTTAGAAGATCCTGCAAGTCCATGTAATGAAAAATAGAATAGAATAGTTCAATTGGAAGGGACCTTCAAAGATGATCTATTCCAACTGTTCCAGACTGACTAGCTTCAAGAAATGCTACAGAACCTTTGCCGTAGGAAAGATCTCTTTACCAGAAGGATGATGCTTAGAACAAACTCCCTCATACTCTCCTTGGTTACCCTGGAAACTTATTTTAGCTAAAACCACAGGCCTAAAGATACTGCGATAAAACAGAAACAGGTTTTAAAAACAGTGAGTCTAAAAACATCTCTAAGACTAAAATAAATTAATAGAAGCAGGACACCAACAGATTTGAGGACAGAACACAGGAATGGTCCATCATGATAGGCAATATTTTCCTGAGAATGGCTAATAGACAACAGGGGTTTAGTAGCAAACTAAATATGTAGTGATAGGTCCCTACAACAATCTCTTTGCCTTCCTGAAGTTTCGCATTGATCTGCCGGAGTTTACAGTCTTGTCTGTTTTCTTTATTTGGACTTTCCATGCTGAAACCAGGTATTCTTCTTTTTCATTGAAGTCCCTTCCCCTTCTGTTTTAGCACTGGCTTTCTTTGTGTTTTCTACAGTATTTTGGATATGTGATATGATATGTGTTTGTTTTCAGCCTCCACCAAGGGATCCTATAACAAGTCTCTCCTACTGAAGTCTCCCCTAAAGAACCAGTATTTTGTTCTTTTAGCTGTGCCTTTTAATTTCTCTGACAAAACACCTCATTTGCCTGTAGTTTCCTATTTTGAAATTGTTATACCATAGTGTTCTCCCTCCTCTCCTGTTGAATCTTGGTGCATTTATGGTCACTGTGACAGAGAAGCTGCTGGATGGATCCATGGTAAGCCATGGCCTGTACACAGCTCAGGGCAGTCACAAGCTGCTTCTATTTTTGAGCGTCTCCCAGCTTGCCACTCTGTGAGGCAGTTATTGATGGTGACAAAACATTTTGTCTCTGTGCCATGCTCTGACATTTGTTTAATTTAACATGACTTTATAGGATTTAATATGAAATCGATGCCTGTCATTGTCACTGTGCTTCCTTAACTGTTGCTCTGATTTTTTTTTTTTTTTAAATTCATGAATGCTATCACCATCCTTGTCTGGCAATGTGTAGTACAATTTTCACCCTATTTATTTAGTAGTATTTGCCTGATCTGTGGGGTTCCTGTTACTGTTACCCCATTAATGTAGTTGATTTATTAACATTAACTTTAATTTTACTTGAATGGAGAACAGCCTCCTCTGTCTTCTCTTTATATTTTGTATCCCATTGTTAACACATCCTACTCCCAGCCCTTCTTCAACCAAGTCTCTGATGTGCTTGCTGTGGTAATGTCTTTGGCCTTCTCTTTCCTCCATCTTATTCCTTAGACTACTAGAATCTTTTAGGAGCAAAAATATGTTTCTTTGGATTGTGTGACACAACCAAGCACCTGAGATTTCATGAGCTTCGCTGGGGACTTTGCAACTGGGTTTGCGTAGAAGATTCGAATTCGACTAGAAAAGGTTGCGGTATATAATCTTAAGAGAGAAGCACAGGAAAAATCTTGTATTCCTCAACATCAGCAACTATTAGCTGCCTATTTAGTGCTTCTTAGAACTTCTTGTTGTTTATACAGCTATCAGATTGAATTTAATAAAAAAAGCAAATCAATTCCCACCTGCAGCTCTGCCGTGGTATTAAGTACAGGCCTCTCCTCAACCTGGGAGATTAGATTTTAGTGCTGAGATTTCAAATGGCTTAAGAGAATATCTCTTGGGGCAAGCACAATGCTAGAACATGACAGTAGGAAATCAAGGTGTAGACTGGAAGTTACCTGTGTTTTCTATACACAAACAGATCTCTCTCAGTCCTCTAGACTGAAATCCTTCCCCACCCTTTGAAGGGAAGTTGTTGTAGACTAGGGCGGAGGCTTCACTAAGTAGTCACCCTCTGCCAGTGACAGTGGGTGAGCAATGGATGGTGGCAATGAAAATGTGGAGAGGCATAGAGGTCTTTGAGGCTGGTCCTCCATCCTGCTGCCCCACAGAGAGAGATGTGCGCGAGAGTGTAGGATTGACTTGGGAGTGTCCTGGGATGGCGTAACACAACTGTGTGTCTAAGCTTGTGAACAGGATGCTGAGGTTAAACTTGTCACTTTTGCTGAGACAGCTGTGAGAAAGGCCTTGTTGTTTGCACATAAGTGGGAACAAGGTAGACGTGGCTGTACAGCTCTGTGTTTCCGCCTTGAACTTCAACACTGAGGCAGGAGCGTGTTTGCTGGAGGTGACCCTTGGTGACTCATAGTCTTCTGCCAGCATGAGGAGCCACTCACCTGCTGGCTTGGGCCAGGTGCTTCCTCTCCTGGCATCACCCACCACACCACAGCTCCTGTGGACTGGGAACAGAGCCCCGTAAGGTGCCCGGCCCAGCCTGCCACACCATTTCCACCGGGGGAGACGGTGGTGGGAGTGCAGCCAGACTCCGCTGTCCAGGTCATCAGGAAAATCTCTGAAGATGAGACAGGTGAGAGGCTTGCCTGGGAATTTGGTCTTCAGGCCAGCGTCTGGGTCAGTAGGCTCTGTGGAGACCTCCCGAGAAGCTCAGGCAGGGACCAGTGGCCCCAGGCTGAGCTGAAATGGGGCTCCTGGGCTGATGGGCATTGGTGGGAGGAGGCCCCAGAGGCCTTTTAGTGCTCTTAGGGCCCTGGCAGCAATGTACAGAGTGTAGACACTCACTCCTGGAGCATGGGTGTATTACTTAATGACGGGTGGAGGAGTTTTGTAGTACATCCCTGCTCTTTCTTTTGTGGTGATGATATGCAACGCATCAAACCATATCAAACATATCAAACCCCTCTGTTGTACCTATGTGTTGGGACAGGGATGCTCTAAATAGTGCAGTTTCTTACGGAAATGCCCAGGACACAAGCAAACTATCCCAAAACACCATCAATTTTTGTGTGGGTCCTGTTCATTGTGGTTCTTCTTTTCTCTTTTACAGCTCCCTGTCTGAGGTCAGTGGTTGTGCCGGGCTTGGCTATAGGCTTTGGGATACTGAGCGTCTCCCTAGCGATTGCTTTGATTTGGAAGATGAGTAAGTGCGCAAAGGGGTGCTGGTGGTGAGCAACCAAGAGCGAAGGACTGGAGACTCATCTAAGCACAGGAGATCAGATCCTGAACTCCATTATATTATATGAGGTTAAACCAGAAGCTGTTCTGTGTTTCTACCACCTTTATGTACCTATTGCTTATTGAGAATATTCTGAAGAATACATGCCTTATGCAGACCCTAGGCAACCCATCTCAGACACTGTGGCAAAGAACAAGGAAACATACTGAGTGTTTTTTTGTAGACTTGTCTGCTATATTTAGGATGGTAAACTGTAAAGCAATACATAAGATGTATAACACATTTGCATGCACACAAAAGGTGCTAAACCATGTAGGAGAGTCGACTGTTTGCCTCATAAAATCCATTCACCTGATGTGTGACAAAATCACATTGTGCCCACAGAATGACAGCATTTTTTTCCCTTATGTTTTGCACACCCAGAGTGTATTTTCCTTCCAGATAACCAGTTTTGGTTCTGAGGTAGCTGAGTAGCTCAGTGGAAAACCACGGGGTGGAAGAGTTACACCAGCATTAGAGTGCATGGGACACACACACATGGAAAATGCACAGAGGGTTTGAACTTCTGTGTTCTTGTTTTTAGACATTTATTCTGATTTGTGATTTCTGCATTGCTTTTATCCAGGAGAGTTGCTTTTCAGTAGGCCCTTGCTTGCAAGAGCCTTTTTGTTTGTTGATTAATGGTAGAGAAAGACCGGTATTTTAATTCTTTTGCAGATGACTCCTACCCACACTGCCCTGAGCATTGGATAGCCTACAGAGGGAGCTGCTACTCCTTCTCCAAGGAGAAGAAGGATTGGCGTTCCAGCCAGGAATCCTGCTGGGCACAGGGAGCTCATCTCCTGGTGATCAGCGATACCAGTGAAATGGTAATGTTTTTTGTATTCTTTGAGGACCTTCCATTTCCTTGCAGATATCTCAGTGATTAACATCCAGGCAGTGCTGTCACTCTGGCAATATTTTGGTTTAAAGGCCAGCAAGCCTTTAAACTATAATATTTGCACTATAATGTTGCAGTGCTGTTGTGGTTTCAGTATATACCTAATAAGCTCCCAGCAAGCCAAGAAGCAGAGGGGGGAAAGGAGAAGTGAGGGTCGCTGTCAGCTACTCAGAATCATCCTAGGAGGGAAGTTGGGAGACTGCCTTTTCCACTGCCCTGCTCCACCTCCCTCCTAGCCCCAACAAGGCCAATTTGAATAATTACAGGAAAAGACTGTGGCACTGTGCAATCTCCACTCATTACTTACAAACCAGTACATCACTACACTTCAGAAATGCTTCTTTTTCAAAGTGTCTTTTGTAAAACCAATGCCTTTCGTTCCTGCAACCACTCCAGCTTCTTCTGCTCAGTCACCCCTGCCACTCCCTGTGTTCACGTACAGATACTTCCTTCTCAGTCTGTTTTCAATGCTGACTTCCTCTCTCTGACAAAAAACAACAACAAAAAAAAACACACCTCAGTTGTGCTGGTGTTATCAGAAACCACTTGTTCTACTGCTCATTTTCCATCAGGTGCTCACTGGTGACAGGTGCATCTACTAAAGAAATGGATAGAGCTAACCACTACGGAAGTGAGGCATACCTGCACAAGTAGAGCAGAAGTACTTGATTTTGTTCTGCGCAAACCAGGACTTATTAGCTCATGTCCAATGAACGTGGACAGCCTCCAGTCTGTGGATGAAAGCTGCACTGTGTGACGTGTTCTGTAGTGGCTTACAAGGCTAGGTGTCTTCTGGTCTGGGAATATGTATCAGACTCTCATACTTTCTTACGCAAATCTTGGCTCCTCGGGAAACACTCATCTTCCCCAAATTACCCATTTCTGTGCATGAAGAAAGTCTCTCTGTTGCTTTCTCAGTACTGTCCCTACCACCTGAGTATAATCCATTATCCCTCTGCAGACTTCCCCACACAAGTAAGACTTTCTTAGCTATCATAGCTACCCTATGTTGCAAAGTGACTGTTCCCACGCCCCCCACCTCCCCCCCCCCCCCGCCCTGCCCTTTACCAGGGAAGCGCATTTTTAGCACTTTAGCAAGCCAGCTTTGTTAGTGAAATATCTGAAAATGGCTATGAAAATGTCTGCTCTGAAGCTTTTTTATGGCAGCAGGAGATAAGGATGGGGCCCAGCCGTGCTACTGAAAGGTTGCTTTTGCTGGGTTTTATTGCAAATGTGGAGAAGACAAAATCCCCCCTCTCTCTTTCTCTCTCTCTCTCTCCCCCTCTCCCCCCCCTCCTTTTTTTTTTTGGGGGGGGGGTGTTTACTTCGGGGTGAGTTTCTATTGCAGGCTTCAACTTTTAACAGTAGACAGGAGTTAAAGGTTAGGCAAAAGGAAATGAACATTGAAAACATGTAGGAGGAAGGTTCATATCAAATTGTAATGAGCTTTAGTTCTGAGTTCTTCGCACAGATCTGTTGGTGCCTGCACTTCCTGCCCTGACCAGATTTTACCTTTAATTGTTAATACATTGCATTATCTAGCTAGCTAGCTATATGGGAGAGCATTAATGTTAATACTAGTAGCATACATTCCTACATAAAGCTCTGTGTAGGATACTCCAGAAGACTGTGGTGCATTTGGTTCACATATATTGCCCTGAACTGTGAAAGCACACTTACTTCCTTGTGAGTATACACTTAGTTGTTGTTCCAGGCATGATCTTCAGGGCTGATCTCCCTGATCAGCCTGACTATCTTAGCAGATGTGAAGAAGCAGTATTGTGAACCACATAAGGAACAGTCAAGTGAGAGGATGTATTTTGCTGTGTGTTCTCTTGACTTATCCTACCTCCATTTTCAGGCTGACTCTTATTAGTCTCTTTATAATTCATCACCATTTCTAGAACCTGTTCAAGAGTATTCAAACAGCATGTTTCTGGATTGGACTGAGCAAGACCACAGGCTCTGACTGGATTTGGGAAGATGGCTCTATACTCAATGGCACCCAGTGAGTTTAATTCTGTTTTAAAAACAACAGCGCTAAATCAGATTCCCCAGTGTTTCAGAATATCCACAGTTCCTGCACTAGATACTGTCTTCCTGGGCACATTTTACCATTACCTGTATGTCACTGAACTCAAAAACCCCTAATTTTACTGCCCTGCACCTTGTAAAGTAATGTACTTATGAAAAGGAAGGCTAATATTACTGTCTCCTTTTCTACTTCCTGCAAGCTGCTCAGACCAAGGGCGATTCACCTGCACTGCCTACACAGTTGCTCAGTCAAAAAAGCAGACGGTCCATCTTGTCTTACTGCTTTGGGCTAACTTGCACCCATTTTGCCAATTGCTGGTGCCAATTAAATGGGTTCAAGGACCCAGTCCTTTGCTGCTTTGCTGTGCCAACCCAAGTCAGAAACTTATTTTTGGCACAGTCTTCACTTATACAAAACTCAGCATTGTGCATGTGGCAAAACACTATGATTTGGTCCAGTGCCTTTGCCTTGCCCTTTCCTTTTTATAGCAAGCAACACAATGAGTTATTCTCTAACACTTCTCCAGCAAGGAAGTTTGCCCAAGATCATGCTGTCAGTACACTAAGCACTTGGATTAGTTCTTTCCTTAAATCCAGTTTACTGTTCTTGCAAACTTCTTGAAGGTAATCAAATTTCCATGAAACTCTCAGCACTGCTGTTCTCATGCTGATGGACATCACTGTTGTTGCAGGCCATCATGTTTATGTTCAGTTCTGAGTTAGGTTCCACAATGGTAAAATGACTTAGATGTGTAAACTCCAAGGAAGACTGTTTTCTTTTTTTGGTGTACATTTTGTTCTCTAATAGCTGATTATTGGAGGTTGGGTTTTGTCACTTCCTTCTCTGTGCTCCACCCTTCAAAATCAGAGCTTTTTCTTCCATGCCTCTTGGGGATAATCTCAGCATTTTCTCTCAGACTCATTTTTGTTCCATGTCTTTTGCAGAGTCCTGTCTAACAGCCCCGTGCAACAATGTGCTGTCCTCATACGGGATCTCTTTCAGGCCTCCAGCTGTGAATTTTCTGCTGCATGGATTTGTGAGAAATCTCTTAGATAAATCCCTTATACATTTTCATCTCACAACTGTCTCATCACTGGTACAAGTGGATCATTGTCCTGCGAACCAAAGCTCCACACAAGACTGAGGTCTGTTCCTTGCTCTAACAAATATGCCTTGCGAGGACAGGTTTGTTGCCCTTAAGGGTGAGTTATCCTCAGTGCTAGATCCATTTCTAGTCCACATCTGTTGGCTTAGTGATGTTTGGGACCAGATGAGACCTGGCACTTATCCTCTCTCCTTTCTTACTATTTTCAATACCGTTTTTTGTAACAGTAGAAACTGGGTCCTCAGATCTCTGAAGGCAAGCTGGCCATTTTTCTTCATTCTTGAGCATCAGATTCCATTTCCATTCTCTGCATCTCCATTGTATGGTGCCAGCAGGACGAGGAAAACAGAACCTGCTGTTCACGGTCAGTAGCATAAAACAGACTCCTTCCGGTGCAACCTCTCATTTTGCATCCCAGAGTTATGAACAGGAGAGTGGAGGGTGAAAGGAAACTACAACTTCTGTGAATCCAGCAGTGAAAATAAACATCCAGTACTGTACTGGACCAAATATACAAATGTATATCCATGTCTTTGCTTCTCTCTGTTGGAAGAAACCACCTGCACACCATGTGTTATAGGCCAACTTCAACCAAATTAATCAAGAGCCTAGACTTTTGGAGTCAAAGGAATGCAGTTAATTGTGTGTTATTATTGCATCAACCAAGAACATGTTTCTTTTTCCACCTCTGGAGATTTATACTGCAGAGAGAGGAAGCAGTGGACAAAACCCTAATACAAGTTTTCAGGTGACATAGAACAGACAGGCTAAGAATGGGACAGCACAAAAACACGGCAAACATTAACACTGGGACAGTAGGTTGTATTACCACACAACTGAAAAGTTCTTTTTTCACCCAGAGATTTTGTTTCAACAAAGGAAGATAAATGTTATTAATCTCCACTTTATCCTATTTCTCTTCATATATTTATATCATATTTCAGTTTACTATTACCAGTTTATCCCTTGGCCTGGGATTGCAGTCTAACTGCAGTCAGAGCAGTTACTCAGACTGGACTGCCTGATGGCAGGGTTGTGAGCAAAATGTCTGCTGTTGACGGTCTGTGAGTTTGACTGTACATGTCCAACAGGTCTGGTGCATACGCGTAGGCATACACTGCTTGGCCTGTGTGAGTGGTCTCTGGAGCACGTGTAGCAGCCGTGGCCTGTTCTGAACATCTGCCTCACTATGCATAAGTGACACAGTGTGCATGTGAGCGTCTCCATGGGGATTTCCCAAATACCAAGTAGCAAACCTCGGCAAGCAGCAGGTTAGTGGTAGATGTTTTGAGCTGTGCGTTTGGTCTGGGAGAGATCGAAACGTGCTACATACTACATGCTAAATGTAAGGACAAGGAGGGCACTCTGGGTAGCAGGAGGTGGACGGGTGGAAAGGACATGTTTGGGGAGATGAGGCTGAGGAGACAAGTGCGGAGGAGTGGTAGAAATTAAGAGATAATGAAAGCAAAGAACCAGGCAGCATGGTGCAGGGCAGGGAAGGACTAGAGAGAAAGTAATTGACCCAAGCACTGGAGATTTCATCTGAAACTGTGAGATTAAATGTTCAGTAGGAGGACTGCAAATAATTCGGCAGTGATTGTTAATGGGATTGTTACTGCTATGCCACATGTAAATAAGCATTACAAACAGCAGTGTAATCACAGACAAAACAGAAACAAGATGTTTCCAAAAAGAAAATTGCTGTTTCCCCTCAGCAATTGTATTTTTTAAAAATAATTTTAATTGTCCTTGCATCACCTGGTTGAAAGGAGCAGTTTAATGCAGTTTTGAGCAATCCAGTTGCAACACAGCAGGAAATTCCTGGCAATGCCATATACAGAATGCTTTCAATTGCGTATCCCCCGGTATTCGAAGTTTGACATTTATAGAGGGTGTAACACATGGAGAATTCAGGGCAAATTAAAATGAAAATACAGACCTTCGCATAGACAGATAAGGGGATGTCTGCTGAGACTCATACAGAGTTCACAGAGCAGAGGGGATTAAGTTGGGAATGTTCCCAGCAAGGGTAGGTCTGCTTTTCAGTAACCATATCTATAATGGTCAGACCTGGGGAAACTGGAGGAAAACATCAGTGTTTTAAGCAGCAGAGCAGGAGCTAAAAACCTTGAGTTTTCACCCCAGATTCTCTGAGTTACTGTGGGTGAGTGATTTTGTAAGTGCCAGCGTCCATTCAGCTATCAAAAGAAGATACTGTCCCCAGCTCCCAGAAAGTTGTCAGGACCTGTGAAATAATGCTGGAGACTTTGCCTGCATTGTCAAAATGCTGGTAGCATTTACAGGAAGAAACCTAACAGTTACTTTACCCAGTGAAGAAACAGCTACTCACATTATCACAATGCCTATTCGTGAGGTAAGCATGACTCTGAGCTTGCCTAGTTTATCATATGAATAGTGCAACAGCTTTGCTTCTCCTAGGATTTTACAGCGTAGTGCATGCTAGACTATTTTATGGATCAGCTCTTCAAACATGGCCTCTCATTCTCATCCCAAAGAGATGCTCAAGAAATGTAAAATAAATAAATGGATCGGGTTGCCTTAGAAGTGGGCCATGCTTTGAAAGGAAGGGATTTTCAGTTAGGGATTTTACTGTTTTAATGATGGCGACCTAGAGTCTCCTCTCTGGGTTCAGATTTTCCCTATACCGAAAGGATTTGAAGCAAGTATATTTATTTCCACGAAAAGCAGTTGAACAAATATCTTTGCAAGAGCTTTTTATCTTCTGCCTAGAGCATGTTTATATAACTGACCGATACATACTAATTTTGTTGGAAGTTCTTCTTGTATGAACACTGTAAGCAGTGATGAATGACTGATAAATGGTAAATTCTCCATCCTTAGAGGTTTATAAGATTTTGCTTAACAAAGTCATGGGAGACCTGATCTAGCATTGGCAACAATCCAGCTTTAAGTGAAAGGATGGTCTAGACAACTTCCAGAGCTCCCTTCCAATCGGCACTTCTGTGATGTTATCAGTGAATGCAGCTTGATTCTTGCTTCAGATACAGGATACTAACTGCTGTTTTTGCTTAATTGAAGCTTCCCTGTCACTTTCAGCTACACCAAACAATAGAACTTCAGATCTACTGCAAGAAATGCAGGGAAGATACCATTAAAACACATTCCCCTAATAAACAGGCTAACACCTTTCAGGAGTTTACTTGGGGACCTTAGAGATAAACCCTTAAAATTCAGCCAAAAAACTCTAGAAAGCCTGTTGGCCTTCTCAGTCATACTTACAGCTGATGGAAACAACAGGAGAGAGGGAAAGCTCATTTCCACTGCCTTGTTTATCCTACCACCTATAAGGCGAATCACATGGGCCATGCAGAAACCCTTGGAATTAGACTTGTGGAGCCTAAAGTTGCAATTGGGAATGTGATGGAGACCAAGCAGCTTGAGGGCAGATTTTAAGAGGTGGTTTGGTATCCGTGCATGCTCATTGGTATCTACTGGGACTTTCAAGATTTTAAAAACCTTTCCCCTCAATTGACTGAAAACATTTCTCAGCTTTTTGGCTACACAACACACTTAGGACCAAGGTCCTAAAGATTGGGACCTGGTTTCTGGTAAGTGTGAGCTGTTAGACTGTTTGCTAAAAAGCATAGTGTTGGCTTTCCCTGCTGTGTGCAGTCCTGCACCTCTTTCCTGTAAGGTTTGTATTTAATCAGTTTAAATCAATGTAAAGTGTCATCTCCTTTTACTACCCCAAGTACAAATCCTCCTCTCTGCAGGTGAGGCAAGTTTTCCTGGGTTACGTTTCTTTTGGGCAGGCAGAGCAACCCTAAGGCACCAGATGGAGAAGGCAGAGCACAAGCTTGGGCTGCGTTTCTTTCTGAAGTCCCCAGGGAACTTAGACATGAACTACCGCCCTCTTTTCTTCCCATAGAGGTTGCTGCAGGGCATAATGAGATCCCTAATGAATGTTTGTTCTCTCACTGAGCTTGGATTTCTTAACTCCAGACTTCCTGAGCATAGCAAACTTACAATAATAGCAGGAGAGGGGAAGGACAGACACAACTGATTTATCCTGTTACCCTTTTTATTCTCCAAATTATGTTCTCATCCTCTAACATAGATGTCTACTCTTTGAAGCTTGGCTTATAACTATGAATAGGACAGATATTCTACTGCCACTTGCAAGGGTAATAATTACCAGAGCTATTGATCCTCCTGCTGCAGACCAAAGTAACCGTGGCAGAAATAATGGTTAAAAAGAAATTTCCCTCTGTGATACAACACAATCCATCACACTGCGTTACATAGTGAAACCAGGAAGGACTCCACCAAACAGCAATAACTCGATTTATTTGTCCCAATAAGTTGACCTGGAACAAGAACCAGTATAGACAAAGCAAGACACAGGCCACATATGTTCTGCTGCGTGAGGGCAACTGCTGCTCTGGGGGACTGGTTAATGTGTTACATGCTGTTACTGGGTTGAACTTTTGGCAGCTTTCTATCATGTTACTGACAGTGCTACGGTGAAGGTCAGACTATCTCTGAAGATTTGATTGTCCAGTTGATCTCTGGCCCCTTTTCCTGGCATTAGCTGTGGTGGGACCAGGAATGGAGAGCACAAGCCACCAGGGTGGGTGGAAGGGAAATGTTTTCACAGTTTGCACTCCCTGCTTTCAGATCCTGTGGGACTGGCCTGCTTGTCCTGCTTGTAAATGGGGGTTTGGCACACCCACTCATGCTTCCTCAACACTTGCTCAACCTCCTGCTCCCAGTTCCAAGCAAATCATCTCTCCTCCAGGAGCCTCCAGGATCGGAGCCATGGCCAGCTGGGGGCCGTGCCAGAAGTGGAGGCCTTCCTCTTACCCTCTGGTGTTAACCCTTCTCTTCTCCAGCTATCACCTTTCCTCCTCCATCACCTGCTGCTCTGCCCCAAAGAGACAGCTCCAGCCTGCTGGGCACTCTCCCCTCCCTCTTCCCCCAGCACCTGGCCTTCTGCCTGGGCTCAGAGCTGCTAGCTTCAGCTCCTCCTTGCAAGCCTCTCCCATTTCCGGACAGGCCCTGGCCCACTGCCCTTATCTCTTCCAGCCCCCGGGCTGTTTCCAGAGGAAAGTATAAAGGGGTTAACTTAGAGAGCAGAGGTGCAGTACAAGCGGCACCGAACCAGGCTGGGTTATCTGTTTTTCTGCTCTACTCGCCACATCCTGCTCTGCACCATGGGGAAAGATGGACTGCCCAGCAACTTTAACATCTTTCTCCTTCTCTTCTTCTTCCTTCCTGGAGATACCTCGCCCGTCTCGCCCGTCACAGAGCCGTAAGCTACACAGGGGGGTCCCAGGGCAGGCAGGAGAACTGGGCTTCATTCCTCTATCTGTTGCTTTGTGTCTCATCTTCTGCCTACTTTCCTTTACCTGGGGATAAAGACACCAGAACTGGGTAAAACATCTTCTGCCAGCAGCAGCTCTAGTGCTTCAGAGGGACCCAGAGCAGTCTGTGAAACTGAGATATCAGTAAAGCTGCAGCCAAAAAAAAAAAAAAAAGAGGGAAAGAGCTTTTGCTTTTACAGAGAATTGACATGATTTCAATGAAACTCTGCAACAAATTGTTTCTTTACTTAAAAGACAACTTTTTATAGCTGTTTTATAGTCATTTACACATTCAGTTTTTCTAAAGTGAGACACTTTTTTATTTTTTATTTTTTGAAAAGACAATAAAACATTTCATTCATTATGTTACTCCCAAGTCAAAATGCCTAGGAGATGTGAGTGTTTTTTTGATTGATAACACACTCAAAACAAGAACAAATAACAGATTTGGCATGACCAGAAATTGTTTTATTTTTTAATTCACATTTTTCAGTCCAACCAATGGAATGAAAATTTCAGTCTCATACAGAGTTATGTAGAACTGTAAGGCTGTGACAGTTAAGGTCTGTGAGGTGCTAGCAGACTGCAGGGGTACATTATACTTCATTCCTTTACCTCCTTTTGCCCCGTTTGTATGTGATGGAGTATGTATTGTGTGCACGTATGGAAGGCTGTGCTTGCAGTGCTTTGAGAAATACAGGGTAAGTGGACAGCAGAGTCAGGATCCAAGGGGCCAGAGCTTTCTCCCTGCAAACTGGCTGGTGGACATAAAGGTGTCAGAGCCTCCCATGCCACCAAGAGGAGTGCCCTACCTTGCTACGCAGGTGTTGAGGTCCCTTCTACCAGTCACTTGCTGTTCTGGGGGTGAGGAGGCCAGACCTTGCCCACCCAAAAGGATGCACTGGTTGTCATTAGGTGGATCAGGTTTGATTCCCAGATGCAGTTCTGGGCAGCATGGCAACACCAAACTGCTCATGCTCTGCAAAGTGGTAGGCTGCCTAGGACAGAGCAGGGACCCACTGCTCACGATGACCCAGAAGTGCATCACTTCCCTGCAAAGAACTGAATTTGCTACAGAGTTTTGCTTAAGATCTGGCACCACACTGTGGTAATTTTGGATCCCTGTGAGGATTGAGAAAACGCTACAGATGGTTGGCAGAGCGGAGTCAATGCCATTTATTCACTAGGTACTGGCACTTGAATGACTCCTGAATGCTACTAACATAGTCTGTTAATAGACTTTTTGCTCTTCTTGCCACAGGCAGTATTCAGAGTCCCAGGAAAGAACACTGCTATTGTGCTGGAACCTGGAAAAACATATCCTTTCCAGACATGTACATTGAGAATTTCCTGTGGTATTTTACTTTTGAGAGCTCTCTGCTTTCCTTTTGAGCTCTCTGCTTTCCTCTGCTATTACAGACATGCCAGAAATCTTACTACACTTCTAGAAAATGTAGCTCTCACCCTGAACAGTGAGGGCTGTAGTCATCAGATTGGTTTATTTGCCCTTTCTGTACAGCTCCTTCCACCTGTTCCTGCTCCTCTGACCTAGCCTTCCCCCCTCTTTCTAGGCAATACATGGTGCTGCTGCCCTTTCTGATACACACCGATGCTCCTGAGAAAGTCTGTGTTCAGCTGACCCACCTGAACGAGTCTGTGACCCTGAGTGCCACGCTTGAGTATCAAGGGGAAAACAGGAGCCTGATTGATGATGTGGTGTCGGAGAAGGATATATTCACCTGCATCCCTTTCTCTGTGAGTATCTAATCCCTTTAGGCTGATTCATTGCACCAAGGATAAACTGTAAGGGCACTGAATAGTAATGAACAGAGTAACACTGTATAGGTATTCACTTTCCTCTTGACCACAGGTATGTTCATGTCCATCCTCAAAACCCTGTCGCAGCTGAGCTCTCCTTAGCATGATATCTGAATGGGAAATGCTCAGTCCTGGAAAGCCAGCCCCTCCCTAAGACAGGAGGAGGAGATGTATAAGGATCTGACATATCTGGTTTGGAAAAGGAAATGTTATGCAAGGACTAGAGACATTATCTGAAGGAGGAAAGGGATTACTCCATAACCCCTGTGAATGTCAGAAGGACAGAAAGATTTTGATCAGGGCATTAAGAATTTCTTGAAACTGAGTGGCAGAATTGTGAGTTCCTTTACTGCACAATACTTGCACAATCACTACACAGCTGTAGGAAAGTACAGGAATATGGGACAAGTAAAGATCAGTCTCTTGTTCCTGATTTTATTCTTCTTCACCTCTGTGTTGGGTCTGTCAGGATTATATTAGATTTGTTATTTTAGGAAGGCCAGTTCAGTTCAACAGGCTTTTACAGGCAGTCCATAACATAGTTGCCTTCTTGTCATTCTCCAGCTTCCAAAATTAAGTAGCCAGTCACCAGCCACATTTATCACTGTGAGAGTGAAGGGGGAGACCCTGCAGTTCAGCAGCCGCAAGACGGTGTTGGTCAAGAATTCTGAGAGCTTGGTCTTCGTCCAGACAGACAAACCTATCTACAAGCCTGGACAGACAGGTACCAGGGAAGGGGTGAAGATTTGCATTTGAAGCAGAAATTACTACTAAAACTGTCCAGTCTTAGTGCTTTCAGTGGGGGTCAGAAGAGCAGTCTCTCATAGCTGAGTTGTATGTTTTTAATCCTCCATGTGGGAACAATTTGGGGAACTTTATAGTACATGCATGTAACTGGGGCACCTGCGCACACTCCCTGTGCCACTGGGAGTTCTGTTGTTGTGGTCCATGCAGTTTGGATTCCCTTCCATAGAGTTTTGATCCCCTTTGTTAAAACCACAAAAACTGGAGCAATGACTGGCTATTTGTCCTATAGAAAACAGGATCAAAATTCAGGCTAAGTTGTGAGATAGTTTTCAAAGTGGCAGCTGATTTTGCTCAACGAAGATATGAAGATAGAGAGAACTATATAAGCTACTACTTCCAGGCCATTCATCATCTAAACTTGGCCTGGACAGGGATGAATGTCGTAAAAGAGACACTGAATTCTCTGTCCGTGCAGAGCCAACACAAATTTGCAGCCAGGTGCCAAAATTATTTTCTTGCATTCACTCTTCCTAAGAAGTCAATCTAGTTAGAGAAAAAATTAGAAGACCCATGCTAATTCCAGTGTAAAGATGTATCTTTGCAAAGTAGGCAAAGACAAATTTATTTTTGGTCCCAATTAATCAGTTTCTGATGCCCACAGTCAGTAAGATGTTCCCACTACTATGGATTTGCTCTTAATATCCTGTAATTAATATAATTTCTTATATGGGCAGCATAGCATGACATAGCTTTGTAGTGAATGAGATTTCCATAGAAGAGAACAACTGTTCTCTGTTGTGCTGTGTTTGCAAACAATGTTTTCTGCTTGGTGACTGCACTGTGAAACCTCACTATATGTTTTTCTCCATCAGTTCTGTTCAGAATTGTTTCTCTGGATGAAAACTTTCACCCCGTGAATGAGGTGGCAAGTATAACACTTCCTTTTCAATAGTCGTTTGGCCTTAAATCTTCTATGTGTGAAAAGTAAGGAAAGAAATGTCTTTTGGAAAGACAGTTGTGCAGTTCCCAGGTTATCTCAGATCTTGTTAACAGGATCTGTTCTTCAGATTTCTGCATAAGACTGCCTCTGCATTCTTGGAAAGGTTTGAGAATGTAGCTGCAAATGAACAATGGTGTAAACACCTCAGCAGTGAGCAAATCTGCCACTATCACAGTGGACATCTGCTCTAGCTGGTATTCCAGATAATCCAACGTTAGTAATTTCAGGTGACTTTTCTGTCCTGGGTGAATACGTGATACAAATGATGCCACTCTCTTGATGTATTTCAAAATGCATGATTGCTCCATATCAGGGACTTTCTTCCTTATCCCACTGCATTATCAGCTAGTTCCCTGAAACATGGTTGTAGCCATGGTCATTTGACTGTACTGTTTGCGCTCTGTCTAAATGTGCATTCTAAATATGCTGTTTCATTTCTTCCCTTTCTAGTTTCCGCTGGTTTATATTGAGGTATGTACAGACGTGAAATTCACGTTCAGATCTATAAACTTGCCAGTTCCTCAAGATGTTTCTTGTTTATTTTATTTATATAGCAGGTCTGTAATATTTATTCAAACACATAAAGCTTTAACTCGTATGTGCCAACCATGTACTCTGGGCCCAGAGCTCATTTTGTTGTCCAGCCCTGGGCTCCCCACAACAATCCTGCTATTCCTGCCCTACAGCCTCCTGTGGTACTGGGGGTGGGCCTCTCCTCACTGTTTTTGTTAGTGCTTTTTAGTTATTGCAGCCTCACACTGTTCTCACAATTTCCTTGTGCTCTCATTATCTATAGGACCCAAAGAAAAACCGTCTGTACCAGTGGACAAAGGCAGAGTTAAAGGGGGGGTTAATCCAGCTGTTCTTCAACCTCACCTCTGAACCCATCCAAGGAACCTACTCTGTGGTGGTACAGAAAGCCTCTGGGAAGACAATCCAGCATCCCTTCTCTGTGGAGGAGTATGGTAACTGTTGCTGCAGTTTCAGGTTCCTTGCAGCTAGCCCAATGGGGCATGAAAGATTAATTGAACAGAGCGGTAGATCTGATCAGGACGTCTTACATGGCTGGAAAATGTCTCTCTGTCCTCTCCCTCCCAAGCATCATTCTTTTTGGAGAAGAGAAGACTGACGGACTTGGGCTATCTGTCTTCACTCCTCCCTAAGTCCCAGGCCATGCAGTGCAGTGCTCCCAACTGCCTATATCAGGAAAGCTCCCAGCATGAGCAAGTGTGCTTGTAGCAGTCTATGTTGTTGACCAGTGGCTATACCTCCTTTCAGAGGTGATTTAAAGCCACAACCTCATCTTTAGCTGGCTACACACGTCAAGTGTGATGCTATGAGTCTAGGTCTCACCTGCCTGAGTTGGAAAGTCCTGACTTTTTGGTGTATGCGCAGGCTGTAAATTCAGATCTTGCTTGTCCTCCCCCACAGGCTAAGCCTGTAGCTGTTGTGATGCCTTAATGCCTTAACATATCCCTGGTGATTTCATCCCTGTGCCAGTCCCATCTGCTTGGCTAGGAAATATGATCCTAATACAAATCTGCACATGGCTCCTCCTTCCCCTGCCTTCCCTTCCAGTAGTCACTGCTTCCCTCAACACCCCAGCAAGCCAGCTGCAGCCTTCGTTTAATAGTCTGCTATGATCATGTAGCCAGGATGAGTCTTCTGGAAGCCCACTGTCCTCTTTAATTTGCATGGCTGCCCTGAATTCCTCCTAGTTCTCCCAAGATAGTCACTGTCCACAAACCTTCTTGCAGCTGGGTTTGGATGTGATGTTACTCTGTGGTGAGTCAGCAGGGAAGCTACAGCGTCTTTCCTATTTTCCAAACTGCTAAAGTCTACATGCTTTGGAAATGCAAAGACCAGGCTGCAGTCCTAGCTCTGTATGGTTTTGAAAGATCTCTGTTGACCTAACTGTCTGTTTTAATGTATCATACTGCTGTGGGACTGATAGCCCTTGTGTTACCTAAAGAGCTGCTGTATTTTAATAGTTGGTGTAACAATCCTGTCTTCTTACCTGACACAGTGGCTGGCTGAATGCCGGTGGCTTTCATTGACTTCGGTGGGATGTGCAGATGACACTGGCCACTAAAATCTGGCCAGTTAGATGCTAAAAGCTTTCAGAACGTTTGTAAGAATAACCTTTGAGCAGCCTTTGGGTCTCAATTCTTATGTTATTCCCCACCATATAGACTATTTTCCTTTGGTTTTGCTGCAGTGCTGCCAAAATTTGAAGTAACGGTGAAAATGCCCAAGGTGATCACCATTCTTGATGAGAAGCTGAAGGTGACAGTTTGTGGCTTGTGAGTGTCATTCTTCTTTCAGTCCTTGGTTACTGGTTTCCCCTCAGCTACTGATGAAGGTCCTGTTGGGAGACTTCATTATATTTCTCAATCATTTGTGGGGTTCTAGGACCAAATAGACTACATATACCATTAGACAAAAGGCTTTACAATTATTGCTTAGGACACTTTGTAATGTAGAAACATATTGTTTTTCTGTTTCTTTTTTTTTTTTTTGAGAGTATTTTTGCATATTTTTTGACATATGAGAGTCATAGAGGATGTAAGATTAGGTGCTGTTCTAGAGAAGAGGTCTTTGTTTAGCTCAACTCAGAATTGCATTTTAAATGTGGCTTCTACTGTCAATGCTGTGAGAAAACCATAAGTGATGTTTCCTTTGGGTTATGTCGTTCAATTCTGCATGGCATGTTCCACGCATCCTGCAGGAAGAGACGCAGCATGGGATGAAAAGTGAGCTGAAAGACCCAATGCACATACATAGATAAACCAGGTGCATCTGAATTGGGTGGTGATGTAGGTACTTGCAACATGTTCTCCAAGACTAGGTGTACTCTCAACTGAATAAGCATTATAATAACTGATTTCTGCAGGCTTATGTCTTATTCATAGGAATCAGGTTAAGACTCAGTGCTTCTGCCCTCATTGCCAACCTTGATCCTGAAAAGTTACCAAATTTCTTGCTGCCTTTTACTTCCTACGATGACCCTGCTGTATCATGGAGGTGGTTCTAGGGAAGAGTTTTGGCTCCACTGGGGGTGAGCTAATCAGTTTCTCCATTCCTTTTACGTTCCTCATGGCTCTGTTTTTCTTTCTATCCTCCCTGCTTGTAGATACACATTTGGGAAGCCTGTTCCTGGCCTCGTGAGCTTCCGTGTGTGCAGGAAGTTTCAATACTCATCCACTTGCTACGGTGAAGAGTCTAAGGGAGTGTGTGATGAGTTCTCTGGACAGGTGAGTCATGATCATTCCTGGGGGCAAAGTGATAGGAGAAAATGTGGTTTATTGAGCATGCCTTTTAGGTACAAGTTTGCTCTGATGGAGTAGGTACAAGCATGAGTGTGAAGAGGGGACAAACTCCATGTATTTTAAGAAAGCCTTAAGAAGAAAAGAAGATTGGGTGCAAGGTTAAATGTGAAAGGCCTGTGCTGTAAGAAAGATGTGTGTAAAGGCAAGAAGCTGATAGAAAAGGAAAAGGTAAAAAAAATAATAAAATAAAATCCAGGAGACTAGAGAGTATAAGGGAAAAATGAGATAGAATAGGTATGCATGGTGAATGCAGAGTTGGGGTTGGCTTGCACTAGAGTCAGTGTGTGGGATCAGAATTTCTTGTTTGAGACAGGAAAGGAGCAGAAAGCAGGGGAGGAGTTTGAGCAAAGAGGAAAGGAATATGAATTTAGCAGCAGTGATTAAGACAGATAGATACCCCCCTGACACACACACACTATTATCACACCGGCAAGTCTACAGAGCAATACTGAATGGCGTTTGGAGCATGGACAAGTTCACTAGTGCTAACTTAATTGACAGAAAGTGAAGGTGATAGCAGTTGTGGAAGTAGGCTAGGACAAGAGAGCAAGCAGAAGAGAGCATGGTTCTTGGAATGTGGAACAGCATCATCCCCACAGTTGCCTCTGCCACTGTGCTGTAATCCATGCTAAATGGAAATATGAACATTGCGGTGCTAAATTCTGTTCCAGGTAGCTCTTCCCTTGACTGTGAAGACCTGTCTTGTACATGAAGATGATAATGAGAGGTGGCAAGCTTTGGAAATACTTTTCCAGCTGTTTTATTCTTTCTACACATACACAAACTTTATGTATGGATTATGTATCACTTGTGCATTTTAGGTCAGCAGCTATATTCTAATGTGCCTGACACCTGGCAAATGGTTCCTGTGTGGCATACACAAGAATAATTCTCTATGCTTCTGTATCAAGTGTTTAGAATACCAAACTTCATAAACACACACATAAACAAAAATCTTCTAGGTTGCACATTCTTTGCTCTGATGTTCCTGCAGATACTTCAGAATGCTCCTTGCCAAGTTATTTAGGTGCTTTTCCAGTTTTGATAAAAATTAAGAAGAGAATGACCTGTGAGGCTGTGAGCTTCTCTTCCACCTAAACACAGCACACAATGATGGAATCATTAAGTTGGAAAAATGTCATGCACATGAGACTATAGCAGCCTTTTTGTTTTCCTCCAGCAGACAGACAACCATGGTTGCGTTTCTGAAGTGGTAAAAACCAAGTTATTCCAGCTCAAGAGAAGTGGATATGAGAATAAGCTCCATGTAGAGGCTAAGATTAAAGAGGAGGAAACAGGTACGAATGATCTAGATCAAAGAGACACATAATAAGCCCTGGAGAGGCCAGCAGAGGGGCCTGCTGAATCAGATTGAGGGAGAAAAGCAGACTCCCAGTTCTGGAATCTTAAAGCTTCCTACCTGGATACCAGGAGCATCAACTAAATTTCTTGTCCAGCAAAGGAAGATTGACCTGGAGCAAAAATAATTGATGTCAGGGAAAGGCAAATTAATTCTTCAATCTTCTTCCTGCAGGAGTGGTGTTGACTGGAACAAGCTTCTCCGAGATCACAAACACCATCAGCAAAATCACCTTTGAGAATTCAGACTCACACTACAAACCTGGAATCCCCTTCTTTGGACAGGTAGGGAAACTGTGAGAAGTGGAGTATCATAAGTGCTTAACAGTTATGCTACTGAACCTCCTGGGTGGGCGCATGCCCACATCTGCAAAGATGCTGAACCTCAGTGTTGCTGCTAATCCCTGATGACCTCCTCCCTTCTTCAGGCTCTCTAACCTGAGAACAGCAGCTGAGAGCATAGCCCTGATTCTGCTTTCCCCTCTGTCCTTGTGATCCCTCTTCTTCAGTCAAGTCACATTTTGCTTCTCTTGTCTCCTGCTTAATAGGAGGCCTTAACTGGTGTGAATGCATGTCAGTCTCTGTGCCCACTCTTCTGGCACAGAGGTGGAGATAAGAAAGAGACAAAGCAATAAGATTCAGAAAGTTCACAGCCCTCTCTGGAAGAGAGAGGTGATGTACATGCAAAGTGCCATGGAAACTTCCCTGTCTCAGATGGACCCAACATCCTCAGCTTGGTGACTGACTGTACAGGTGGCAGACACTGTTCTCCTGTATCATATTGTTTTTGTTCCTGCAGGTGAAACTTGAGGATGGGTCTGGTGCTCCTATTGCCAATGAAACTGTGAGGATTTCTTTCCAAGGAGGCCAGGAAACCAACTACACAACAAATGAAGAGGGCAGGGTACAGTTTTCCCTGAACACTTCCATGCTGGAATCGGAATCTGCTGGAATTACAGTGAGTCATGGGGGCAAAGTGATGAAGTGACCAGCAGGGCTGGAGGGGGAGTACTTCTGAAGTTTCTACTATATATACAGAAGCACTTAGCTTCTTGATCCTGGTTGTCTTTGCCAACCTTAGCATCACTATGGTGGAAATAGCCATGCAACAGACCAGGTTGCCATGTGACAGTTGCACTTATCTTGTATTTGATTTCAGCTTGGCAATAGTAATATAGGGTTAAAAGGAACTTCAAGAGATCATATAGTCTGTTCTGCTCCAAGGGATCACCAACCCTACCTAGACAAATCTGTATCAAGGATGCGTCTAACTTATTCTTAAAAATCTCTCATGGTGGAGTGCTGCTAGTGCTTCACTGTCTTTTCAGCTAAATGATTTCTCAGGTGTCTCATCTAAGCATCTCTCAAGGTTTAGTTTAGCATTCTGAGATTCTAAACTCCTTCCCTTCTTCCCTCCTTCTCTCCCTCCTTCCTTTCTTCCCCTGCCATAAATAGAAAAACAGTATGAACCATTCACAGAAATTCTCTCTGTGGTGTGGAGTTCATTTATCTGGAAGAAGTGCTGCTGAGCATCCTTTTGTTAGTGGAAAATGCAATATATATGTAACATACACATTTCCTAATATTTCACCTTGGAATAAGGCACTTTGTCTAGAATTATATTTGTTTTTTCTCCATACAATTCTTTTGTCACAGATTAAAACCATTAAAAAATATCTAGAAGTTACCACAATGTGCTTGAAGGTTGCAGAATTTTGCAAGATAAAGAAAAGGCAAGATTTTCTAAGTGTAGTGAGAAAGATAAAGAAATAAGGGCATGGAAAGCGCATGAAATACTGAAATAGCACCCTTAGAAATGTGAAATATTTTCCCCTCACTCTTATTTTTAGGAAGACATGGCCTCTCAACCCCTAAACTTCTGTTCTATTTAGGTTTTGAATTCTCAATTGGAGAATTTTCCTCCTTTTCCATAGCATCCTCAGCTTGATCCTGGTGCTAGTAATTCCTGAACTGGACAGCACCATCTGTTCTCCAGTGCCAGTAATGAGAATAAAAATTAAAATTGGTTTATTTTCTCTTTAAACTAACTGAGAATTAGAGAGGGCAAGATATTAGGGTAAAGAGTCCATATGCTGATACTGACAGTAAGTAAACAACCAACACAATTCAGTCTATTTGAGACAAAGCCCAGCTTCTCTGGGATTGAGTCATTCCCAGTTATTTGCTCAGGATACCACCACCCTGTCTGTCTTACATCTTCCAGGCACATGTTTCTGGTTTTGGTAGAACACCTTTTTGTTTTAAGTACAAAAAATACCAAACCTGTAACACTAGACCATGAATGTTGGTCCCAGTTCATCTGCCTGTGTTTGAGGATCTCTGTGTGTGTTTTCTCCGTTTCCAGGCAACTCATAAAGTACACTCCTACTGCTTTGACCATTCCTGGGTTTCTCCAAATTATGCACAAGACCATCTCTACATAAAGCGCTTTTACTCCCCTAGTAAAAGCTTTCTCAAAATTGAGCCCAAGTCTGAGGTGCTAAGCTGCGGCTCCCCCACAGAGGTGCGGGTGCACTACATCCTTACACCAGAGGCCATAGGAGAGGAGAAGAAAATCGTCTTTTACTACCTGGTAAGTCTGCGCTTCCCATACAGTCAGGTTGTCACTGGTAATTGTAGGGGAGGTGGAGATGGAAATTGTGGTTTGAGGCAGCAGGCTTTAAACACTTCCCCCTCATCCTCTACATGTTCTTTTCCCAGGAAAAGTAGGGTCAAGGAGTGAGGATGTCCCAGTGTCCCCTGGGTGAGCACTGGGATTCTGCTACAGGGAGGCAGAGAACAGCTGAGCAGGATGCAACCAGCTCCCTGTTGCTCACACATAAACACTCAGTTACTCTCCTCTCAGGTTCTCCCTCTTTAAGGTTTAGCTCATGCCTAACCTCAGTCACAGCAGGGTTTCTCCTTCCATTCAGGTGATGGCCAAAGGAATCATCAAGCAAGCAGGCACCAGCATTCTGGATTTGGACCAGGAAAGTGGTAAGTTTCCCTCCCCTGCCATATTGTCTCTGTCCTGTGAGGCTATGCAACTGTGGCAGACACAGAGGCTGCTTCCATGTGCAGTGCAGGGATCCCTATATCCATGTTCCCTAGGATTTGGGAAGAGTTTGAGCTTTCTTTTCTGTCTTTACTTGTTTTTAGCACAGATTTGCGCTAACCCCTGTACCAGCTGTCTTCTGACACTATTTCTGAGACTCCAGTGCTCCTCAGAGACACAGTCTGGTGGCTTGTTTTTAGAAACTCAACCAAAATTCAGCTTGCTTATGCACTGTAGAACAGGACTTGAAACAGACCTTTTCAGTCAGACAGTGAGACTTACGCATCTCTTTGAAAACAAATTCATCCCAGTTGGAGGCCTAGAGTTTCATTATGGATAGAATGAAGTTCATCATCAAGGAAAAGCTGGAAATTTGGCTGCCCCGTGAGCAGGTTTCCTGTACTTCAACTTTTTGCTCTTGTTTTGTTAGCCAATGGGGTCTTCTTGCTACAGTTGCCTGTGCAAACTGATATTGCTCCAGTGGCCCAAGTGCTTGTCTACACCACTACTCCTAGCAGGGAGGTGATTGCTGATTCAGCCAAGTTCAACATAGAAAAATGTTTCAGCAATAAGGTAAGTGATCACTTCTTGAGGGAGCAGCCATTAGACTGCAACCTGACAAAGCTTTTTTTAGATTTAGCCTGGCCAAGCTCATTTATTTAGATTTGCTAACACTGGACAAGCCACCAATAAATTGTTCTATGTAGCTTCACTGCTTTTTGGTTTGTACTAGCTTGGAGGAGATCAACTCCTGGAGAAAAAATGCTAGCAGGGATTACACTGCTAAAACCTCTCTTATCAACAAGTCATAGTCACTGATCTCACAGACGGTTTGGGGTAAGAAAAGGGGAGGCCATGTATCTTATGTCATACTGCAACACATGTATTTCACTCCTTTTCACACAAATTCATTCTAAGAATGATGTGGCATCTTGTGTGGTCACAGAGCAAAAATAAAACACACACAGCCCCAGTCCAGTAGGCACATCTAATATTTGCCAGATCTTTCAATTCTCCTACACTGTAATTTCTGTTATATGTAAATGAAGCTAAACCTTGCTTAAACCTGCCATCTGTACTGAGCAATGAATGGTGGTGCTCCAGTAGCACTGATGCTCCAGTAGCACTGCATTTCAGCTGAAAGAGGTCAGAAAAGTAAAGCCTTCTGTGATCATATAGACAACGATTCTCTTGCTGCCCCACATATTCATTATGCAAAAGATCAGAATGATGTATGAGCAGCCCTAAGAAGAGAGGATCCTCAAGCTGCCATTAGGGCTTCAAAATAATAGTACACTGTTAAAGGCAGTCCCTTGTCCCACCAAAAGCTAAACTAAATGAGTTCTTGAGATTGGTGTTACTGTAAGACACTGGACACATGAATTTTCTTTTTATCTTAAAGGTCATTCTGTGCACTGTATTAAAGTCTAGGCACATGCTAAGTGCCAATTAATTTATGTGATTAGGTACTGCTTTCCTCTCCAAAAGCATCCTGGATTCAAAGCTGGTGTCAGCCTGGCTGGGACAGACTTTGGGCCATCAGTATGCTAGACATTGTTTCTAGTAGCAAGCTTGCTACATTCATTGTTCTGCTGTTTCCTCAAGAATATTTTTTTTTGCATTCACAAGGTTGGGAGACCACCCTGGGAGAGATGAGGGTTGTCAGCAAAAGGCATTGTGTGGTCTCACTGGGACATGAAGGAGACTGGCAGCTAGTGCAGCTTTGTCAGGGAACGTGTTTAGTGTAAGGATGCTTTGATTGCTGTATGTTAGGGGAGCATTTGTATTGCTGATGAGAGGGAAGATCTATGCAGGTCAGGCATTTTATTACAAAACCATGTGAGATAGTGTTGAAACCAGCTTTGCTAGAAAGAACTTGCAGGGCAGAGGTTAGTAGGAGATCATTAGAGTTGTGAATTAGGTTTTGAGGAAGGCACATTAGTCTGGCAGGCCTCAACCAACAAGCCAGTTCTTCAGAGCCATCACCAGCCAGCACATATTACAGTATTGCTCCAAGGTATCACTGCTTCTCATGTTACCAGTGAATCTGCCAAGCGAGGTCGTTGCTTGTTGAAGCTTGTTCAAAACCACGCTCAGCTGTCTGAACAGATCTAGCCACTATGTGGGATTATCTCATCACATTCGCAGTGGCCATAAAACCCCCAAATGCCTTAAAAGTTATGAACAGTTGCGATGCTTAAGTTGACAAGAACTGTTAGTACTGATTCCTCTGGCACTGCAGGAAGGAAACCCAACAACATGGTAGCACAGAGGGAAGGGTGTGTGTATACATGTCTGTGTGGGATTCATAGGGTCAGGACTGATGCTCAATTGGAGTCTTGCAAGGCTAGGGCATCTGTGACGTAGCTATTCCTGTGGATACAGGTGGACTTGAGCTTCTCTCCTTCTGAAGGCCTGCCTTCTTCTGACACTCACTTGCTGTTCAAAGCCTCCCCAAACTCCCTCTGTGCTGTCCGTGCTGTGGACAAGAGTGTTCTCCTCATGAAGCCAGAAGCTGACCTGTCACCTGCCTCTGTAAGTACTTAATTTGTGTAGCACCTCAAAGCCTGGTCAGAGCAAGAGCAACCCACAGGAATGCTGTCCTGTGCTGTTGTTTATCTTCAGTGGGCAAAATCTGAGAACTGGGCAGCAGCTGTTTGTTTGGGATTTTGCATGACTGTAGGAATGGTAACTGGGAAACCCTGTTGAGGAAGCTGCTTCTCATGTCCAGAGCCAAAAGCTGTCCTGTATTTAATGATGATTTTTCAGTTTTTCTCTCTAAACATGGATTTATTTTACTGGAGTAGCATCTAGAAGCGTCAAAGAGTTTATTCCCCTCATGCTAAGCAGCAAATAACATTGCCAGAATAGGGACAAAGGGCTGCAGCCAGGCTGGCCGCTGTAATTTTTCATATTTTTTAGCCGTAGTAACCAGAGTAACATACTGTCCATAGCAAAAAAGTCAATATCTCCAAATTTGGATGTCTCCTTGGACTTTCAGTTTCCTATTGCAACCACTTCAGGGAGGACCATGGCTGTGTGGATTTGACTGTTACGGTGCTTGTGTCCAACTCCTTTCATTGTGACAGTGGACACTGAAAAATGACAAATGTCCTGGCTTCTTCTGCCCAGGTGTATAGCTTGCTACCAGTGAAGGAATTGCACGGCTATCACTATGGTTCAGACATACTTTTGGACAAGCCCCTGGAAGAATGTGTCATCTTGAAGAATATAGTTGTGGATGGGATCACCTATTCTCCAGTAACGGATAGGAATGAAGATGACACTTACAACATCCTAAAAGTAAAACCTTCTTGCATGTTTGAGGGGTGAAGTGGGAGAAGGAATGAAAGTGCTTAAGCCTTTTGTGGCATGATGCAACATAAGGAAATGACTTGTGAATCTCAACAGTCTGACACTGAGTTCAGTGAGAGTCATAAGCTTCACCTGTCTTGATAGCTGTACTCCTGACTTGAATTGATCAGTCTTAAAATTTTCTCTTTACATGAAAAGCTTTGGGGTTGGCTTGAATTGAGGTTCTGACTCAAGTTCTGTGCCACTACCATTACCCCATATAAATCAGTATGTCTTTGAGCTACGTTGTAGCCACAGATGTTACCTTCCAAATGGGAGACTCCATATCTAATCTCTGGCTCATCCTGACCCCTAGTCTGGAATCAGCCTGGAGTCAGTGCCCTACAGACAAAGGGGATCTATCCCTTGACTTCTCTGAGCCACCTGGGCACCCAGACCCAGGGCTGGGGGGATCGTCTCAAGGTCCAATCCACAGACCATAACAGCTTCTGCTTTTGAAGCAATAAAATACTAACATCAAATCTGCTGTGTAAACCTCAGCTGGAATCAGTAACAACAACAACAAAAACATCTTGTGTTTCTCTTCCTTCCTTAGGAAATGGGTTTAAAGGTTTTCACAAATTCCAAGGTGAAGAAACCTAGGTATTGCAACACTGGCAATTACATACCTGTAGGAATCCCAGTTCCAAGTGCACTCATGACATCTGAACATGCAATGAGGACAAGCGGTAAAGGAATTGAGTCTTGCTGTCATCTCTGTTCTGAACAGAGATCCTATCTGTTTTTTGGGGGGGTAGATAAACAAGAGTGATGAAGTGGGGAGTTCACAGATGTCATCTTCAGCATGAGCATGGGGCATGTCTCTTTTGCTGGGTTGTAAAGGCCTATAGACAGGCTTAAACAAATATAGAAATAAATATAGAAATTAATTTAGCCAAAGTATAGATGAACAAAACTAGAAGTTAGTTAAGGACTTTTTGTCTTTGTCTGTTTCGGTGGATTTCTCTTTCCTTTTGTCAAAGCCAAGCATACAAGGTCATAAACAGCTCTTTCCTCTAAGCTGCTCATTTTTACTTCATGAAGTGTTGCCTCACACACTATGAGTTTTGCTGGGGACCAGTGGGTAACACGGAAGAGCTAGGCCTTGCTAGTAAACCCTGACCCTGAAACTTCACTGCTTATAGTACCAGTGCTCACTACAGCAACAGCAAGCATCTGCTGCCAGCACAGCTTCTAATTGTTGTGTATATTGCCACTTTCTCAGACCAAAGCATGATGCTGATGTAGATCTTGTTTGTTTGGAATTATCATCCTTAGACTCTAGAATGTATGCCCCATCAATGGCCGGTGTCAGTTCTCCTGAAGAGCTGACAGAGACAGTCCGAAAGTATTTCCCAGAAACGTGGATCTGGAGTTTAGTATCTGTAAGGTGAGTGCCTTGGGCTGGTTCCTCTCTACCTTTTATAATAGTATTGGTTTTACAAGATGAAAACGTGAATTTCATGTCTACCAAGCCTTTTCAATGCCAAGAAGTCCTTCACTGTTTGCAGAGATCAGTTGGCATTCCCCTGTGATGGAACTGCCTTTGTCTGTGGTTAGGTTTGTCCATGTAGTAGTAGTGAGTTTGGAAGATGTGCAGTGCCCAATATAGTGTGGCCAATCATACAGCCATTACGATTCATTAGGCTGAAAGGGGTACTGATAGTCACCAAATCCCATAAAAATCACCCTGTCCTTTCTCTCTGTGTCTCGCCAGCTCTGAAGGAAATGCTGAACTAGATGTGACCATCCCCGACACCATCACCGAGTGGAAAGCCAATGCATTCTGTACTTCATCAGACACAGGCTTTGGCCTGTCCCCAACAGTGTCCCTCAGAGCCTTCCAGCCCTTCTTTGTAGAGCTCACCCTGCCTTACTCTGTAGTGCGTGGTGAGGCCTTCACGCTGAAAGCCACAATTTTCAGCTATCTGACAGCCTGCATAAGGGTATGGAAGATTTAAATCCTTCTCTGTACCCATGTACCTTCTTGTACACTCCTTGCCTTCACCTAACCTTCTTATCTCTGAGTAGCCTTAGACCCTTCACCCCTGAAATTCTTATGTGTTTTCCCACATACTCCAAACAGCCAAATCCAACTCCAGCTCTCTGCTTCTTTGCCACAGAAGAAATAGCTATTGCTATTTTTTCCCGTCTCTCTGATATGTTCTCCCTGTCTCTCAAGATCACCCCTCCTTGATTACACCTCTCTCTACAAATGGCAGGTCAGTGTGACTTTGGCTCAGTCTACTCAATTTCTGGCAACTCCAGTGGAAAAGGAGGAAGAATCTCATTGTCTCTGTGAGAACGGGAGGAAAACGGTGGCTTGGCTGGTGACTCCCAGATCTCTAGGTAAAAGTCTCAGAGTACTGAAAACTGCAGGGAGGGTTTCCCTGTGCTGTTCTCCCAGTTCAGTATCTGGTGTCAGAGCTACATAGTTTCCTGGGAAATACTGTGGCTGAGTGTCTCATCTCTGGTTATGCAGGATGTAAAGGCTGGTGGACTCATAGCGTGCAAGGCCATGTCTGGCACTATGTGCAATTTCATCAAGTGTTACAGGCCTTGGACATCAGCTTCTGAAGCCAGAGACTTTGCTGGCTGGCAGGGACATTCTGTCAGTTCCATTCATGTCAGAAATTTGATGGTTGCTCCACGAGACCTTCACACTTTGCTGTTGTTGTTACATGTTGTGGTAGCAGCCATGGTCTGCATGCCGAGTAGCAGAGTGCTGAACAGCCATGAGACTGATGAGTCCCACCACAGTGGTGTCCTAAGTTCTGGAAAAGAGCCACCAAAATAGTCACCTTTCAATGGCAGTGCAGCCCATCTGCTCCAGCATGCTTTTCATGATTTAGGTAGCTAAATTCCTGTGGGAAAGAAGCTGGGCTCAGCTGTGATGGGAAATCCCTACCTATGGGCCTGCAGGTTGAAACTCCCAGAAATGTAAGTGAATCCTATTTCCTGGTGCTGCCCAGCAGGACTGGCTGACCCCTGTTTCCTCCAGGGCAGGTGGAGTTCTCGGTGAGCGCTGAGGCCCTGCAAAACCAGCAGCCCTGCGGGAACGCCATAGTGGAGACCCCTGAGAAAGGACGGAAGGACACAGTCATCAGACAGCTGCTGGTGGAGGTATGTGGGCTGTGGGCAGGGGAGGACTGAGCTGTCTCACAGGCTAGAGTGTTCACTGCATAGACACATGAAACAGAGCTCTAGGCGGTCACTACACCGTGTGGTGATATGATGGTCTTACATTATCTCTGGCAGGGCTACATAAAGGTTGCAGGTTAATAACTGTGCAATGTGTCTCCCCCCAGTATTTTAAACTTTCCCCATGTCCCACCGTAAACAGTTTACCAGTCAGCACACGCTGTCTCTCTGTTAGCTGAGTAGCCAAGCAAACTGCTTCTTAAGCTGAGCGTTACACAGTTCTGTTTGCTACCATAGCTTGGCACCATGGTGAAGGCAGGGGAATCACAAGCACCTAAGGGAGTTAGATGCCTGCAGAAAAGTCCCCACAAACTCCAGATATTATAAAAGTCCATGAAAACATGTTAAAATTGTACAGCTTATCCATTTCCTATGGCAAGAAGAGTTGCTGATACTGCATGGTATAGAAGGAAATGTTATGTGGCAGTACTGCAGCTTTTATAGGAAAATGCTAGTTTATTATGCTGGGTGTTGTAAATCTGACAGAAATATTCTGTGTTCTTAGCCTTTCTCTTAATGCTTGCATACTATGTTGTATTGTACCAGTAGTGTCATCGCATATTACAGTGCACATCTTTACTTTCTATTGTCAACAAATGCTTTTTTTTTTTTTTTTTCATAGGGCATCTGCAGGTTTATGATAAATAGCACTGCAGACACCTTCCAGGCAGCCCTCTAGAGCTACTGTGAGCTTTTGCTAGCAAAAGCACTTGCTATAAGCTGTAGTACTTGTTAAAATGATGCAGGAGTTTCACTTCATACAGCAGTTACAATAGTCACCCATGTGATAGTCCTGCAGCATTGTCCCTCTCCTTCTGCTGTCCTTCATCCATGTACAACACCAATCATTTTGGATTGCGGATTTTTTTTATTTTTTATTTTTTTTATTTTTACACTTAAATTATTATTTCAGAGCTCTTTCTTTAAATTTCAGGAAGTGTTTGTGACTGCCTTTCCTTCTCCAGTTCACTCACTTTTCTTTTCACTCTGTTCTTAGGGATGTTGTTAAGGATCCCTCTGCCTGTATTTCCTGTTTCAATAACTTCTCATTTCTCTTGTTTTTCTTCATCCCACCCAAGCCTGAAGGAGTTGAGAAGGAAACAGCCCAGAACTCTGTGCTCTGTGCAAAAGGTAAGGCCTTCCCTCCCCGCCCTCTCCATTTGTTCTTGTGTGGGTGATGGGAGGGACATGCCTGGAGGAGGAAAATAGTGCTGCCTCTACCATTTTCTAGATAGGCTGATATTTCTAGATAATCAGAACACACCCCATCACTTGGGACCCTGAGACCTATTTCTTTATAGCAAGGGATGAAGGGAAGAGGAGGCTTTCCTGATGTTCCACTGAAGCCCCTTGCCCTTACATTAGACAGTTTTGGGGACTGTACTGAAACTGTTTGGTCTTGTTTCTCTCTCAGGAAAGACTTTGCAGGAGTTTTCCCTGTCTCTCCCCTCAAACGTGGTGCAAGACTCAGGCAGAGCATATTTCTCAGTGCTGGGTGAGTGAGCTGCCTAGGAAGGATCTGATGGGAGAAAGAACCATGTACTGTTTCTGCCTGCCTGCCTGCCTGTGTTGGCCTCCAACCTCACAGCTCTTTCTCCTGGTTCCCAGTACACCTCACTCCTGCATTTCATCCCTTCTGTCTCAAGTACTTTCCCTTCTATTTCTGCTCTTCTTGTTCCCCTTTCTGCACTTCATTCCACTCAGGGTCCTCTGCGGTGCCCTAAACGTTGACTCACTACCCTCCTTTTCTGTGTTGCTCTGTGTTTCATTCCAGGATCATTATCAATACAGATTTTCTTTTGTTCTTCTCTGTCATCTCCTGCTTCTCTTGTTCTGTAGCTTCCTCTGATTCTGGTAGCCAGCCCTGAATTTTGTTAATATCCCTCTCATATCTCCTGTTCCTTAGGTGACATTATGGGCACTGCCATGCAGAACCTGCACCAGCTCCTCCAGATGCCATTTGGCTGCGGGGAACAGAACATGGTCCTGTTTGCACCCAACATCTATGTCCTGGACTATCTGAACAAGACAGGGCAGCTGAGTGAGGAGATCAAATCCAAGGCCATTGGATACTTAGTGAGCGGTGAGCTCACACAACTTTTGCGTCTGCTTTGGATTTTTTCCAGATCCACTGTGGCTTTCTTCTGTCAAATGCTGGCCAGATGTGCAAAGAGAGCATCTCTCTTGTTCAGATCATCTCTTCTGTATGCCTGAGAATCCCCTTCCATGTTTGTTCCTTTATTATTCTCCGTTTCTTAAGTATTAGGGTACCCAGTCATTGTACCCTCTTTTCTCTGCTCCCTAACAGTGTTGCAATGCAGTGCACAGTTGCGAGGTGACCCACTATAGTAGCTTGTTGTCATTAATGTGTCCTGCCTGCCTTTTGAAGAAAGACAGGTGCTACTTCTCCTCATGCAGTATAAAAAGTGTATGGAGGTAGGGGTGTATCAGTACTTATTTGCTAGTATAGGACTGACCTGCTCCTCTCTCTTTTGCTTTTGCTGTAACAGCTGTTTTTATGTTCCCTCTGAATCTTGCTTTAACTCTTTGTTGCAGGTTATCAGAGGCAGCTGAACTACAAGCACGCAGATGGCTCTTACAGTACCTTTGGACCACGCTATGGCCAAACAGGGAACACCTGGTGAGATTTGAGTGTCATCCGTGCCTCCCCTGTATCCTCTCTTTCTCAGCTACACGGCTATAATACATGCTGTATGATGGTAAATAGGAAATGCTGTTGTAGATAAGCAGACTTTTCAGAGATATTCTGGTCCCTGTGCTGCCTCTCACTCGATTAAAGAGGCTGCATCAGCCAGTTATGTAGCTGAAGCACCTCCTCCCACCTGCAACTCTGAGGACCATGATGGATAAAAAGGAAAGAAATAAGTTGGGAAAGAAGGGAGCAGGTATTTTACATCCCAACTGGACAAAGCTGAAGAGTTGCAGTGACAGCTCTTCTAGAGCAGCATCTGCTGAGAAGGCTGCTGGGAAAGGTATTTTTATATAAGTCAAAAGGGTGATAATCTGAGAGCAGTGCTGTATCGTTATTTTTCAAAAGTGTTTGTCTGTTACTAAGCAAAGACATCTTAGAGAAAAGTGTGTGTTGCCAGTGTGACTTACTGCAAAACTTTGAGTTGCTTCAGCATATCATTGTCGTGCATTTTCAACTTAGGTAATGGTAAAAATAGATGATTTCATCGCCTTCTGTTTGCTTTTAGTCCTTGTGTCTCAACAGAACATTGGCCTCTCACTACATGCTTGTTTCTTCCCATAACTGCTTTGTAACAGCTCTAGCTTCTCAGCTCACTCTTTTAATATGTTCTACTGTATTCATAGTTTTACTGACACATCTGGGGAATTCTGGGAAACCCATGAGACATGAATTTCTAGTGAGAGTCCTGCCAGCAGACCATGAGCTATGAGGGATTGATTCTTCCCTGTCATTTTGATTATTACTGTCATGCTGATGTTAAGCTAATTGGCATACAATTCTCTGCTTTTTCCAAAGAGATTTGTTTAGATGCAGATCAACAGTCTTTGTCCTCCAAACTGTAGCCTCAATGCAAAAGGATCATAGGGTTTTATAGGCCCAGAGACAGAGGAGAAATCAAGGTGAGAAACTATTTTTTGACAGATATTTTGAAGTTAAGATGTACTTGTGGTCCAACTAATTGGCCTTTCATTCCCCAGGCCTTCCTGCCTTCTTCCAGACAGGTGATGTGCACATGAGATGGACAGTGGGCCTGCACAGCCCCTCTCACTGCTCTTTCTTCATTACAGGCTCACGGCCTTTGTCCTGAAGTCCTTTGCCCAGGCCCGGCCTCACATCTTCATAGATGAAAGGCACATCCAGGATGCTTTGAGGTGGCTGTCCTACAAACAGAAAGAGAATGGCTGTTTCCACAGTTCTGGGACACTCCTGAACAATGCCATGAAGGTAGCATGCCTGCCTGGTTGGCTTTTAGTTAAGCTGGCACTTGACCATAAGTCAGATGGGTGCAGCTGAGCTTCTTGAGCACCCAGGCAGATAGAGAAATCCCATGTCAATGGCAAGAAGTAATGAGACAGAGGCCATTCTGTATGATTGCCATGACAGGAAGAAGAGTCAAGGCAAACCTGCAGTATAAAAGTGGCAATGATAGCACCACATGAGCAGCAATGGGGAGGAAGAAAGCTGAAGGGTCTACAGTACAGAATAAAGTATTACCACAGCAATGGTAGAAAAAAATGAAGAGGAGAAAATATGTCACTAAACATCTACCTTTGTCTTTTCTGACAGGGTGGAGTGGACAACGAGGTCTCGCTGACGGCCTACATCACTATTGCACTGCTGGAAATTCCTCTGCCTGTAACTGTATGTGACTGCACCCTAATTTGAGTCAGTCTAGGATGACGCAGTACTGTCCAGAATTTGACCCAGACTGGAAAAAAAACACAGCTGTTGGTTCCTGTGATATAGGAATTATGTGCTGTCATGTTAGACATTTCAGAAAAATACCGTACTCTGTATGTCCCTAGACCTTATTCTGGCAGACCCCACTTCAGCATCCAGGGGAATGATGTGTAGTTAGTAAGGCACAAACCTCATCTATTCCCAGCCTTCCAAAAATTGGTTCTCTCTCCACAGCACTCAGTGGTGCGTAATGCTCTCTTCTGCCTGGAAACAGCAGCAAATGGGAAAGAAAACCACGTGTACACCAAGGCACTGCTGGCGTACGCCTTTGCTCTGGCAGGAATGGAGGAGAAGCGGAAGGCGTTGCTTGGCTCACTTGAAAAGGAAGCAGTGAAAAAGGGTGAGCGTTCCTGGTGGGATGTTGCTTTCTTCCAGCCCACAGACCTTATCTTTTCCTTTGATAAAATGGCTTTTGTTGGTGGGGCAGTGGGTGCAGGAAATGGCTTGTGTGGGTGGGGAAAAGTGTAGGGAGAGGAAACACTTGTGCAAGGTGGTTGCATTTTTGACAGCTCCCTCTCAGTGTCCAGTCCTACTTCTCTGCTCTGAGGGGATTCCTCAGGAGGCACTGCACACCACACCATCGGTGCTCAGCAAAAGCATGACTCTGCTAGCATCTCACCTCGGTCTGCTCTTCTTGTAACGAACCACTGCTTAGTAAAGGCTTAGCAATGTTTATGGCCACTCCTTCCTCCCAGCGGATGTGCTCGACACAGAACAAAGTACAGAGGATGATAAACCAGGGAAGAGAGAGATGTGCTGAGACAGAAGACAAACATACGGGTCATTTCAGAGGTGCTAGCGTAAGCTAAGTGTCTTGCAGGAAACCGCATAAAAACTCAGAACTGTTCTGGTAAAGTCAGCCTGAACAGTCAGTTTGCCCAAGCGTTGTCTGTCAGGGTGGTGGAGGAAGCGTCATCAGCACCTTCTGCCTTCTGCACCTGTGGGTGGCTCTCAAGCCCTGCTCTCATTTTCCCTCACGGAGCTTGTTACTTGTCCCACCCAGGCATCTCTACTCAAAATGGGACGGTGTCCCAGCCTAGTGCTCTATGTAGATCTCTGCTCGTTGAGGTGTTCAAGCCCTTAAATGCCTCCACGAGCATGGAGTTTAAGTAGAAGTGGTATCCTGGCGCGAAGACAGGGCCTCAGCACTCCGAGACTAGTTGTAAACATGCAACGAGTGAGGCGCTATTTCACCCTTCCTGTTTCATCCTGTAGTTGCATGCTGGGGGCTTTGTCCTCACCGCAGCACCAACAGGGTCAGTAACTCCTTTTGTGCAAGTAACTATTCCTTGTTGTCTTCTTTGCCCGCTCCCTGCCTCCTGTGAAGATGGGTCTGTTCACTGGCAGCGGCCTGGGAAAGAGATGGTGGCTGATCTCCCCTACTATCACTACCGAGCTCCCTCTGCTGAAGTGGAGATGACGGCCTATGTGCTCCTTGCTCACCTCACCACACAGCCGGCACCTTCCCAGGAGGAGCTGTCGTTTGCATCTCTTATTGCGAAGTGGATCAGCGGTCAGCAGAATCCCAATGGAGGCTTCTCCTCCACCCAGGTGAGCAACTTCCCTCCCCTGACCTCACACATCAATGTCAGGAGATTGTCAGAGTGTCAGAGAGCAAGGTAGGAGCACAGTAAGGTTTGCCCAGGCAGGAACTGTACCCCTGCAGTCTAGCCCCATAGCATCTGCCGCAGCTACCAAATTCCCCAAAGGCTGGAGGCCAATATATATGTCAAGTAGCACTGGGAGTGACTGGTATTTGGATTCATGACCTGGCTTTCTTGACAAAGAGGGACAGAACGGCAGTGGCCTGAGTGACAATGCAATTTGGAGCCCCCACCACAGTTTGCGTGTGCGCATGCAGGTGCTGCTTCCCCTGTGGAGAATGGAGTTGAAGGCTCCGCAGAGCTCCACGACAGGGAGTTGAGGGACGCGCAAGTGCTGTGCAGAGGACACAGCGAGAGAATGTAAAAACTCACCTTTTCCATCTCTCCTTACTTGAGACTGGAGAAAGTGGAGAACGGAGGAGTGGGTGCCCACCGCCAGCAAAGGGCAGGCTCTGGGAGGACGGGTTGTGGAACGGCTGACTGGGCTAACCCGGCCCTGGGTGCCGGGACCTGTCTCTTGCAGGACACAGTGGTGGCTCTGCAAGCCCTGTCTGTGTACGGGGCTGTCACCTATGCCAAGAGTGGAGCAGCTTCCCAAGTGACCCTGAGATCTGGAGGGGACTTCCAGCAGGACTTCCAAGTGGACCCCTCAAACCGGCTGCTGCTCCAGCGCGTGCCCCTGCCCCAGGTGCCAGGGGAGTACAGCGCAGAGGTGTCTGGTGAAGGATGCGTCTACCTGCAGGTGAGGGCGATGGAGGCAGATGCTGTCCCGGGAGGGGAGCCCCTTCCCCGGCAGGAGCCAGGGAGAGGACAGGAAGGACAAGGGAGAGGGGAGGAGTGTGGGGGAAGGCTCTGGCAGAGGAGAAAAGTGTTGGTGTGCGGGGGAGGGAGAGCGGGAGGGACAGAGCTGCGTGTGAGGGAGCTGTGAGAACGGAGAAGTGGGAGGGCTGGGCCCGGAGACGATGGTCTCTCTCCTGGATTGTGCACGCACACACACGCTCACACAGAGCTGCTGGCTCTCCCCCAGACGAGCCTGAGGTACAACGTGCAGCCCACGCAGGAGAACGCGCCCTTCACGCTCCATGTGTACACCACCCCAGAGACATGTGAGGACTCCCGGACTCCCAAGGTCTTTGACATAGGCATAAACGTCAGGTAAGTCCGTGCTTGGTCTGAGCCTTCCTGAGAAGCCATGGGAGCTGGAGGAGCCTTGGTGGTCCAGGGTGAGCCAGTCTGGGTGGGGCAGGGCAGCCCCCCGCAAGGTGGGCCAGAAGCAGCTGGGCTGGGAGGAGAGGCTGTGGAGGAAGGGGGCGTCCTGCAGGGGTGAAGCTGTGTGGGGAGCCCAGGGCTGCAGGAGTGGGGGGTGGGCTGGAGAAGAAGGTGTTGGGCTGCCTGAAAGCGGTGGGATGTCAGGCGTTAGGGAAGAAGTGGAAGTGCCCCCAGCTTTGACATGAGGCGCTCTCAATGTTTGCTGCTTGGTTCCTCAGTTACACAGGCGAGCGCAACGTCTCCAACATGGTGATTGTTGATGTGAAAATGCTGTCGGGATTCATCCCTGTCAAGTCCTCAGTAAGAAAGGTAGGAGCCCATGTGAATTATTTCTCCAAGGATATCTGCCCCTAATCCATTCCCTTTTTTAAAGGAGTGCCTAGTTCTTCTCCTGGTATCTTTTCCAATGTTAGCCCTGCCTCATTTTTCCCCTGGTTCTTTTACCCGTCTCCTGTCTACAGGTCTCCTGTGGTGCACAAGGGATTCCAGCATTCAGTTATCACTGAGTTCTGATACCCTGCTAAAAACATTGTCTTTATGTACCACCTTCAAAAGTAGTATTGCTTTCTTGTTCCTTTTGCAAATCTTACCTTGTGGCTTATAGTTTGTCCTGTAACAGTTCATTTGTTAGATTACCTTTTGAGAGGTTTATCAAGTGCATGGCATAGAAAATATTAGAGATTATGAGATGACACTGCAGAACTAGCAAGCCTGAAATAATGTGTTATCATTGCATTTTTCCATTGCTGTGTTTGGACCAGTGATCTGTCTCTGCTGAAGCCAGGCAGTACTTCATTTGCCAGACTGGTGAAGGGAAGACCTTGGCCCTACCAAGGAGGCACTAAGTTCCATGCTGCAGACTTAGTTGGTTCCCTCGTTCCCCATAGTATTTTATTCCCTTAGCGTCCCATCCATAGGCCTGTGGAAATGGCACAGGGAGACTACTCTCAACTCAGTAAAATTTTGGTCTTCTTTCTTCAGCTGCAACACCACATAGCTATTGAACGTACGGAGTTGAGTACCAACCATGTTTTAGTGTATCTGGAAAAGGTGAGTGTCCATCTGGGGCTAGAATGGGTCAGAGAAACACAAGCATGGGGACATTTGGCCACTCAGGGCAAAAGACATGGACCTCAAAACTACCATGGGTCTGACAAAAGTAGGAATGAATTTCATACTGACTTTTGCCCACCTTTCAAGATTTACTGGTACCTTCCTCCCAGCCCTCAGCAGGTTTTCTCTCCGTGCCTGCACACAGATCAGCCCACACCTGCCCACCAGCCACCAGCTCCCCCAGTGTGGGGAAAGGCCCCAGGGTTTCCCCTTGCCCCTCAGCCACGCCACGCACACCCCCAGGGCCCAGGGCACTGGTGGCAGGGGGAGCACTAGTGGAAGGAGGCCAGCGAGGAGACACCGGGAGAGACCAAGGCAGATGCAGAGGCACCCCTAAACCTCCACTGCTTCCCTTCTCCAGCTGAACCACGAGACCTTGAGCTTTTCCTTCACGGTGGAGCGGGACATCCCTGTGCAGGGCCTGAAGCCAGCTCAGGTGAAGGTCTATGACTACTACGAGACAGGTAAGTGCGGGTCTGGGGGTGCCCCTGGGAACGAGTACGGGGAGTTGGATATGTGGAGGTGCATGGGAGCTCTGGGGACCCACAGCTGCCCCTGGCACCCATCCCTATGCCAGCCAACAGCCCTGCTCTCTCCTTCCCCTTCTGTTTTCCAGATGAGTTTGCCACACAGGAGTACAGCGCTCCCTGCACCACAGGTAGGGTACATAGGAACAAATGACATGTTCTAGTATGGCCAATTGCAGGTTCTTTTGAATGAACATCTTTGCAAACCAGGGGTATCCTCAGCCTAGATATAGTCTCTGGGCATGTCTTCACTATGCCTGTAGCAGTCTTGTGACATACCTTAGTACAGAGAAGGAATGCAATACTGGCTACCCCATGTCCTGTGTAAGCCTTTCCTTTTTGTTCACTGAGGCTCAATCCCAATGTTATTGCCTTAATTTACACAGAGGCACTTGTATTTTCCTCTGTGTATGTCATGTTGAAGAATTGCCTCCCAGCTGTCTTGGGGAGATGGTGATGCTATTGACATGTCTTCAGTGGGGACCTGTCAAACTGCCCTGGTGGTTTTTTGTTTGTTTGTTTGTTTGTTTTTTGTTTTGGTTTTTTTTTCCCATTCTTTGGGAAATCCAGGTGCTGAGAGAGAACATGTACTGGGGTAGCACATGCTTTCTAAGGCAGATATCTCTGCCTCCCCTTCCATCTCTGTAGCAAGGATTTCTTGAACATGTCCAGCCATTCCCAATCCATCTGCAACTCAGAATTTTAGGTGACATAGGTTCCTAGGATTTAACTGGGCTTGAACTCACATGGCATGAAAGAAGGGGCCACCAGAACGCAGGGAAGATGTCCGGGGCTCTGGATACTGCTTCCTCAGGAACCATCTCTCATTCTGTCATTTCCACACCTCCAGACAAAGCTGAACAGGGAAACGCTTGAAGAACACATCTTGTGTGAGCCCTGCTGGATCAGCTCACATGTCTGTGCCTCTAGAGGATCTTCTCGTTAAGGTGGCCTACTGAAACGTTACATAAGGACACCTGAACACCAAAAAAAGAAGTGACAGTATAAATAAATTAAGTCTTGATTCTCCAAAGGTGCCTCTGGCCTTATTTTTTGTTAGTGTGCCTTTTCACTCTTCCCATCAGCAGCTCAGACTGTGAAGTGCTCTGAGATTTAGATAAAGAGCCATCCATTGCAAGAAAGTGTTTGGCAAGTCTTCGGGAATACCAGGAGACAGACATTTTTTGGCAGTGGGGAGGTTTGTCATCATACTTGCCAGTTCTCTAGGAGGAAAGGGAATTCTGCCTGGTCCACTATGCCCTGGAAACTTGGCTCCCTGCTTGTAAATGTGGGTGTTTTCTGCAAGATAGTTCTTGGACATAAACCTCTCTTCATATAACTCCCACAATTCCGTGGTGAAATCACTGCTGTGCAGCAGATGGGCTGTAGAACCTGTCCAAACTGATTTTTCAGAACAGCTAGAAGTGAAGGGAGGATCTGTGAAAGGAAACCTTTCCCATGAAGACATTGTCTGTTTGTTTCCAAACAGCTGAAGTGAAATCAGAGAGGGACTGGGAACTTAACATCATCATCCAGAATTTCAAACAAGATCTACCTTCTAAGCCAAAACTGTTGCATTTTTTTATGAAAACTTTATCTTATTCCCCTTAGAGGAGGCCTGGAGGTCTATTATATTCTTTTGAGTAATTTTAGTACAGTTTTCATTTTCTCCCCTTTGACAAGTTGCTGATCTTGCTGACCCTAGCTGACCTAGCCTGATGTATTACATGGAGTTAACAGTAGTTTAGAAGGTGTGATGGCCCAAGGAAGCACGACAGAGTGTTTTAGTAGAAGCTTTTATTTAACCAAATAACTGTGCTCTTTTGTCTAATGCTTATGTATCAACATTACTGTACCTATAAACTCTGAATAGGTATAGCAACGAAAGTTTGAGTGGAACTTTTTCTTATAGTTGGCCAGATTGTATGGGATGATTACCAAATTGCTTGTCTGATACCCGAGTTTCCATCATCTGGGTATGTCCTTCAGAAACAAAACAAATCAACCAGAGTGCTAGTATGTTTCTAACTTTTTCCTAACTAGGCTTACAGCTAGGCTCACAATTAGGCTTAGTGTGTTCCACAGAATTCAGATGAGAGGCCCTGGATCCCTCTCTGGTAGTTTGGGTTAAACTTTTTTGCATGTTAGTTACACAAATTACCACATACTCTCTAGGCTCCCAAGGGTCTCTCCCAAGGATGCAGTAGAGATCAGCGCTAGCTCACTAGGTCATATGGCATGTGGTGTATTTTGTTTGAATTGCTCTGTGTGCAGAAGTGCCTTTGAACCTTCCAATGATAGCTTAAGCAAACACATCTGTAGGGGTCCCTCATGCAGCTTCTTTCATATGCACAGACCCAGGTTGTCAATACTATGTCACAGATTAAGCAAATAACTTATATTTATTTTAATGTTGCTTAAGCTCTTTGAGTTGTCATTATCCATGTGGGTGTCTGAAGACCCTCTTTCCCTTCTATGAGCTAAAACTCATCATTTTGTGAGGAAAGCAGTTCGCTCTGGCACTTTTTTTTTTTTTTTTTTTTTTTTTTATAGTTGCCCCCCTGCTTTGGGATTATTAGAGACAGTATTGGAGGTACACAGTCCCAGCTGAGACGTAGTTAAGGGCAAGCAGGTTCAAAAGTGCCAGGTGTGCAAACTTGTGCATACAGACATAGGTTTGCAAATACAGACCCTCATTTACAGCAACCTGTAGATAGATGTCAACAGCTCCTTTAGTTTCATTTGCTTTTTGGCAAGTAGTTTGCCATGGTTATGCTGCTGCATCTTTTCTGCCTCAAATGAAACAAAGTGATCATCATGACAATTTAGTTTAAAAATCTGTAAAATCTCTGGAATATGTTCCATTCACAGAATTTGGATAATGGTTTTCTACCATAGAAAGAGTTAACACAATATTTTGCTGCTGCCAGGTTAAATTAGACAACGCCTAATTGGTGCCCATGAGTAGCCACATCACTTATCATCTGGCTGGAGTTCCCCACCTAGCCCACATCTGTAAAGTAGTTTAACATCCCTCTGCTTGACTAGGATGTGAATTGTCAGTCACATGTTTGCAGGCCCTCCATGGCATATGACACAAGAAACTTTATCAACGCTACTGTAGGAAAGCACAAGAATATCTGAATATTCCATTTCTACCCCCATGGAGCACGCTTTACGTGCTTCAAAGGCAAATTGCAACGGTCTAAAATCAAAACAGTTTCATTCAGAAATCAAAAATTATGTTGCTTTGAGCACCTGGAAAATAAATTATGGTAGGAAATGAAATGGTTTTACTATTTCTAAATCAAATAAAAATGGAATTAGTATTCATGCTCAATTAGAAATTTTGCTCAGCATTCTCTGAAGCCTGTTGATTTCATAGGCTTCTCTGAATATGAGGTGTCAAAAAGGTCTTGGGTGAGTAAACACCAATCACCAAGAGATAACGTGAAATAATATTAATATTTAGCAAAATAGCTGAAGAACTTTATTTGTTTTCAGTACCATTGTCTGGATAGGCGCACTAAGAGAAAATTGGATGCAACAACTATCTGTGCATACTTTGGATATACAAGCCATGATATCTAGCAATAAGCATTTAATGAGAATAAACAGTCACAACCTGGAGACACCTTAATATAAGAGGATTAGGGACAGTTTCACCAAAGCAGCTCTATGATTTAAATAAACATGCTATTTATACTAGACTCAGATAGTTAGGGTACTGGTAAATGCTATTAGCTTCTAGGCCATGCTGCTTGCCAAGACAGTGTTTACTCATAACTCCCTGGGAACCTTCAAGAAGCAGCAGGTACAACACATGGAAGTTTCCACAAGAAGGCCCAAGCTTCATCTGGAGAACAGGCTATTATTATAAGTTATCAGCTGAAAGCACAATACATGCATATATCCCTCTGGCCCTCCACTGCCACAACACCCCTTGCATGTTCTAAGCTTCACATTTAACTTAGAAGAGGGCAGACTGTTAGTCTACTCCCACACCTCTAAGAATAAGAAACAATCCTGGAAGGAGTGGCTCCTGGGCACATTATTTTGTGTAACGTTAGTTGATCATCTGGACTGCCTCCAGGTAAGAGACATGGATAGGCACCTACAGAGGGCAATTCAATCAAGTCATGGTTTCTAAGCCAGGGAAGAGAAATTTCTCTCAAGAAGTACCTGTCCTTCTCCATTGTTTAGACAGAATCTCAGCTAACACGTTTGGAGTAAACATCTCGGAGAGAGCTACATTAGAAAAGCTGACCCTGACTTAAATCATCTTCTATCTTTGTAACTGTCAGCCTTACAGTTCTGCACACAGGCATGGAAGCATGGCTGGGTGGGATGCTCTTCAACCTAAGAAGCCAGAGAGATTAAAGCTGTGACTGGAGATTGAGCAGCAAGAAACAGAACTGGGAATAAGCTGTTCAAAAATCATTGGTCAGTACAGTTAATTTGTTTGTAAAGTTCATTTTTCATTCCTTGCAGGCACTGTCCAAATGTCAGTCTATTCTCTCTGTAGATGGTGGTGACACTGAGGCAGGTGGGGTCTAGCAGCTTGGAGTATTCCTCACGCGTTGCCCTGATCTACTTCCTCTGCAAGGACGAGAGAAAATGGAAGGGGACAGGAGTTAGAGAGAGATGCTAGTTCCCTCTCTCAAGTGGAGAGAAAGACAGAGCAAGATGTATCATGCTGCAATGTGCCACCAGCATGTAAGGCTTTGCCACATACAATTGCTAAGCAGGCTGGGGTGCCACACCGTACAGCTATGCTCCCGCCACGAAAAATGTCATGGCTGTGTGTACAGGTGTGGGTTTGTCACTAGGGCAGTTTTCTCTCACCATACGAGGGAGGAAAACCCAAGTTCTTAAAATGGACAAACCATTTCAATAGTAAGGGCTGTGCAGGATTCCTCCTCGATGAGGACTTCTTGCTGCACGTATGGCTGTATACCCAGAGTAGGAAATGAGGAGCTACGAGCAGCACCATATTACAGCTTTATTGAAAAGGTATACCATGCTTGGGCAGGAGGTTCTGGAGCATGGTACGGTATCACGGAAGGTCAGACCATGACATGCTGCTGTATGGGATATATATGCTGGTGACATTGATTTGTTCTATTGATTTAGACAGCGCACTTCTGGGAAGCAGAGTGCCAGGTGGTTTGGAAGAGCCAAGTCCCATGATCAGCAAGATCCCATAGCTACACTAGCAGGAGCATTCAGGAAGGTCCAGCAGATACCCTGATGCCAAGACAACAAAAATGATGTACGAAACTCGAGCTCAAAGAAGAAGGATGTGGGGCACCAACCGGACAATAACCTTCAGTCAAGCCAGAAGGACCTGACTGTGAGAATTCAAGGAGAGTCAGTTTTCAGTGAGACAACACCACTGTGCCTCCTGTGTTCACAGTTTTGCATCCAAAATTTGTGCGTATGCACTGGGAAAATCTCATTCAAAATAACTGTCAGACACAGATAAGCACTGACTGGAAAACCTCATGCACGGTGAGGAAGATTTAGAAAACTCTGAAGAAGAGAAGAGCTCTCCATACCCTACCTGTGGTGCAGGGAGCGCTGTACTCCTGTGTGGCAAACTCATCTGGAAAACAAGGGGAAGGAGAGAGCAGGGCTGTTGGCTGGCATAGGGATGGGTGCCAGGGGCAGCTGTGGGTCCCCAGAGCTCCCATGCACCTCCACATATCCAACTCCCCGTACTCGTTCCCAGGGGCACCCCCAGACCCGTCTCTACCTGTCTCGTAGTAGTCATAGACCTTCACCTGAGCTGGCTTCAGGCCCTGCACAGGGATGTCCCGCTCCACCGTGAAGGAAAAGCTCAAGGTCTCATAGTTCAGCTGGGGAAGGGAAGCAGGCGAGGTTTAGGGGTGCCTCTGCATCTGCCTTGGTCTCTCCCGGTGTCTCCTCGCTGGCCTCCTTCCACTAGTGCTCCCCCTGCCACCAGTGCCCTGGGCCCTGGGGGTGTGTGTGGCCTGGCTGAGGGGCAAGGGGAAACCCTGAGGTCTTTCCCCACACTGGGGGAGCCGGTGGCTGGTGGGCAGGTGTGGGCTGATCTGTGTGCAGGCACGGAGAGAAAACCTGCTGAGGGCTGGGATGGGGTAGTCATCCATGCGAGAGAGACGAGGAGACTGGCAAACAGGTTTGTGTTTCATGGTTACAAGGCTCGCGGTGCTTAATATTCCACTACTTCTTTGTCCTTGGTATTGCCAATGTAATTCAGAGCTCCACCGTGTGTCCCTCTGCAACCCTGAGTTTGTCCTTACCTTCTCTACATACACCAGAACGTGGTTTGAGCTGACTTCTGTTCGTTGGATTTGGAAAGGCTGGATGCTTGAGAGCTGGAAAGAGAAGACAAGGAAGAGGTTACAGACCTGAAGGGATGTCACTCCTCCTTCAACTCACTGAACCTTCTTCCAATCACGAAACTTTTAGCAGGTAGAGGCTGAGAAGTAATGCATGGGGAACATACGTCCTATAGGAATCAGCAAATACTCGTGTAGAGCCCCTCACAGTAAGTCTTATCTCAGTTCTGACCATCTCATGCTGTTGCACTTCCTTGACAAAAAAAAAAAAAAAAAAAAGAGTAAAAAAGGTAATGAGGGAATGGCATTTTCACAGCTATTGAAAATCTTTTGAGGCTCCTGAATACTTGAAATTGGACCTGATCGTATCTTCCCAAATCTCAGGCTTAGGTCCACACAATACATTAATGCAAGCTACCTAAAGTGGTACGGGTGTGAGAAGGGGCTGCTTCTACTGGAATCCCTCGTGCACCACGGGAGATCTGGAGACAGGAGATGGATAGAAGAACCAGGGGAAAAGTGAGGCAGGGCTAACATTGGAAAAGATACCAGGAAAAGAACTAGGCACTCCTTTAAAAAAGGGAATGGATTAGGGGCAGATATCCTTGGAGAAATAATTCACATGGGCTCCTACCTTTCTTACTGAGGACTTGACAGGGATGAATCCGGACAGCATTTTCACATCAACAATCACCATGTTGGAGACGTTGCGCTCGCCTGTGTAACTGAGGAACCAAGCAGCAAACATTGAGAGCGCCTCATGTCAAAGCTGGGGGCACTTCCACTTCTTCCCTAACGCCTGACATCCCACCGCTTTCAGGCAGCCCAACACCTTCTTCTCCAGCCCACCCCCCACTCCTGCAGCCCTGGGCTCCCCACACAGCTTCACCCCTGCAGGACGCCCCCTTCCTCCACAGCCTCTCCTCCCAGCCCAGCTGCTTCTGGCCCACCTTGCGGGGGGCTGCCCTGCCCCACCCAGACTGGCTCACCCTGGACCACCAAGGCTCCTCCAGCTCCCATGGCTTCTCAGGAAGGCTCAGACCAAGCACGGACTTACCTGACGTTTATGCCTATGTCAAAGACCTTGGGAGTCCGGGAGTCCTCACATGTCTCTGGGGTGGTGTACACATGGAGCGTGAAGGGCGCGTTCTCCTGCGTGGGCTGCACGTTGTACCTCAGGCTCGTCTGGGGGAGAGCCAGCAGCTCTGTGTGAGCGTGTGTGTGCGTGCACAACCCAGGAGAGAGACCATCGTCTCCGGGCCCAGCCCTCCCACTTCTCCATTCTCACAGCTCCCTCACACGCAGCTCTGTCCCTCCCGCTCTCCCTCCCCTGCACACCAACACTTTTCTCCTCTGCCAGAGCCTTCCCCCACACTCCTCCCCTCTCCCTTGTCCTTCCTGTCCTCTCCCTGGCTCCTGCCGGGGAAGGGGCTCCCCTCCCGGGACAGCATCTGCCTCCATCGCCCTCACCTGCAGGTAGACGCATCCTTCACCAGACACCTCTGCGCTGTACTCCCCTGGCACCTGGGGCAGGGGCACGCGCTGGAGCAGCAGCCGGTTTGAGGGGTCCACTTGGAAGTCCTGCTGGAAGTCCCCTCCAGATCTCAGGGTCACTTGGGAAGCTGCTCCACTCTTGGCATAGGTGACAGCCCCGTACACAGACAGGGCTTGCAGAGCCACCACTGTGCCCTGCAAGAGACAGGTCCCGGCACCCAGGGCCGGGTTAGCCCAGTCAGCCGTTCCACAACCCGTCCTCCCAGAGCCTGCCCTTTGCTGGCGGTGGGCACCTGCTCCTCCATTCTCCACTTTCTCCAGTCTCAAGTAAGGAGAGATGGAAAAGGTGAGTTTTTACATGCTTTTCTCTCGCTGTGTCCTCTGCACAGCACTTGCGCGTCCCTCAACTCCCTGTCGTGGAGCTCTGCGGAGCCTTCAACTCCATTCTCCACAGGGGAAGCAGCACCTGCATGCGCACACGCAAACTGTGGTGGGGGCTCCAAATTGCATTGTCACTCAGGCCACTGCCGTTCTGTCCCTCTTTGTCAAGAAAGCCAGGTCATGAATCCAAATACCAGTCAATCCCAGTGGTTCTACTTGACATATATATTGGCCTCCAGCCTTTGGGGAATTTGGTAGCTGCGGCAGATGCTACGGGGCTAGACTGCAGGGGTACAGTTCCTGCCTGGGCAAACCTTACTGTGCTCCTACCTTGCTCTCTGACACTCTGACAATCTCCTGACATTGATGTGTGAGGTCAGGGGAGGGAAGTTGCTCACCTGGGTGGAGGAGAAGCCTCCATTGGGATTCTGCTGACCGCTGATCCACTTCGCAATAAGAGATGCAAACGACAGCTCCTCCTGGGAAGGTGCCGGCTGTGTGGTGAGGTGAGCAAGGAGCACATAGGCCGTCATCTCCACTTCAGCAGAGGGAGCTCGGTAGTGATAATAGGGGAGATCAGCCACCATCTCTTTCCCAGGCCGCTGCCAGTGAACAGACCCATCTTCACAGGAGGCAGGGAGCGGGCAAAGAAGACAACAAGGAATAGTTACTTGCACAGAAGGAGTTACTGACCCTGTTGGTGCTGCGGTGAGGACAAAGCCCCCAGCATGCAACTACAGGATGAAACAGGAAGGGTGAAATAGCGCCTCACTTGTTGCATGTTTACAACTAGTCTCGGAGTGCTGAGGCCCTGTCTTCGCGCCAGGATACCACTTCCACTTAAACTCCACGCTCATGGAGGCATTTAAAGGCTTGAACACCTCAAGGAGCCAGAGATCTACATAGAGCACCAGGCTGGGACACTGTCCCATTTTGAGTAGAGATGCCTGGGTGGGACAAGTAACAAGCTCCGTGAGGGAAAATGAGAGCGGGGCTTGAGAGCCACCCACAGGTGCAGAAGGCAGAAGGTGCTGATGACGCTTCCTCCACCACCCTGACAGACAACGCTTGGGCAAACTGACTGTTCAGGCTGACTTTACCAGAACAGTTCCGAGTCTTTATGCGGTTTCCTGCAAGACACTTAGCTTACGCTAGCACCTCTGAAATGACCCGTATGTTTGTCTTCTGTCTCCGCACATCTCTCTCTTCCCTGGTTTATCATCCTCTGTACTTTGTTCTGTGTCGAGCACATCCGCTGGGAGGAAGGAGTGGCCATAAACATTGCTAAGCCTTTACTAAGCAGTGGTTGGCGTTACAAGAAGAGCAGACCGAGGTGAGATGCTAGCAGAGCCATGCTTTTGCTGAGCACCGATGGTGTGGTGTGCAGTGCCTCCTGAGGAATCCCCTCAGAGCAGAGAAGTAGGACTGGACACTGAGAGGGAGATGTCAAAAATGCAACCACCTTGCACAAATGTTTCCTCTCCCTACACTTTTCCCCACCCACACAAGCCATTTCCTGTACTCACTGCCCCACCAACAAAAGCCATTTTATCAAAGGAAAAGATAAGGTCTGTGGGCTGGAAGAAAGCAACATCCCACCAGGAACACTCACCCTTTTTCACTGCTTCCTTTTCAAGTGAGCCAAGCAACGCCTTCCGCTTCTCCTCCATTCCTGCCAGAGCAAAGGCGTACGCCAGCAGTGCCTTGGTGTACACATGGTTTTCTTTCCCATTTGCTGCTGTTTCCAGGCAGAAGAGAGCATTACGCACCACTGAGTGCTGTGGAGAGGGAGACAGTGAGACTGGGCAACAAGATCTCTCACTGAATTCTATCATAGAAAAACAGGAAGAATAGGTCCATGGTACACACGGACCCTTGAAAACCCCACTCCTCTATCTGATGGAGATTGTACCATCATGTATTCCTTACCCTCCATGTCTGCTACCCCAGGTAACAAATGGACAGTCAGAGGCTGTTCCTCATTTAGTACCTTCTCTTTTCTAATACATCATGTTACAATGTTTTTTTCCAGTTTGATTTTAAAAGTGGGAAGTAGGTCTCTAATCCTTCTGCCTAGGAAAGTATTCATTACCTGACTGATTGTATGTGGTGTTGTGCCAACACAGTAGGCTCTTACTAGTGTTGTGTTGGGAATGTACAATTTCAACAGAAAAGGAGAAATTTTTTGATGTAGAAAACCTATCTGGGTCATTTCTGGGATTTAAATATTATTTAACTCACAGTTAATCCATGCTGTACTCTTTTAAATGAGCAAAAGCAAGATCCTTCACAAAAGAACTTAGAAAAAGATTAAATGAAATGTTTATGTGGGAGACAGGATTGGACAAGGGAGGAGACTGGAGGAAATGTTATTCTAGTCTGGGCTTGAAAAGAAAGAATATTCAGACAGTATTTCCTCTTTGAAAGGTAAAGGGGCTTGATAATCTGTGGGAGCCTAGTAGGGTAAGTTACTACCAATAGTGACTCAGGTGACACATACAGTTACAGGCAGAGGAATCTCCAGCAATGCAATAGTGATGTAGGCCGTCAGTGAGACCTCGTTGTCCACTCCACCCTGCAGGGAAACACAAAAGTAGATGTCATTCCCACAGAGCACCACTGACTTCTCCCTGTGCTATGCTATCTACATCATGCAAGGACAAATTCTTCCTAGCCTCCTACTTATTGTTAAGTCCTTCAGAAGTTGCCATTGGCTTCTTCCTGCTTTTTTAATAGTTCATATACATAGATTCTCTCTCCTTCCCAATCCCCAAGTGCTGATATATCTCTTTTGGTCCCAGGCTGACTTACAGTCAACTTCCAGCCTCACAAAGGCCATATGGAGCCAAACAGGCAGATATATTACCTTCATGGCATTATTCAGGAGTGTCCCAGAACTGTGGAAGCAACCATTCTCCTTCTGCTTTTGAGTGAGCCAGATCAAAGCATCCTGGATGTGCTTCTCATATATGAAGATGTATGGCCGGGCCTGGGCAAAGGACTTGAGGACAAAGGCTGTGAGCCTGAAAGCAAGAGAGGGAACTGAGACAGCCGGCCCTGTATCTGTCACAGGTGATGGGGCCCATGCAGACATCACTGCTCTGGAAGAAAGCAGTAGAAGCTCCAGAAGTTGGTTATGTGGACTGGTTGGAAACTACAAACTAGCTTAGCAATTTGGTGAGACAGGGACCAATGCTAAAAGTAACTGCCATTCACAGACATGAGGACTGCGGGTAGGTGGGCAATTGCATTCTAGGGATTCATCAGCATCTGTTAAAAAGAACTTGCTTGGGCATCCTGAGGGTCATCCTTACTTGAGCTGAACCAGGGTACTGGGGAGGTAAATAGCTATCAGTGCACCATTACAAACCTAAAGGGGATCTCCCTTAGCATCCTTCCTTGTTCCCTTATCCCACATGATTATTTATGATGTCACGATTATCCTTTCACCTCCACCTCCATTTCAGCTTTCACAATGACCAAGCACAAGAGGACACTGAGAAAAGGGAGGGGATGAAGAGTAAAAATACAAAGCCAGTGGTACTGAAGTCTTACCAGGTATTCCCAACCTGCCCATATTGGGGCCCAAAGGTGCTATAAGAACCATCCCAGTGTTTATAGTTCAATTGCCTTTGATACCCTGAAATGGAGAGCAGAAGAATATTTTTGTTGTCTCAGTACTTTTCAAGGAGTCATACAAATGAAATGTAGCAGAAATTGTTCTGGCTGTAAAAATTCAGGCCCAGCCAAAGGTGAAGAATGCTTCTGAAATCTCAATCCTAAAGACCTTCTGGGGCCTGTGATTCTGTATAAGCAGCTGCCAAGATTAATCGTTACAGACTGATTTATATATTTCATAAAACCGTTTTCTTACAGAAAAGAGTTGTTTTATTGCCAGTTCTGGACTTTTTCTGTGTTCCTGTTTGGACACTGTCCTCTCTCACCCTGCACCTCTACCTGAGTGCAGAATTCTCTCTCTTGTAGATACTGTATTATATTCACTCAACCCACTACAGTATCATGTCCCCTTCCAGAGAATGCACTAGGAAAACCTCCCCTAGATCATACATGCCAGTGGTCAAGTGTCCTTATCCATACGCCAAGGAAAGGAATTAACAGAGAAGCTGTGTCCCAGCTCACCGCTCACTAAGTATCCAATGGCCTTGGATTTGATCTCCTCACTCAGCTGCCCTGTCTTGTTCAGATAGTCCAGGACATAGATGTTGGGTGCAAACAGGACCATGTTCTGTTCCCCGCAGCCAAATGGCATCTGGAGGAGCTGGTGCAGGTTCTGCATGGAAGTGCCCATGATGTCACCTGGGTAATGAGAGATTTTCAAGGGCACATTAGCACAATTCAGGGCTCAGAGGTCAACTATGCACAGGTTGAAAAAACATGGCAGTATTTTAAAATAGCATGTGACACTGAAAGTGCTTCACTTACCTAGCACTGAGAAATATGCTCTTGCTGAACCATCCACCACATTCTCCGGGAGAACTAGAGCAACTGTCTCTGACATTGATTTTTCTGGGAAGAACAAAACAAAACAACGACAACAATACGAACAACAACCAGATCAGTTTGGTTATGCTTCCTGATATGTCTACATGCATGTGTGTCACCTAATTGGTTGAGATACAGTTCACTGCACAGGGGTTTCCTGCCTTCAACAAATCCATTCATCTGCATTTTTGTTGTGGAATCCTCCCATCGTGCACATTTTCCATTGGGCCTGCAATACTCTCACACACAAAATGTTATGGATTTCTACATTGCACTATCAGCTGGCCTGGTTTGGAAAATACACTTTCTAGACTATTTTTCTGGCCTCTCCTGCTTTGGTTGGCAGTCCTGGCAGAGTTCAGTTTGTGATTTTACTTGCATAGAATGAAAGACATTAGAGATAACCCTAATAAATACCAGATATTCTGTCCCCACAGGGACCTAGGCAGCCTCACTTCCTAAGAGCTACACTTCTGCCTCTGCAATTGCAGAAACTATTACAATCACAGCTGTTTAGGAAGAATTAGTTTCACTACCAGTTGGAGATACATCTAGTTTATTCAGTTTCATTAGATGCCTATAATTTTTAAGCCTCATTTTCTCCTTATGTCTGAGTCTTTTCTTCAGGGAAAAGGAAAAAAAAAAAAAGAAAAAAAAAAAGTCCTAGAAAGAAATAAGCTCTTACCAGATGCACAGATCACAGAGTTATACGTAGTTTCCACCTCCATCCCTTCTGGCTTTGGGGAAGAGGGAAGAAAAAAAGCAAAAAGTGAGAAATAGACAGAAAAAGAAATAAAAGAATTATCAACAGAGAAACTAGAAGGGACACTAAAGAGAAAACGAAATACTTGCAAATTCTCCTGTGGTAATTACTTCATAATGCAAAGCCTTTAGAAGTTGCTTACAAAGACGTTCCTCTGTACACAAAACTGATGATAGAATCATAAAATCATAGAATCATAGAACGGCTTGGGTTGGAAGGGACCTTAAAGATCATCTAGTTCCAAACCCCCCCAGGCTATAGGCAAAGATACCACCCACTAGATCAGGTTTGCCAGGGCCCCATCCAGCCTGGCCTTGAAATCCTCCAGGGACAGGGCATCCACAGCCTCTGTGGGCAACCTTTTCCAGTGCCTCACCACCCTCTGAGTAAAGAATTTCTTCCTGACATCCAATCTAAATCTCCCTTCTTTCAGTCTAAAACCATTCCCCCTTGTCCTGTCATTATCTACCTGAGTAAAGAGTCCTTCTCCATCCTTTTTATAAGAACCCTTTAAGCACTGAAAGGCCGCAATGAGGTCTCCACGGAGCCTTCTCTTCTCCAGGCTGAACAGCCCCAGCTCTCTCAGCCTTTCTTCATAGGAGAGGTGCCCCAGCCCTCTGATCATCTTTGTGGCCCTCCTCCAGACTCGCTCTAACAGCTCCACACCGTTCTTGTGCTGGGGCCCCAGACCTGGATGCAGCACTCCAAGTGGGGCCTCACAAGGGCAGAGCAGAGGGGCACAATCACCTTCCCCGACCTGCTGGCCACTCCTCTGTTGATGCAGCCCAGGATGAAGTTGTCCTTCTGGGCTGCAAGCACACACTGCTGGCTCATGTCAAGTTTATCATCTACCAGAACCTCCAATCCCTCTCCACAGGGCTGCTCTCAATGAGATCTTCTACCAGTCTGTCCTCAGGTCCAGGATTGCCCCGGCCCAGGTGCAGCACCCTGCACTTAGACTTGTTGAACCTTATTTGGTTCACATGGGCCTGCTTCTCAAGCCTATGCATGTCCATTTGGATGTCATCCCTTCCTTATGTTGTATCAACTGCACCACTCAGCTTGGTGTCATCTGCAAACTTGCTGAGGGTGCACCCAGTACCGGTCCCAGGACAGACCCCTGAGGGACACCACTCGTCACTGGCCTCCACCTGGACACAGAGCCATTGACCACCACTTTCTGAGTGCAACCTTCAAGCCAATTCCTTATCCACCGAATGGTACGCCCTTCAAATCCATATCTCTCCAATTTAGAAATCAGGATGTCACGTGGGACTGTGTCAAAAGCCTTACAGAAGTCCAGGTAGATGACATCTGTCATCTGTAACACAGAATTATAACATGCCTAATTACAAATACGAAATTTAATACTATTCTTTCCTTTCCAATTACTCAAAGAAACCTCGTGGCTTCACAGTTTATAAAGCTGATAACATGCAAGGTAACGTTACCGACAGTGCTAATGAAGCCACAGGGCTCTATCTTCCAAGGTGATACTTTCCTTAGTCCAGCCTAGCAGAACATTTCAGACTCTGTTTACAGCTGATTGTGACACTATAGGATATTCATGCAAGAGTTTTGACAGGTGATAACTAAAGCACTCCAATGCTCCCACAAGTGACATATTAGAAAAACCAAAATTTAAATATACGCCACTCAACTGGTGATTTTTGGCCACATTTAATGAGGGTAACCTCTGTTCCTCTATTTCAGAAAATTCTCGACCAGTTTTTCAGAAAAGTCAGAAAAGAAGACATATTTTCTGTTGAGGTGATCTAGAATATTCTGCATAAAACTCAGGAATCAAATCTTTACTAGAAAACATTTTTTTTCAGAGTTTAATTTAGTAAGATCCTCTCAACATTTTTTTATCCTCCAAACAGGAGACTTGCCATTTATTCATTACTGGTTTCCAGCTTTTGCCAACTGATTTTTTTTTTCAGCATGTAAAAAACGGTATTACCCTGACATTCTCACACAGTTAAAACATGTTGTCTCTCACTCTTCAATATAAAAAGATGGAGAAAGATTAAAAACTTGGGGAAAATTCAAACTCCAATAAAAAGAGAGAAAGCATTAGGATAAACCACGACTGAGCTAAATGCTTGCTTGCAAAAGCGCCTGGTGTTTGTTTCAGTGTACCACCCTGAAATGCAACTAAATGAGAAGCCATTGTTTTGTTTGATTTTGAACATTTCAACAGGAAATTCAAATATACAAAACTAACTATTCAAAAGATTTTCCTTTCCAGCTATGCAATTCCTGTGTGAAAAAAAAATCCTGTATCCCAACTAGCTTTCATCAAGGATTGGTTTCCCGAGGGGCAAGAGGATGCCCCAGGGGCTCTGGTCATCTCCCTTTGATCTCCCTAGAGTCCCATGACCTGCTGCAGGGGGTACTGACATTTGTGTGTTTGGGACGACAGAGCTCCACTCCAAGCAAGTTGCACTGTATCCACCCCTGCTAATTAATTGTTGGATGCTAATCTCTGATTCTATCCACTCGGGGCTAGATGGGGTAGACTAATTACTTCATTACAATAACAGAGTAATACCAGTAATCTCTTAGACAACTCAACAGAAGTTATTTTAATTCTTATTCAGTTATTTTCACCCTCCCACAATCTGGGAGAAAAGACTCTTTTAAAATTCAGAAGCAATTATCTTCCAGTATCTTCAAAGAACAAAGTAATTACTCTTTTTCCAGAAGGCATGTAGGAAATTGCAATTTTTTTCCTGAAATGTTCAATAGTTCTTTGTGCCCTGATACATGGAATGCATTGTACAATCACATTCATTTGTAAATAAGCAAAATTAAAACAAAACAAACAAACAAACAAAAACAGGATTGTTGTTCCATCATTACATACAGGTTAGCAAAACATTTTCTGAAGTAATGTATTATATGAATCCTAACTCTGCCTAACTGAAAATTGGAATGTCTATAATTTATGGAGGAGTTGCGATGTCTTGACTAAATTTTCTTAAGTAAGATTATTTCTTTCCTTTCATGTATAGGAGTGACAATGTTGTGACGTGATATTTTATAGAACTCACTATGCGAAAAGCTAGTATTATTTGTTTGCCATTAATATCACAGGGAGTCTTAATACTGTGGATAAATTTTATGACTGCCTATTTATCATAAAAACTGTGGTTTAATCATTGTAAAACAGTGTCTAAGAAAAAAATGTAGAAAAGAATGCAAAAATAAAAAGTCAGTTCATACTGTTTCGAACATTCTTAAAACTATAATAAAAACAATTCAAAACAATGATGGTATTTTTTGTTTGGAAATACGTGTAGATCGTGGCAACTGTTTCATGTTCTAGAGTACTGGTCATGTGCTGGAGGACACATAAGTTTTCTGGCAAAGCTTCCATTTGTAGCCTATCCCTGTGACTTATTACAGGCAACACCAAGGAGTTCTCATTTTTCTCCCAGATGATGTCTCTGGGATGAACGTGCCATGATTGCTTATTTTTCCTGTTTATGTAATGTAATACACTGCTTTTACTTAAGACAGCGATTCTATGAGTTATGGGATCTGTTGGCCTGTATGAGATTTATCAACTCTTAGTTTAATGAAGCATGCAGAATAAGAGCCATTATTTCTGCTATCACGACTTAAAGATCTTTATCATGCAGCAACTGTTACTATGTAGCATGAAATTATTATTACTCTTCTGTGCCACCTAACTCAGCATCCCCCATACCTCCACCAGCAGCTGTCTGATGACTGTGTCCTTCCGTCCTTTCTCAGGGGTCTCCACTATGGTGTTCCCGCAGGGCTGCTGGTTTTGCAGGGCCTCAGCGCTCACCGAGAACTCCACCTGCCCTGGAGGAAACAGGGGTCAGCCAGTCCTGCTGGGCAGCACAAGGGAAATGGGGGTTTGTGTTTGTGCTGGGCACTCTCTGCTGTGTTACAGAGATTTTCCAGGAGGAGAGCTAAATATGTGCCAGTGTTTTATCTTGATCCTGCTGCGGCCTTCTAGACCACCTCTTTTGTGATGGCCACCCAAGCAGGTGCTAATCAGTCAGCAAGAAGAGCAGTAGAGGAGCAGGTCTTCTAAATCAAACAGTCTTGTTTGGGGATGCTTCAGAGGAAGAAAGCTCTGAATTAAATATTTCAGACCCAGCCACATTAAGGTACTTCATACCTCCACAACAGGAATGTCTAAGCACTTTGCAAGTATTAAGGGAATTTGTGATTTCTATTCAAATTTTGAGAAAAGGCCACAATCCTCAGAAAGTCTGTTTAGGACCTGCATCCTAAGATTGTGTCTCAGCCTCAGAGCTGGCCTTCCCACTTCTAGCACAGATAAGTTACTTCCAGACAGGTTTGGGGTCCTAGTTCCTCACACCAAAGACCTGATGCTATCCACAGATATCTTATTCTAGTACTTCCATGTTGTCCAGACTCTTACCTAGAGATTTTGGTGTTACTGCCCAAGCCACAGTTTTCCTTTCATTCAGGCAGATGCAGTAGGATTCTTCCTCCTTCTCTACCGGAGCAGCCAGGAAATGAGTAGATTTAGCTAGAGACACACTGACCTGCCATTTGTACAGAGAAGTGTCAAGAAGGTTGGAATTACAGAGCATCTGGAGTTACTGAAGACAGAGCACTACAGACAGAGCTGGTTATACTGTGGGACTGAGAACTTCATGGATATGGCAAGAACAGGGTAATAAAATGGAAAAAGACTGAGGTGAGTAAAATTTTAAGAGATTGGTGAGATAAGTGTGGAGAACACGACATGTATTACTCTTTAGAAAGGAAATTGATTCAAGGAAAATGGAGAGCATTTATCAGTTATGTGAGTAAAGACAAAGCAATGGCTATGAATGAAACCATGAGTTTCATTCACAGACCCCCCATCACAATTAATTAGGTGAAGAGGTAAAACTCCAGCAGTGTGAAAGCTAGTAAGGTAACAAGGGAGAGTGGAATAAGGAACCTGAAAATAGCAAACAGAACAGGAAAGACAGGGAAATGGGACTGCATTGAAATGACTGGATCAGTGTTCCTCCTTGTTTCAGCTTCCTTTCTTTTAGAATATACATCAGTGTTTGTAAAACACCAAGCAAAAGTGATTGAGATTTCGTTAGAATCAGCTCTCAAATTATCTCTGATCTCCTTTGATGGTGAAAGAATGCAGATAAGAATACTAAAGCTATGTAGCTCTGCTCAGTGTCTTAGGGTTAGACGCAATCAGTCAGAGGAAGTATATTCCAGCAAATGTGGCATGATACTTTGTGAGATGTTTATATGAGGTGAGACTAAAGGCTAAAAAAGTGTATCCACGCTCGTGAGCCTGGACTTTCCATATCGGTACGCAATGACACTGTGGTCTACAAATAACCTTATGGATATTAAGTCTATATGGTCTATAAATATAAGTCTAAATGGTCTAAAGATAACTTATAACAAGTTCCTTGTTTGTACAGAACAGTAAAATAAATATAGGATGCCAAGGCCAGGGGCCTCATTAGCAGAGCTTTAGCTTCTGAATCAAACACAGCTTTCAAAACGTTGTTGGGAAAACTTATTCCTCCTTCATGAAATCCATCAAAAATTCCTACATACATACACCTATATGAAATTATAATCAGGGATCAGTCATCTGGCTTGGGAAACTATGTTATAAATGGCCCACTGTAGTCTTTCCTAAGCTCTCGGACTGAGCAAAGTTGTGAGTATCTCTTACCCTGATGCAGGCTGTTAGGTAGTTGAAAATTGTGGCTTTCAGCGTGAAGGCCTCACCACGCACTACAGAGTAAGGCAGGGTGAGCTCTACAAAGATGGGCTGGAAGGCTCTGAGGGACACTGTTGGGGACAGGCCAAAGCCTGTGTCTGACGAAGTGCAGAATGCACTGGCTTTCCACTCGGTGATGGTGTCAGGGATGGTCACATCTAGTTCAGCATTTCCTTCAGAGCTGGCGAGAGACAGAGAGAAAGATTTCAGTCATTTTTTGATCTATGCTTAGTGGCCTTGAAAAATCCTTCTGTCTACTAGAAAGACTCCTCTCACCAAAATGTTGACACCTTCATTAAAGCTTAACTATCTTCTGAGGTTTTGCTCCAGTGACCACACTCTACATTCCCATAAACACTTACTTCACTGAAACTATGTCCCAGATCCATGTCTCAGGGAAGTATTTCCGGATGGTCTCCACAGGATGGCCAGCATCCATCTCTTCCATCATTGCATAGTCTGAATCATAAAGATGCTGCGCTGGACTGACTAAATCTGCTCAAGGAAAGGAAGAAAGAAAAAGACATATCAAACTCATTTCAAACAACGAGGATGCTTTGCTTCCATTTAGTGGTTATTCTTAGATAAAATTTTAAAATTTAAAGAACAGCTTGGAAAACTTGATTACGGCCAGCCTCACAGACTCAGACTTTGAGCTGTCTCTATTTGTAACAGATCACAGTGATCCTTGCACTAAATTCTTAACCTCATATCAACTGCCCACTGAAAACAAATGTACTGCTCTCTTGTCATCTCAATATTTCATGTTTCCTAAAGCTACTGCTCTTTCAGAGATTGGGTGGGGTTGGTCATTCTTCCTCCACTGCCAGCAAATCCAGGAGCTAAGTTATGAGGCTACCGAGGGTACATTTCTATTGCAATAGAGAAGTCAAATGTGGAATTCACTGCCTCTAGATATTTGTTTCATATAATTTATTAAGTTTTGTTGAAAAAATGATTATGTTTATACATGGCCAGAAACAGCAGCCACATTTATCCCTCCCTTTCCCCGTCTAAGATTCTTTTGAGCTGAATATGTATCTTTACGTCTCTGGCCATTAGCAAATAAGTAGTTCCAGAGTAGGGGGACCCTTCCTCACAGTGTTGCATAGTGCTGTGCCTTACGAAACACTTTCCATCAGTCTCAGAAGACGTTCCCACTTCTCAAAGCAGCCAGCTGTCTCATGCTGTGCTCTGAAGACAGATCTGGCATTTCCAAACAAAAGACTTGATATGTTTTAACTAGAAGGCTAGAAGATTTCACCTGACCAGAGGCTATTGTTTTTAATACTAACTGGGCTATTGTACCACAAAAAGTCAGTGATAGGAAGTGGTGTAGGTGAGAATGTTTTATATAGCCTTTCTAATCTCAGAGCTATTAAGAAAAAAAAAATCTTTTTTCTATCCTCACAGTCACTGCAGCAGCAAAGTGACCTACCCAGACGCTTACAATCACATGAATGGAAGAACTGGGAACAGAATGAAGTTTTTCAGCCCCTAGAGGTAAAACGTCAACCCACAGATTCATACCACCTTTTCATTTATCTTGGTCTACTTTTGCTATAGTTGTTCCCCTAGTTATTGCTGAAATGTAACTACCTAGAAGTAGAGACTGTCCTTTTTTTTTTTTTTTTTTTTTTTAGGTTTCTATAGATGGGCCTTTATTTGATGGAGGAACAAAGCTTCTATATGCTGGCAGACAATCTGAAGGTAGACGGTCTTTGTGTCTACAGGATCACTGCTGCAGGCCTGACATGATTCACTGAGAACACACGGTTTTAACCAGGCATACCTGTCCAGCTGGAGATAAGCACACAGAGCTGTATCAGTTTCATATTTCAGGACTGAATCCAGAAGGAAATGATCCTGAAATAGGCTGGCATATCTGAGAGCAGAATCAACTTGTCTGCTCTGTGCTGGTGCTGCCTCACCTTGAGTACTGTGTGCAGTTTTGGGCACCAAAGTATAAGAATATCAAACTGTTAGAGAGTAGCCGAAGGAGGGCTAAAAAACAAGGAGAAGGGTCTAGAGGGCAAGACATATGAGGAGTGGCTGAAGTCACTTGGATTATTCAGCCTGGAGAAAAGGAGACTGAGAGGAGACCCCAAGGAGACCTACAGCTTCCTCACGAGGGGAGTATAGGGGTAGGTGCTGATCTCTGCTCTCTGGGGACAGCGACAAGACCTGACGGAACAGCATGGAGGTGAACAGGGGAGGGTCAGGATGGATGTTAGGAAAAGGTTCTGCACCCAGAGGGTGCTTGGGCACTGGGACAGGCTTCCCAGGGAAATTGTCACAGTACTGAGCCTGCTGGAGATCAAGAAGTGTTTGGACAACACTCTCAGACATAGGATCTGATTTTTGGGTGGTCCTTTGTGGACCTGGGAAGTGGATTTGATGGTCCTTGTTGGTCCCTTCCGACTCAGGATATTCTATGACTCTGTGATTCTAATTAATATTCAAAGAAGGAGAGGAGAAGAAAGAAGCAAGATGCAAAATTTTAGGTAGTTGTGTGGGGGTAGAGTGAAGCAGGCTTTCTTACTAGAAACCATGTAATTCCTTTCCATCATGTGTACTGTGTAACGCGGGCAGACTTCAGGCTTATGGATCTTGCTGCTAGTGAAGACTTTTAAGCCCAATAGCTGTTAAACAAAAAGAAAGTAAAATAAACTTTTGAAATTAAACTATTTTTACTATGTCAAGAATAGATGTACTTATGTCTGGAATTGAGCAGAATAGCAAAGGCTTGTATATAAACACTAGATGGATTGGTTCAACCCAGATGTTGAGGCCTTATCATGACATACTCATCCTAAAGCTAAATGCTGGTATGATTAGGCAGAAAGTCAAGGTCTACCTTGGGGACATGTAACTGAGTAAAAATGATGTGTGAAAAGCATTAGATTGAGAGCACCTACCTAAAAAGTCTTGTGCATGACTCTGTAGATGGGTACAGGTATGTTTGAGGGTTATCAAAGTAACTGTCACTTTATTAAACCGCTATCTACGCCAGATAGAGATACAACATGCATGAGTACGGAAAGGGTTTCTAGTATTATGGCACCAGGGGTCATTTCTCAGTACTGCTTCCTTATTTGAGCCTATTCACAGGTTTTTGTCCTGGCATTGAGGAGGCCTGTCAAAGTTTTAATGGCTTGGAGTAGCAGTTAGGTATGAGCAATGGGCTACACAGATGTAGGGCCTGGGCCTGTGTGTGTCTTGCATACACAGCTTAGCAAGCTCACACCAAAATTCATTCAAAAAGACCTTCAGGACAGGGAAGAAGAGGAGATGATACTGTATTCCAAAAAGGAGTAACTAATAAAAATGAAAGGCTGGTGCTTACTTTGAGAACATCATAAGCATCACCTTTGCCATCAGGAGAAATGGGTACGTAGACGAATCCATTTAATAATATGTTGTCAAGTGACACACAGGGGTTTACATTGTCTTCTTCCAAGTAGTAGTCCTTGAACCTGTAGCCCTGGATTTCCTTCATTTCTTCCGGGAGAAGATCATACAACTGGGAAAATGCAAACAACCAAGGGAAAATGTGGCAGGTCAGTACTCATGGGGACACAGACACTACCTAATGTTCAAGTGATAAAAGACAGCTTCTAAAAAACAGGTATAGTGAATGCAGCTATAAAAATATATGGCTTTATGTCCATCCTAGTTGATTCTTGTATTGCTCATTACCAGAAACAGCCAAGACTTACAGATCTGTGAGAGAGCTCATCTTCAGGCTTCATGAGGATAACGCTTTTGTCCACGGCACGGATGGCACACAGGGACCTTGGTGAGCTATGGAGTTGCAGACGTGTGTTGGAGGCAGGAAGACCCTCCTTGGGAACAAAACTCAAGCTGACCTGCAACCCCAAAAGTAGGTTAAAGCAGCAACTTTTCCGGATGAAGTTACATGCTATTATACCGAAGTATCTAGCCTTGTGAACTGAGTTCTGCTAGTGCTCTACAGCTCTTCTAATAAATTCAGCTTTGACTAGTGTGATTTATAATGAGCAGTGATTCTTATTCTTTCTTCCTCCACTTTTGTAGTTATGGCTTTGTAACTTACTCAGTCACTAATCCTCAGCCAACATCTGATCAGACCATTCCATGAACCCATTCTGAATTCTGCCTCCATTCTGGAACTAATAACCGAACTACTGACCATGAAACAAACATGGGTTACATAAAACCTTACTTCTTACTCACTTTACTGGGGAGGCAACTTTCAACCTGGAAATCCGCTGAACTGGCGATGACTTCCCCACTGGGTGAAGTGGTATACACAAGCATCCGTGCCTTGGGAGCAATGGTCGCCTCAACAGGTAAGGTCAACTGAAATATCCCGTAAGCTAGCAGAGAGAAGAAATGCTAAGCTATATACAAGAAGTTCTGACTTATGTATTTGCGTTCTTCAGATAAAGAAGTCAAGTTCACTCATGCTGAACATTTTTAGTTAACAGGGGCAGGAGTACTGATGCATGAATGATGTCTATGTCTATTGCTGAAGACACTTGCATTCAAACAGTGATCATGTAATAGCCAAATGAGATGTTCAGTGGGCCTCAACATGCCCTCTAGATTCTCCCCAGCTAACACCTGGAATCACCTCCTGCTGTTCCCAACCCTATTCTTCCTCAAGCTCCAAAATCTGCAGTCTACAAAAAAACAGATGAGGGAAAAGACATAGAAATAAGGGACTGTTGTAATAGGTGGCAGCAGCCAAGGTTGCAGAATAACTGAAAAAAGAACTCCTCAAAATAACTCCAAAGCTAGTATTTACCTGAAACACCAAACTGTCACTCCAACTGCAGTGGGAAATGCCACATTCTAGCTGGGCCTGAGTTTTTTGTCACAATTTGGATGAAGGTGACAGAAAATCTTTTGATATGACCCAAGGTGTTAGTGTAATCACTACAACTAGTGAGGTAGCAGAACTTTCAGTCACACCCCCAACATCACTTCATGCAGCATGTAAGATCTTTTACTTCCACATACTGCATACTCCTTCTCATGGGCTTCTAAAATGGTTTCCCTGGTCTTATTGTCCAAAGACTTTTAAAGATGCATCATAACCAGTCTCATTCACTTGAGTAATCTTTGAACATTGTATATATACAAAAATAAATGATTGGTTAGTATATATATGTATATGTTATATCTATAAGCATGCAAGCTATATATGTATATATATAGCTTGCATGCTTATAAGGGAGAAATAACACCCCCAAAAATGAAGAAAAGTGAGAGAGAGAAAGAAAGGGAGACAATCTTTTTCCTGCTCACTGTACACATGGGTCTTACAACACTGGCAAGTACCCACAGTCAGAATTGGTGATGGAGGTCAGTGGAAAGCACTGGTTTGAGGAAAAAATAATCAAAACGTTCTATATATTTTCTGTAGAATTTGCTAAAATACTCTAGTCAAAAATACAGCAACAGACAGAATTCAGACCAAACAAAACTGACTCAAACCATTTCATCTAAAAGGAATTAATTTTCAAAATGTTATTCCATTTTTCTTGAATGAATTAATTTTCAAAATGTTATTCCATTTTTCTTGAATGCTTGAATTGCAATAATTTCTCTAAGTCCTCCTGTCCACCATTTCATCACATATGCTAAAAATACATAGTTCTGCTCACCATCTCCAGGATTCACAGTCAGATCATGAGTGTCTGCTAACATAATGCTTCCCTTGGCCATCACCTACGTGACAGAGAAACACTCCTATAATTGTTGTTACTTGTGATGAAAGGAAGAAGAATGAAGGTTCACTGGGTTAGCTGTAGGGTATGAGTGTGAATAGCACTGCCAACTGTGAGCAAAACCAAGAAGATACTAAGCAAATGCCAAACTGGAATTTACTAGGTCTTTGGAGCCAGAAATGTGCCCTCCTAGAAGGACTAGTGTTTCCTCATCAGCTCCACCTTTTGTACACACTGCATCAGGTTCAAAAGCACTTTACCTCTGAATATACATAAGTCTGGGGGGGTCATATGCACATTTCTAACATTTTGGAACAGATTGATGATCAAAGGTTCTCCTCACTCCACTCTCACTTGCTTTGTGAAACAGGATGGAGAAAGATTGAATCAGGATTAATCAGGATTATTTTTATAACTCACATAGAGTTTGAATAGAAGAACACTGGCTGTAAAAAAGTACTTGAATAAAGTATCTAAAGTCAGGTTTGAAGCAACAGCCTGAATGTTAGCTGTAATTTCCTTATCTCTAGAAATAGTTTCCTTTTTCACAGCCAAAAAAGCTCTTTATACATTTACTGTATAATCTTGTCCTCCATGCAGTATATCTATTCCATAGTACTATATTTTAATTTCAAGGTGTGGGAAACACACCTATAAAAATGTAAGTTTCCTCACTCTTTTCTTACCTGCTGTATGTATATATTTAAGATGTGCCTTACTAAGCCACTAGGATAAACAGGAGTCTTGTGCTCAATTTATGGTTAGCAGTCTTGAAAATAAGCACACGGACATGTCTACCATAGTTTCCTATTTTCTTGTAATCTCAGTCTAACACCCCCTAAATGTCCTTTATAATCCGTCAGAACAGAAGTGTCTGTTCCACTTATTTCTTCTAGTTCTGCAAAGCTACTCTGTCTTGTCTTTTCTGCTAGCATCATTAAACGGGATAACCAGGGAAAAAAATTTAGGGGGAAAGAAATTCTATTTGAATATTCATATGATTCTTTCTCTTCTCCCAAGCAAAAGTGATAGATCATTGTTCAGTCACAGCTGAATTAGTTTCTCTTCTCTGCCCCCCAGAATGAGTCAAATCATGGTTAATTCCAGCATGGTATAGTCTGTTCCAGTTGCTTTGGTATCCCAAAATTTCAATCATTGCCTGATTTATGAACAAAGCTCTAAGATTAGCAGGTACTGGTACTGTAGATAGAGGTTTTCTCGTTCTGTAGGTAGAGGTCTTGCTCTAGTTTCAGTGGTCAGGTGTCTCCCAAAGAACTGAGTATGAGACAGGCTTCCAGCTCATCTTTCATCTTCTTGTAGGATGCTGGTTTCTGAGCTGTGGCTATATATGAACCAGAATTTGGAACAGGGTACACTAGTAGTAGAGTATTATTAAATGGGAGTCTTGGCTGCACCTAAGACAATATTCTCTACATCAACATTTTGACCCTCTTCTGTTCTTTATCAAACATGGGCAACATACCCATGTCTGCACACAGAAGACAACACAGGAAACACTATGGAAACATGTTTAAATCCAATAGCCACGAACCACACTTTCAGTTTCAAACTCCCTTTATCATTACTGGCTAAGGACTAATTGCATAGCAGTGCTGCGGTTGCTGTGTGGAAGGTAGTGCCACAGTGCTCTCTGTGGCCATGGATCAAAGTAACCAGGAACAATTCTTACCAAATAGTAAATGACAATTTTCCTCTGCTCTCCAATAACATCTGGTGTGAAGACATAGTGCACACGGATCTCTGTGGGGAAGCCACAACTTAATGTCTCAGACTTGGGCTCAATTTTGAGGAAGCTGTTACTGGGGGAGTAAAACCGACTTATGCTATGCAAGGCATGCTCATATGAAGGCGTGATCCAGTCGCTGTCATAACAGTTCAGTTCAGGTTTATGTTCAGCCTGATAAAGAAGAATAAAAAGTTCACAGCTGACCAAAAACAGGTAACAGATCACATAAATATCCATGGGAAAATTCTGGCTATGTTCTGTCTTTCCTCTTCTTAGATGAAATTAAAGAGAGAGAGACATAAAAGTACATGCACAGGAGACAAAGAAGAGAGGCGAACTGCCAAAAGAATTGCTTTATCTCCTGTTTGGCAGAAAGACTGATCATAGAATCATGGATAACCCATGGATAGATAATTCCTCTGCTGATCAAGAAGAGAGAGAGGCTTACCCCAGTCTCTCTGCCCTGTCTCTGCCACTCACTTGGATTTCCAGGGAGGCTTCTGTGAAAGTGGTAGTATCAATGGAAAACCAAGATTGTCCCTGCTCATCTGTAGTGTAGTTGCCTTTGTAACTCTCTCCATTCACAGAAACTCTGATAGTTTCATTGGCAATGGGAGCATCAGTACCATCCACCAGCTTCACCTAGTAAAGTAAAAGGAAACTTCAGGTTTTAGACTAGAAATAGAAAACAATTCCCAAGTCCTACAGACCCCTTCCCCTTGTCATCCTTGCCAGGCAGGGTGTTTCTTATGGAGAAAAGCTGAAGAGATGAATGTGGAAATGTGCAGGTGAGTCCTAAGTTGTCTAAGGCAGCAGATCAGCAAGACAATCTGATCGGCCCATGGAAATTATCTGTCAGGGCCATGAGTTTTTCAATAGGTTTTAATTGCCATGGCCAGCCTCATCTATCACTGTCACCACATATCATCTGTCTCAGTCCAGGAACTCTGAATTCAGGCTTGTGCCTTACCCCAGTCTTTGACTAAGCTACACTGGAGTTAGATCTACACTCAGCTTTCTCCTGCTGTTCCCATCTTGTTGACTGGACTTCCTTGACTGAGCTCAGCCCTGACTCATCATCTTACATTGTCTGGTGACCACTGGACTGTTGGTGGAAACAGGTACTGTCAACACTTCTGCTCTGCTCAGTCTGGTCAATGTCAACCAGTGATGATGTCACTACTCCTACCTGTGTTGTGGTCACCTTTTGCTCCTGGCTCACTTTCCCCTGTAGAATAGCCCATTCTGGCAGCTCCCTAATGTTATCCTCACGTGTCAGAACAACAGGCCTTCTATTATGTAACTGGTATGACTGCTGGGAAGTTCATTGATGTGTTTCTCAGGGTGCTCTGACTGACACCAATTCGCCTGCCTAAGCAGAGGCAGAGGAAGGTGGACTATGTCTTCTGCACACACAGCTGTTCCAATTGATGGGATTATGCACCGCTGAGTCTGCTGTGCCATTCACTTTCCAAGGTCTCAGAAGTTCCCTACCATCCCAAAGAGTGGGATCCCTGGTCTGTAATAAGAGTCCAACAGGTGGAAGCTGACTTTGCTCATGACGGATGTGATTTCACAGGAGCCTGTTCCAACCATCTCTATTCCTGAGAAAGAGCACAGTAAAGAGGGATTATTAAGGAACTGCAACATTTACAGACATGTCACTCTATGTTCCTCATCTTTGCCAGGCCCTCCTGTTGTGGCCTGCCATCACTTTGCCATCTCCATATGATACGTACCTGTGCCATCTTCTGTGATCTTGCCTTGCACCTCGATGTTCATTTTATATCCCCTGCGCTGGAGCTGAAATATCTTGGTCCTTACTACATCAGAAACACACCCACGAGCATCTGCCTAAGCAGGTGGTTGGAGAGAAAATTGGAAAAAATTTGGTGCCTTGTGAAACAGGAATAGATATTCCAAACCCAACATGCTTAACTTCTGTTCATGTAATCCCAGCCTTATGTTCTGGGGTTGTTTCCAACACCAGTACTTGTTTACAGCCTGTTTCCTTGTGTTTCACACACTCATTTTCTGTTTTGTGAGGCTCTTCTTACTTAGTTCTCCAAGCCATGCAGTGGTTTCCTTGTTATCTCCCTTCTACCTTAGCCTTGTTTTTCTTCCTGTTTCTTCCATTGTCTTTACTCTCTTCCTTGTTGTCCCTTCTCTCTTTTGTTTGACCCATATACTATACTGCTTTCTTGTCTTCTCCTCATCTTTTACACTCTTTGATCCCTGCCAGTCCTTTCCACAGTTATAAAATTATTTCCCATATTTTTCCTTAGTGTGGGGATTAATACCAGGGGCCTATTAGCTGCTAACTGGAGACCTGTGACCAATGGGGTCAGGACTTCATCCGTGGGGTTTTCTTCATCATTTCTGTTTCCAGTTCGATGACTGACCTCTTAAGAATACCCTTCTGTTAGAATATCTGTTTTTCCCTTGACAGAGTGTTATCACTGATGTTCTACCATCTCCCAACAGTCATAAATTTGCCCTCCATTAGACAACATTGCCCATTACCCATAAGGAAGACCCCTACATTTTAATCTTGGAACTCACCCGCCTGACAAATTCTTCACACACAGCTTCTGAATCTTTTCCATAACAATGTGAACCAGAATGAGAAAATTTCCGGCACACTTGGACATTCACCAAACCAGGGACAGGTTTCCCATAAGTGTACCTATTAGAAAGTGTTAAACAATATACTAGATGATGTCAGTCAAAGTCACATTCAAACATAGCTCCTTAAGAACTTATGTGGATGACTTAACAAAATTTCTTCTCAAAGCCTGACTAATCTGATATTTTAATGATGCTAGTGATTATGTTTCCATCATTTTGGTGGTGAGATTCTTACATCATACATTAGAATCTGTTCTAGGTGGGAGATGTCTGCAGGAATGCAGAAAAAGATTGTCTGTATAAAATTATTTCAGCTGGGATTATTCCTGTATGCCAAACTGTTGAGGATTCAATGAAGAAGCAGAAAGGTTGAACAGGGTGGATCAATTTATGAGTTAAAAATTACAACACTGGGTTTGCACAACCTGCTTAAGTGATGTCTGATTTGACATCTCCAAGTACTGGAAGGTTCAGGAATGGCAGAAAAGCTCTAACTGCAGAAGTGTAAAGTGAGAAAGAGAAAGTGTAGAGTAAACTGGGAGGAGAGAAATGCTGATTGGTTTGGCATCATCTTTTAAGGAACACAGAGAATCCCCTTCTCTTTGTCTGTTAAGGCCAAGTAGCAGGCTCAGAACAGATAGGGTGGAACAAACCTGCACTAGATGTCTTAGAATAGTATGAAAAGCCTTCCTAAGGTCTTCTTTCTGTGCTCAGCAGAAAGGAGGAATGAAGTAGGAGTGAGAGATTTACTACAATTCTGTGACTCACAGACCACAGACAGACACTGGAAGTTCCTTATCCTCAATAGTGATCATCTTGGGCAGCTTCACCAGGACCTCATACTTGGGCAGCACTAGATGGGAGAGAGAAAGTCTGATGAGAAGGGTAAAGAGTGTACTGCACAGAAACCCAAACAATCTGCTTAATATCAACCATCACTTCTGTGTGGTCTACCATACAGCTCTGCCACCCCTTTCCTATGTTTTTACAGATTTCACCACCATTTGGGTTTAAAGGGAATGAAGGACTGTTCTAGCCCCTACCTTCCCTCAGCACATGCTTGTGTGATCCTGTTGTCATCAGACAGCCATGCACACCCCTCACATATGCCTATTCAGAGGGACATACTGGTACTGTATGTTGTGTTTCATGTTTCACAACACATAAATTTAAACTAAGTCTTGGAGCAGCACATTCACCACTTATGTCATTTACCACCTTGAAACAGCTCAAATCATTGATACTCTCTGGCTGCTCCTTACCGTTCTGGAGATCCCAGGCTGCTGTTAGGCTCACTGACATGTAGTATGTGAAACTATCCTGCATGTACAGATGTTTCTACTGTGCCTAGCCGTGGAACCTCAGTTCTGTATTCTCAAGTGAATGAAGCAGCAATAAGGCCTGATATAAAGGGTGGCAGGTAAAAAGCATGTTTTGCTCCTGAGTATTAATCATAAAATCATTTATGTTGGAAAAGACCTCCAAGATCATCAAGTGCAACTGTTAACCTAGCACTGCCAAGGCAACCACTGAACCATGTTCCTAAGCACCACATCTACACATCTTTTAAGTACTTCCAGGGATGGTGACTCAGCCACTTCCCTGGGCAACCTGTTCCAATGCTTTACAACTGTTTCAGTGAAGAAATTTTTCTTAATATCCAACCTAAACCTCCCATGGTGCAACTTGAGGCTGTTTCCTCTTGCCCTATCACTTGTTGCTTGGGCGAAAAACCCCCACCTTGCTACAACCTCCTTTGAGGTAGTTGTAGAGAGTGATAAGGTCTCCCCCGAGCCTCCTTTTCTCCAGGCTAAATAAACCCAGTTCTCTCAGCCACTCATTAAGTTACAACCCATTTTGCACCCTGCAACACTGAGGCCCCCCCAGCTACTCAAGCCCAGGACTGCATTAAAGCATACAATGGCCTGCTTCCAGGCTTCGTACCTGAGATTTTTATTTTTTTTTCCCCAGTGCAAGTGAGTAAGACAAGGGAGGGTGTACACCTCCTCAGCTCAGTGTTTCAACCCCAGGATGCATTTCCTCTAAAGGCTCTGCCTAAGGTGTAACAGAGTTAGCAACAGGGGAAGTTCATGGGGATAAGGCTAAAAAATGAATCAAAAAAAAACTATTTTAGCATGAAGCTAGGAAATGCATATACATCTTTGGTTTGGGGAAGAGGTCCGAGACATCTCTGTGGGAGGAGGCACAGCCCATCTGTCACCATGGCAGGCTGGAGCCTATAATCTGGTTTGTGTTCAGATTGTTCACCATGTTCATACTAGCCACAATGACTAACTGTAAACCAGATAAGCCAGTGCCCAAGCATTTCAGATACAGTCTTCTTTGGGTCTGCATCCTGTGTTTTCCAGAAATTGCAAGTTCTGAGCAATGTGCTGGGTGTTTCAGGTTTTGTACAGCTGGGGGAGCCCCAGGGAAGACCCAGTGCAGAGCACAGGGCAAGGAGCCACCTCAAAAGCAGGACCTGCCTTTCATAAACCCATGCTGACTGGGCGCACATATTGCCGCTAAAGACTGAGGCAAAGGCGGCATTAAGCCATCCAGTAAAGGATGGAGATTCTCCCTAGTCCTCCGTTTTAATTGCAGAACTTATAAACCCTCTTTTTTCTGCTAAGCTCCAGCCGCAACTCTCTGGGGGGTTCAAATGCAATATTTCTCCAAGGTGGGGATCACAGGCCATAAACTGAGCAACCATCTCTGGTATTTAGCACCTTCTATGTCAGCCACCCTGAAGAGCCCCCACAATGATTGCCTATGTCTTCATGCACATGTCAGCCAGCAAATCCATTCAAATTGAGAGGCCACAGTAAAAAGCATTTCTGTCAACCCTGCTTGCAGCCCTTCCCTCCTTTCCTTACCATATTCCTCCACACTGAAGGAGTGTTCCACATGGGAGGTAACGCTCTTCTGCACGACTATTTTGTAGGAGCCTTGCATGGGGTCAGAGGTGAGAGGGAAGGACAGCTCTATAAGGCCGGTCTCCAGTTCCACCCCTTGCCATTGGTATATACGGTTCCTTTGTGGATCCTGCAGGTGAGAATAAGTCACAAGGCAGTAACTTACGTACATAATCATGGCAGTTTGGTGCAGGATGCTCGCAGGGACAGAGCAGTGGAGTGCCCAGGAAATATACATCCAGGCTATGAAATGCCTAGCTGTAATTACTCAGTAATCTGTGAGCATCTGTGACTCCAGGAGCACTTACCTGTCAGTTCTGCATAGCTAGCATGAAAGAAAGCAGACAGTTTTTAACTCTGGAGGCCTTGTGTTCTCTCCCTCTCAACAACATTGGATGCTTACAAAGTATGGGGCCCAGAGGCTGGGAAAGACTGACAAGGTAACACAACAAAAAGATGGATAGCAGGAATAAATTGAGCATGGGGGGAAAGGAGGGAAGTTTCATTACAGACTTCTTGACTTGCTTGTTCAAAGTTTTTTTCTGTGCCTGGAGTAGAGTCTGCTTGAGAACCAGTGCATAGTCTTCTGAAGAATGAGATATGGGACTGAGAAATCTACATGTTTAAGAGCCCAAAGTTTGTGGTAGGGTGGGGACGTGGGGGAAGAAACAGGGAGAATATCAGAGGAATAGGGAAAGTACATCCAAGATAAGTGCACCCAGCTGAGACTTCTCCCTTGTCTCTGGCCATTCCTAATTCTGGGGCTGAAATCTCATCACTACAACAGCTGAGTATTGCTCACTGTGAATTGACTGTCAACAGGCTGTGCTCCAAATTCATCAAGACAGCCCCAAATTTCTCACAGAAGTCACTGAACTAATGCAGTGGTGCAGTGAAGCTTGATGCACCCTTTCTAGGCCCCTCAGCAGCACAGTTAATGTTTACAGCCTTTCATTTTCTGCTTGCTCTATGCGTTGTACCTTGGCTGTTACTAAAAGCCTGTTTGCTCTAGACAGCTCAAGGTAAGTAACTGCTGATGGGGTACATTTACTTCACTGAGATTTTATCCCTGGGCTTAGGAAAAGGTGATGTGAAAGACATCCTAGCTGGAGGTCATCAGTCAGAGGGCAGCAGAGCCTTGCTCCCAAGAAGCACCCCCAGGTGTGGGGAAGGCACAGTCAGTGAAGTGTCTGTGGCGCTGACCAAATCCTCTTCATCATAAAAAAGCTCACCACGTATTTTGGAGAACACCATTTGGGCCTCCTTACGGGAGGAATGTTTACAGATGGGCTTGTAATCTTGTTGCCATTTCTGTGATGGATTTATGGGGAAAGCCTGAATGTAAGTTTGTTTGTTTTTCCCAGGAAGTCTTTTTATTTTTTAATGACAGAAGCAATGTCAAAATAATAGGTCAGAAATAGTCTCATACTAATATCTGCCTTTGTGGTTGACTACAGTCAGTTAGCTATGTTAAGGATGGAATGATGAACATTCCTTTCCTTAGCTCTGCTAACTTTAAAGCTGTCACCTTCCTTCACTGTTGCCACCCTTTTCTTTGGTCCAGTCCAAATTTAATGCAAGAATGTGGTAAACTGCACTGGTGGATCTGATCTGGCCAAACCAAACCAAACCAAACCAAACCAAACCAAACCAAACCAAACCAAACCAAACCAAACCAAAACCAAAACCAAAACCAACCAAGCAAACAAAAAACACGAAACAAACAAAAACCCCCAACAACCTAGGGAAAAACAAATGGTGAATGTGTTGCCAGGTGAGTTTCCCAGTCTATGTCTGTAAGTCTTTCTAAAGCCCCAGTCTTTCTCTAAGACTGCCTCACAGATATCTGTGAAAGCTGAATAGCAGTGCTGGACTGAAAAGGAGCAGTAAGGAAGGGAGAGGTGCCGGTGGGAATGGAGGACAAGGCCTACACAAGCTGGCTTAAACAGTACTGACAAACACATCACAGGCTGGAGCTGAAAGCTCTCCAGGCCTTCCTGGTATTTTGAAATGGAAGCTTTTCATGGTACTGATACAAGAATGGTTATGAAATTATTAGTCTTTTTATACAAAGGCATATAGGATTTCAGGAGGCAGTGGATAGGCTTTCTTCCTTCTTGATCATTTCATGAAATTCCTGTATTCAGGGGACTTGTTCCTTTGGGGCACTGCACCCAGGAGAGAGACCTCAGCATAAAGCAGTTCTGAGACGTTCTCCTCCTATCCCACACCACAAGTCTCTTAACCTGTTTTCTTCCACTATTCACAGACTGTCAGTAGCCCACCAGCTGTGCAACTCTGTTCTGGTCATTTGCTGTGGTGAAGGGAGAGTAAGAGCACTGTGGCAGGACGGCAGAAAAAAAGAACATGGCCTGTTTGTAGCCCATGCTCTGCCCTCCCTGTTGTGGCAACACTCCCAGCTTTAGAGAGAGACAGGGCAGAATGGAGACAGGGAACTCAAGCCACAAGGAGCACTACTACGACTGACTACATAGGATCCAGGATCACACAAACCAAATTGAGAATTGTGAATACTAGTTTCATCATTGTTGGTGCTGCTATCATGACTTCAGGATCTATCACGGGGTCCTTCCTATCATTTTTCTGCTAGAAGATGTCTCTGATAGTAATTGAAAACTCTGGTTACTCAGCTGAAATAGTGGGTACCTCATTCACTGACAGAATCATCCTTCCTTTAACTTTTGTTTATCACTGAGGTTCAACTATAAAAACACAAACAAAAACAAAACAAAAAAACAGGCATGTTTGGGATGATAGGGGATATGCCTACTTACATAATTTTACTTCTTTAATTCTGCTAATTTGTTTAATGCAGTTTTATGGTTTCAGTCATACTTGGCAGACAGAGAATCCTAGCTCTGCTTGGGAAGAGGAATAAGCCATTCTGATATGACCTCTAGGCATGTGTAATTCTGTTCACAGCATGGCTAGTACTCATTAACTATTTTGGTCCTACAGCACATTCCTCAATCAAAGAACCATTGTCAGAACTTATTTTGATGCCCTACTAATCAGCCGTCCTTTACACAATGGAAAAAGGTCATGCACCCATCTTTTTTCCCTTGCACTTCAGCCTACAAACACCACTGCTGAGGAATAATACCTCTGTGCACTCACATTCTGCTGAAATAATATACATGTAGTTATCCACTCACCTGAATATAGACAAATGGAAACTGTGGGGAAAGAACAAAGGAAAATCAGAGTTAGAAATACAGGTTGCCTGCAGATGGAAGTAATTTCCTGATTTGGACTGAAGGGAATAAAAACAACCTTCTAAGAGGTCCTCTGAGTTCTTTTCTGTACTTCCTTAGTTCTTGATAGATAAGAGAATCTCTTCTACAATATTTTAGAGCTCCAACTTTTTGTCTTACCACAATATGAATATGTGAAAAAGTAAGAGTTTCTGAAGAACTATATGAGGATCTGACTGACAAATAAGCTAAAAGGTGAACTACACCAGTGACCAATTTCTTCAAATCAAGTCATTTTCATGCTGCTCTCTGTCTCTAAGCATGCGGTTGCACCCACTGCCAAAAACATCTACACATCTGTCACTTTCAACAGAAACTTGCCTCACCCATTTTTTCTCTAATGAATTCCCTGCCTACATGCTTGCTTATCCACATACATTCCTTTGGTAATCTGTTTCTAAACATCTAAATCCCTTTGAAAAAAGGGGCTAGGTTTCTCAGTCAATGGAGTCAGATGGATTGTGTCCCAGGACCAGATATGACATATGGGATGGGTCAAGGATGGTGTGAATAAGAAAGGATCATTTGCTTTAAATGCTCTCTTTGGTGGTTCTGGATGAGGATAGTAATGGTATTAACAGGGAATTACACCTCCCGGTTAAAAACAAGGAATTATGTCTCTACCTTCTCATTCAGTGGGTGGAAGTCCTTGTCCAGAGAGACGATCCGAAATAGAACTGAAGAGTGTAATGGAGAAGAAGGAAATTCCACTGTTAGATTTGTAGCCATTACCAGGAAACGTCAGTGTTTCAATAACTTATAACTCAGATTCACTTCACTGTTCAACAAACTCTGAACTGAGATCCCTAAGTTATAGAAGCAATTAATTTAGGCTCTCTCTTTCAGATGGTGATAGATAGGATAGGATAATCAGTTCTTGGCCAAACTGAATTGTCCCTTGGGAGTGCTTGTTCTGCTCTGTAGATTCAGGTGCAGCCAAGAGAGACTATGCTTTGAAGTCATCCCACATTTGTGCCTTTAGCTGATTCTGTGCCACCTGACTAAGATGCTCTGCCTGAAGGATGGAAAACAGCAATGACAAAGGTACCACATGCCCTAGATCTCAGCTGACAGAAGTAAGATTTACTGTTGGCTGTAATTCCCCCCATGAAGAAGTCTGAAAACTTTAATGAAAGTATGAGTCCTCTGGGGAATGAAGCCCAGACGATTTTTTGCTGTCAGAGTTAACATCAACCCAATTCTCTGTACCTGTCTGTCCGGGCTTGTAGATGGGTTTGTCTGTCTGGACAAAGACCAAACTCTCAGAATTCTTGACCAGCACTGACTTGCGGCTTCTGAACTGCAGGGTCTCCCCCTTCACCATCACAGTGAGAAATGCCACTGATGTGCTATTGGATTTTGGGACCTGAGGAAAATGAAGAGAATTATTACTTTACTGATTCATCTCATTGGACTGAGCCCTTGGAGGACAGAATATTAGCTAGGTCTAAAACTTCTCTGAAGGGATGCCAAAGGCACAGGGCCAGAAACAAGAGTAAGACATGACTTTCTGATGTGAACTTGGAGGGCTCATTGAGGGAAATGGTTGTCCCCTTCTACTCCTTACTAGTGAAACCCACCTGGAGAATTACATTCAGCTCTGAGGCCCCCAGTTTAAGACATGGATCTGTTAGAGCAGGTCCTGAGGAGGCCCATAACAATGATGAGAGAGAGGGCTGGAGCACCTCTCCTATGAAGACAGGCTGAGAGTTGGGGTTGTTGTCTTCTCCATTTCCTTGCATTTTCACTATGCTTCTTCAGCCTGTCCTTCCAATACTGGAAGCCTTTCCCTACCGTCATCTATAAGCTTTCCTCAAAGAAATATTAAAACTGATCTTGCTCCATCCTGTGATTTATTAAAATGGAAATCTACCCAGATTCATTTTTTGTGGGTGGTACCAGTTGCTTACATTACTCTCCAACCACCAGGAAACAATTATGAATATGCCCCAGAAGGAGACAAGATAACCCCATGGACTTCACTTTCTTTTACCACTTCCCCATCTTCTATGGTTCTCATTCCACTTCAGTATTTTTCCTCTGAGGCTTAACGAGATCAAACCAAGATGGGTTATGTTCTACTTTAAAGTCAAAGTTCTAGGATGAATCATCCCGAAAGAGTTCCCTAAGCCCTGCATGCACAAAAATATCATGTGGAATGCAGAATTTGAGGAAAATTGTTCCTCATAAGGCTATCACAGTCAGTTTTCCACATCAAATTCTTTTTTTGTTTGTTTGTTTGGCTTAACTTAGAAACTTCCAACTGCAGTGTCTTATTTCTCATCTCTGAACTGTTTAGTAATACTACGACTTAGCAATAAGCACAAAGGATCAGCCTAAAGGGATTAGATACTCACAGAGAAAGGGATGCAGGTGAATATATCCTTCTCCGACACCACATCATCAATCAGGCTCCTGTTTTCCCCTTGATGCTCAAGCGTGGCACTCAGGGTCACAGACTCGTTCAGGTGGGTCAGCTGAACACAGACTTTCTCAGGAGCATCGGTGTGTATCAGAAAGGGCAGCAGCACCATGTATTGCCTAGAAAGAGGGGGGAACCAAGGATCAGAATTGTGAAGTGGTATAAAGAAAACAGTATTAAATGAAAGGAAATTAACAAATCAGCAAGCCTAATCCATTACTGTCTCTGTGAGCTCCAGTGCATATACACATGAACACATACATTTTATTTTGGGTTTATACATGTTAAATTGCCTAACTAATTAGCCTAAAAGCAAGAAAATGCTTTCAGTAGAGGAACTATTTCTATGCTAATAGACAGCCCTTTATAAAGGCTGTTTTGTTCAGCTTCACAGCAGGGAGTAAGGATGGCGTGAAAAGTTCCAGGCTGTTAATTGATTTTTGTGTATCCCACAATCTCTTATTGAGACTCAAAGGCATTAGCTAAAAAAGGTTGAAAATTCAGCAGTTACAGGGTTGAAAAAACCACCTACTTCTGTGGCTGCTCCTGTTTTTGCTTATCCAGGTTTCCAAACCCTTCTCACGCTGAGCAAAAATGTGAGTGCTTGCAGTTTGTGACCTTATTAAGATGAGCACACAAAGGATTTCAGAGAGCAGTGGTTTATTGCAACAGAAGTGCACTTGCATCTTCAAAGAGCTTTTGACAAAGGTCCCTCACAAAAGACACGTAAACTAAGCTGCCCTCCAATAAAAGGGATAATTTTACTAATTTTTATTAATAAATCCAATTATTAATTCTGATGTGGATTAAGTGTTTAAAAGATAGGTTGTAAATGGTAAGAACAAATAGTGCATTTGTACAGCAGAAGCAGGTCACCATGAAAATCTGTGTAGAGACCCCTGTTGTTCAGTCTACTTCTAAGTGATCTGGGAAGTAAAATTTTTCTGATAATTATCCAGGGTAAGAAAATGTTGAAAAGTGAAAAAATTGTGAACTAGTTGTGAAAAACTTTTATCTGTATTGTGGGACTATAGCAAATATGGCAAATTAACTCTTCATTAAGGGAAAAGAATGATTCAGGGAAGAAAATAGCACCCCGACAGTATATACTATCAAGTATATCATGCATCACTTAGTGGGCTATTACCACTCAGGAATGAACTCTGTTAAGCACTCTTCTAAAATTCTCATTCAGTGATAAGTGACAAATGGATTGTAATGAACTATCCTTAAATCTGTGATCATAAAGAAAGAAGATAGATAGATAGATCGTAAAGAAATAGAGGACAAATCAGAACACATAATTTTGCCAATGTGTAATTGCATCCACATCTCGAATATGGTATGCTGTTTTTTTTTTCCCATTTCAGAAAGGGATTTAGAAGAAAGATTCAATGAAAGATGGTCTGAAATCTGGAATAATTTTTATAGGAAGTGACACTACAAAGATTAAGATTCTTTAGCCTGGAAAAAAAGGAATGAGAGAAAGCTGTTATGCACAAAGGATTCCTAAAGTATGGTTTGTTCATCATCTGTGACAATAAATGTACTAAACAACACCATGTAAAAACATTAACTGACACTTTTAGAAAAACAAAATGAAGCAGAACTTCTTCACTAAGGTGCAAAATTAAATAAAGGAATCTAATGGTAATAGGTACTATAAAGTCCAAAGTATAATTCTGGTATGACTAGCCTGTGGCTCTTGAATCTTCTGGTTTTCTCATGCAGTCCAAGAAGAGCAAACATACCCAGATTGCATCATGTGATAGACAGCAGCTGACTGTCCTTCCCTGGGTAAAGAACAAAAGGAGCCAGCAGGTACCACTGAATTTGATAATTAGGGCCCTACCTGCATGTGCAGCCAAGTGCAGACCCTTAGAAAGAAGCTGTCAGTCCCAGCTGCTGGTAACTCTGGGATATGGTTTGTACCCCATGGTCCCAGTTACATGAAATTTGTTATGAGACTCATCGAGGCAAGAAGACCTGCTACTCTTGATAGGAAGGTTATCAAAAATGGCCTGGGTAAATTCATTGCCCAGAAAGGGCTAGAAAACATAGGGCCACAGATGTAATCCCTGCTACAAGAAGACCTTGCACTTCTGATAAATAGAAGCTCCATAAGGGTACAGCAGGTGGAAAACTCAGGCACAGTACCTGCCTTACTCCTTTATTCTGTCCCACAGCACCTATCACTTACCACTTCTTGTGTGATGCAGTGCCATTTTTATGGACCTGGTATTCCCTGTTCCCTGTGTACATTCAAGCTCTTCAGCAGCAGGTCCTGGTGGCAATTCAATCTGCAAGGTATGTTAATCACTGTATGGGAGGAAACCTTGGGTCAGCACTGTTTAAACTGCTTTGCTATGGACCCTCCACTGGGGCAGGCTAATGTGCACCTTACCAGATAGTTAATAAAAACACTTTGTAAAGATCACACAGTCACAAGTGACCTAGGAAAAAGTATGGTGGTGTACTAACAGCTTTGTTGAGGGATGGAAATCATACCCAGGGCATCAGAATGAAGAAATGCTTACTCGCAGGACTGAGTGTATTCAGGCAGAGCTGATGTGAGAAGTGTACAAGTAGAGTGGTCTCCCTTCAGCCCTGCGGAAAGAGATAGTTGGGTACATTCCAGAGCTACATTACTGCCCCGGCTCTGAGCTTTTGGGCCCTCCTAAAACTACTCTGAAGACAGTGGGACCTAGGGAGTACCATTTCCCTCAAAACCAGGCAATGGGATAAAGCATGGTAAGGAGCCAGCAGGCACCTCTGGCCCCTATTCGCAGCTGCAGAAGCAGTGAAAGGAGGGACCTCCAGCCACCCAGGGAATGACTTACAGCTTTTGATTATGCTGCACTAACTAGCTGCTTGCTACATCACTACCCTTCCTCCATAGCCTTCTCACCACAGCTTCACCCTACGTCCCCTAATCTAATTTTCCTTGCATCCTGTCAGTGGCAATGTGACTGCAACGTCCAGTCTACCGAAGGGACAGCGTGACCTAGTTCATAGGGAATTTGGCTTTATTCCTCCTCCTGTTCACTGTTTCACTGAAATTTTGGCCAATGCACAGAACTTCCCCCTATGCCAGCTTCACGGTCTTTGAAACAAGGTTATGAAATACGCTGTTTATAGACCTCCCTTCAACTGTTTTGAGATGTGTTGGTGAAAAGGGCTAAATGAATTAAAGTACTATGAAAGCTTTAAATAGTCTGGGTCACACAGTCCATATACAGCCATTCCAGGACGAAATGCTTCTGGGCTACCAGAAGAGACCTCACCAGCCTCGCTGCCAGCAAGGTTGGCAGTATTCTGAAAACAGAGGCAGTGACTCCATCAGAAGCAGGCAACAAGGAGGGATAAGGGACCCTAGAGAAAGTGGCTGACTTAAAAATGCTAAGTTTGTCTATACGGAGAAGGTAATACTCTAGCTTACGATGGACTAGCTTAGAATCATAGAATCATAGAATACATGATTCTATGATTCTTGATACTTCCATGTATCAACTCTCAGCTGCTTCCTGGAACAAACATTCAAGCAAAGAAACCACTGAGTTTCATCAGCTCTGTCAATCTGTATCCATATCTGTCAATTCAAATACCATCATGAGCAAGCACTTTTGGCTATCTCAAATATATTCCCAAACATTATACACTACATTGTAAAATAGCTTACATGCACAACCACATATCAGAATAGGTGAACAATGCCTACTGTTGAATTCTTCCAGAATAGATCCAGAGTAAGAAAAAAAGTCCTATTGTCAGTATGCCGCAGTATCGTACATATATATATATATATATTTGTTTGTTTGTTTGGAAAGGACATTTGGATGTCTCAAGCCAACTTCTCTCCTGGAAAAGGAAGTTGCAATGGGTCACCCGTTCTGATGCTGCAGTAACATGGTGAATAAGAGTTTTATTTATTTTTTAATATCTAATCTGAACCTTAATTGTGTCTCCTGTGCAGATAGCCACTTCTGAAACAGAAAGAGCAACAACTGTTGCTGCTTATCAAAGCTATCTCCCTGTGCAAGATGCAGAACGCAAATCTTGGTTGGAAGCTTCATTTTGATTTGACTTGGAGGTCTTCCGTTCTAGGGTAGCTTCCCTCCTGTGTTATACACAGCATCGGATCAACCCTGCAGCACACGGTACCAAGTGTGAGTGAGATCCATTATTCTCACACATGCCTAGCAATTCACTACTCAGACCACACTGTCTACCTCTTCCCTGACTGCTTACTGCACTCAGCTCCTATCTTTGTTCTGTGATCCCAAATACACCTCTCCTCCTCACACCTTTCTCATCCTTTCCTCTTTCTCCCCTCCCAAAATGATGCTCAGTTCAGAGAAAAAGAGCAGCATGTTGCCTATGCGAGGAAAGGACCAAGCAGTTTCCGTCTGATCTTTGGCAGGGATATGAACAAGATTACCGTGGAGACACTGGAGAGCTTTGCCTGACCCCAAAGCAGACTTGGCTGGCTTATCTACCCCAGAAGCAGCCAAATAGGGCAGGTGAATGAGGGACTGATGGTGAAGTGTGAGTCAAAGGTCCTTCAGTTTTGAGCCAGTCACCACTTTACCTCTGACCACACAGTAAGCAACAGCAGTGTTGCTGCACCTCCTGCTGCAGCTACTAGTGCTCATGCGGTGCTTGTCGGCACGAGATCTCTAGCAAGCATCACAAGACCAGCTTCGGAACCACAGAGGAGAGAACCGTGGCACAGCAAGAGGCACGCTGTGACAGCAGCAAGAGTCTAAAGAGGGAGATTGCTCTGCCTGGACAAGAGGCTGCAGAACCCTCTGTGGTAGGTGAGGCTGAGGTGGGGAGGCCAGGCTGATCTGCCCTTGCAGAGCTTCTCCTTGGGGCCCTCAGCAGTGTGAGTGCTGCAGCCATGCTCCTCACCTGCAGAGCCCCGGGGTGGACATCCCAGGGGAGGGTGCCAGCGCCAGACTCCATGCTGGCGGAAGGGAATTTAGGTCACAGATCCTCTTTGGGAACAAGCACGTCTGATGCTGCCAAGGGAAACAAACTGGGATGAAAGAAACAGGAGAAAGGGAACAAACCAGCTTGAAAGAAACAGGAGAACGCGGAGAAATGACTCAATGATCAAAACAAGGATACTACGGGAAAGGTAAGTACATGCATGCCCACAAAAACTCAGGCACCTGAAGATTTCTAGGTAAGAATATATTTAGGCAGAGATATTGTTCTGAACCAGGGCTGGACTAGCAGGGGAGTACCGAGGGGAAGAGGGAACACTGGCAGAGATGTGCAGGAAGGTCAGGGCTGGGCTAGTAGTGGGATGCAGGGTAGGAATGGGAGAAACTGGCACAGCTGTATAAAGAATGACAGAAAAGAAGAAAAATGACAGAAAAAAAAAAAAAAAGGAGCACTAAGACCTCCCTCCCCCTTCCATATGTGTAGCTTACGGTTCTGTAGTGGGAGAGGTATTTCCAGGGAGGAAGAAGAGGAGAAGGAGGAAGATATCTGGTTTGCCAAAGAGCCAGTCCTTCCCCATGGTGCAGAGCAGGACTGTGGTGACTCAAGCAGACATCCAGTCTGGTCCGGTGCTGTTGTTTTCCTGCACCTTGTAATTCCCCTCCACTCTCTGCTGGGTCAGCCCCTTTTTAACTGCTCTCTGCAAACAGCCCAGGGGCTAGAGGAGATAAGGGCTGTGGGCCAGGACCCATCCGGAAATGGGGAGAGGCGAGAGGCGTATAAGGAGGAGCTGGAGCAGAGGGACAGTATTTGGCTAGAGACTTTCAATGTGGGGGAAGGGTGTTTATTGGACAGTACTTATATTAGAAATCTTCGAACCATTCATACCCTGCTTTCTTTAACCCATCAGAGATCCACAGTCTTGGGGAAATGAACCAGGTTTGACACAAGGTTGCTCCCTGAGGGTAGCATCCAATCTCAGCGCTCGGACATCCAGTAATGCCATCTTTTGAAGTCAAAAGCTGTGTTTATAGGTATGTTACGACAAAAGGAAACCCACAGGCAAAAGCATTGCTCATGTTATATTAACAGAATACTGCAGTAGTTTGCTGACAAAGCCCCTAACAGGGCTGCTAGGTTAGACAATTAGTCAGTCAGGAATAAAATCCAAAGTGAGGTGACTACAGGTCTAGATATGGAAATATGTTGTTTCCACTGTGAACATGCATAAATATTAGGCAATGCCATCGGGTGGCATCCCTGCCCCCCAGCATGGTGATCATCTTCCACCATTCTGTGTTGCCTGCTCTTAGACTGCCTGGTCTGGGGTGAAAATGTTCCAGGTGCCCCAGGTGTCTCCCCTTTCCCTTTGCCAGATTCAGAGCTGTGCTGCTGTGAGTTGCATCCATAGTGAAAGTCACTCAGAAACAGCACTGCTCACTTGGCTTGGTTGTCTGTGAATATCTTGTTGCAACAGCTTATCCAGAAGTTGAATTTAGTAATTAAAAAAAAAAAAAAAAAAGATTGCTACATTCCAGCTGGTCACAAAAATGAAATACTCAGTCCAAGCTACCAGAACTCCCTGAGTAGCCTGACTTTGTGGGGTATTTGTATCAGCCCTTGGAAGACTGCAAAACTGCAGCTGTAGGGCTTCAGCTTGCCCTACAGAGTCTCTGCAATCAAAGAATCAAAGATTGGTCACGCTCTTATTAGAGATTTGTGACCCCTGTGAAGAGTCCTGTTGTGTATGAATACTCAGGAGATAAAATACTTTAGCACAAATCTTATTGAATGTGATTATATGAAGCCACATTAGTGGCAGAGGTTCTCTGATCTGTACAGAGGAACTGATAAGATCAGAACAACACTAATGGTTTGTCTGAATATTAAACTTTGAAATATAGTGAATGTTAAAACTGAATGTTAGTTTAACTACATAGTGTGTCTTGACTCTTGTGCTGACAGAAAACTGCAGGGAAGAGCAGTGTGAATGATGAGGAGAAATGTCTGAGGAGGAAAGGAAGTTTAAGAACTGTGTTCAAAAATCAGGCACAGTCTCTCATGGAATAAAGTTCAACACCTTTTTACAAACCACAAAAATAAGGAAAACAAACAGGAGGCAGCCAGTGCTAGGAATAAGTGTTATATAAGCGTGATATGAAAAAGGAATGAACATACACAGTCATAGAAACCAAAAGATTTAGCAGATTATCAGCTAGAGATGGAAATATTGATAAAATCTGGTTGTGTAACTATAAAGTAATAAAAGCCATATGGATCTTTCTCCAAAAATGCCCCCTATTGTCTGTCCTCTCCCTCCCATTTCCGTCTTCTCCAGTAAATAACTTGTGCAAAGTAGCAGTTTTCAAAGCAATTGTGTCCTGGATATTTGTTGGAAAACATGACTCACCCCACGTGTTCTGTTTTCATTCAGGATGTTGTGAACTGAAAACAAAAAGAAACCAGAATGGACACGTACAGTATGCTTTAAGGATGAGCATGTAAAACTAAAATTCATAGATCTAGAGGACTATCAGAAGCGGGGATTCAGCAGAGATCCTTCTCACTGCAATCTTTCTTCTACTCACCTATTTCCCATCCACAAGGTACAAAACATCTGTTTTTCAGTCCCCCAGGAACCACTCATTAGGTCTCTGACATCCTACTGCCCACCTTGCTCCACAAGCACTGACTGAGGCAGTCTATCTGGTACCTATCCCATTAAGCGCAGAACAATTGGTTTGAACTTGTACTTAGCTTGAAAGCTTTTTGGTTCTTTTTCATACCTGGAAGACAGATTGTGTATCTGAAGGACTGGCTACTTCTTCCAACAAGGGTAGCTGATCTGATAAGAGATATCTAAAGGAAACAAACCCAAAGCAATTTACTTAAAATAAATAAATAAATAAATAAAAAGCTTTACAAGAAAAAGCATTTGTACAAATTAACAGGATTAACAACAATACCCAGAAGGATAAAAAAAAAGGGTTCATTATTTTGTGGGAGACAAAATATTTCACAGGCTGTAGTGAAGAGAAGCTCCTCTAAAACTTATTAGGAAAACTCAGAAAGCGTGAACATTACAAAAGTCGCAACATGCAGATGAAGGAAGATATTCAATGAAATGAAGGCCCGTAAAAAGGCTTCATCAATTGAACTTCAAATTAAACTGAAAATATTAGAGCAAATAAAGATTATCCACTTTAGTAGCCTGTTGAATATCTTAATTTGACAGAAGGCTCTGGTGGCAGATTAACTGCCTTTCCTGAGTGCGGACATCTAGGCTGTCTAATATAACTCATATGAATTTCTGTGGTGTCCTATGAACAACTAAATCTATTCAGGTATGGTAAAGGCATCAACAAATTACCCATGTTTTAGTGTGCTTTGTAATGCATTAGGTTTTATAAATAGATTGTGACTGACTTTGTGTGATGCAAGGCAAGACCATTGGTAGTGCAAGCCCTATACGAAGTAGGGCTAATCCACCTTTCCCAACTTCTTATAACAAATATTACTTCTGTTTATACTTTTTGTCTTGCCTTAAAAGAAACCTATGCTGTCTGTTGCTAAAAAGACTGCGACCAAAGCTGTTAACCCTATGGTATGAGAAATCTGCAGCATGTCAGTCTGATGTTTATAGAGCACAGTGGAATGGGATCACTTGTTGAAATCCCACCATTAAATCCATCCAAGGTAATCAGTGAATAATATTAATATTGTTTAAATATATAACCAAGAAACTAGCTGTTTCATGTTGACAGATATGGTTTTGATATTAGAGAGAAATTAAGATGGTCCCTGATGTAAAGAATGAAAAGCTATTACATTTGTATTTCTCAGACTATTGCATGGAAAGGGTGGGGAAAAGCCGAAGTATTTACAAATGTGTCTGAAAACTGCATATGAGATAATTAACAATACTATTTATGACTCACGTTTTCTCTTTTCAGATAAAACTTCACCACATAAAGTCATAAAAAACGCATATAAAACTACAAATTTCACTTTATCTCTCTCTGTGATGTTATAATCCAGGCTCCCTTTCTCCTCAGATGAGATGCAAGCACCTCTTGAGGTGGTTCTGGTGGTCCTGAGGTTGGTGTTCAAGGCAGGTAGCATCAAGGGAGAGACAGGCTCTTCTCAGAGGTAGGCAGTGGCAAGAGCAGAGGCAGCGGGCCAGGCTGTGTCCAGAGAGACTCTAACTGAACAGACAGAAAAAATGCTTCCTCCGAGGGTGGTGCAGCAATAGAACACGTGCCCAGAGGGGCCATGGGATTGCCATCCCTGGAGACTGTCCAAACTTCATGGCACAAAAGTACCAGTACAGAAGAAGACCATGCTAACACAGCATAGGCATTTCAAAGATTTTTCCCATTTAGCTTTTGATGCTCATTCATTTAGCTACAAAATAGATATATAAATAAATAAATAAATAAATAAATAAATAAATAAGGTGAAACCCCAAATCACTGCCCCTCTGAATGACTTTGCAGGAAGAAGAAGTGGAAGACGACTCTGTCTATGCCACCTTTCCGGCTGGACCAGGTTGTACTTGCCTTGTGCCGCATCTGCTTACTGTGGTGGCTCTGCCATGGGGCTTGATCCTCCAGCTGTGCAGGGGGAACACTGGTCTGGATCCATTGGCGTGGTGGGCCAGGAGCCAGCTGGCTGAGCTAAAGAAGGGATAGGCTTTATGCTTAGCTCAGTTACTGATGTGCTGGGTCACACTGGGCAAGCCCAGGCCCCTCTCTGGGCCACAGCTAAGCCAGCTGTGATCTGCTGCTCAAGACCCAGTACAGATCTTTCCCTGGTGCAGAGAGCTGTAATTCAGCTGATGTGTTTGTACAGATTTTTGAGACGGAGGATGCTACAAGAAAGCAGGACAAGAAGTCCTGATAGAGTATTAGGCAAAGAAATAGGATACTCTTATGGTTAACCCTTTCCCATACACCTCCACATTGCACCTTGGTGGGCAGCGCAGAGTGTGTCACATTTATCCTTTTGGGTCAGGAAAAGGGGTATAAGCCATGATGCTGGAGAACAGGTTCCTTTTGAATTTAGGGTCCTGCTACAGAGCCTGCCCTGGCTGCATTACACCACTGCACTTCCCTCGTGTTTGGGGATACCCTGCATTGGACACAAGTGATTGGTAGGGAACAGGACAAGTCCTAAGTGCACAAGGACCTTGCCTAAGGAGCCAGAAAATGTCAGGAGAGCTGTGCATTCCAGAGCTAGCCGTGAATCTCAAACTCCGTGTATAGGACTTCCTAGAAGAGTTTTACCATGGCATAGGCATAAGGTCAGCAAGTAAGTGTGGACACACCTTGCCTTGACCAGAGGGACAGGAATAGGAGGAACAGGTTTCAACTAATACCCCAAGCCAGTAGGGTCTAGAGCTTATCACTTCCAGTAAAGTGAAGTAGGAAAGGCAAACATGTGGCATGGTTATGCAATTGTTTCTGGTAATAACCTAGCCTTCACCTCCCAGTGGGTACTGAGCCAAAGACTGAGAAAAAAATGTGCAAGGTTAGGACTTTGCAGCATGCACACAGAGCCCTGTCAATACACAGTATGGTGATTTTTATTCCCTCCACCTCTGCGTGCTTCGTTCATATTTACTCTATCTTTGCTTTCAAATAAGAATTCTTCACTCTCCCAACTGCCAGGTTATATACACAGTGTGAGAACATGGGGTCCAGGAGCCCTCCTGAAATCATGTTCTTAAGAGAATTTTACCCAGCACTGAAACTCTGGAGCGAGGAGCGGACAACTACAGGACAGGATCAAAGGGCATCAGAAGATTGGTGTGTTGAGCTTGCAAGAAGATCGGAGAGGGCAAGACTGAGAAGTTTCCTTGAAGGAGGCTTGTAGGTCCTGTATCCAATATGATGCCTGGCTTAAAAAAATTCTAGACCCTCAAAAGGTGACCCTTTAGGAGATTGATCAGAAAGAAGTTATGTCTTGCTGTTGAGCTGCAGGACTAGCTGATAAAATTTTTCTTCTACATTTGAAAGAAAAAATAAATTGAGGAGATCCAGAATATTTCATTTTAACACTGAATACACAATTTCAAATTGTACATGAGCGAGAAAGAGAAAAAAATATATATATTTTTCACTTGTTCCTCAAGAAGCCCTTTTCTGATGCTACCCTTATCACAGCCATTGGTGCCACAGATGTGATCATGCCACTTGTCTGATGAATCAGGTGTCAGGGGATGCTTACATGGCAGTACCTCCCTAATTGCCCACCAGGAAGGTGGCAAATGAACTCAACAGAGGAATGATGAGAGAGCAAGGCTGATTTGTTTCCTCAGAGCATTTTGGCACATCATCGCTTCTTGATAGAAGGTTCCTCTGGAACATTCCTGATTTTCTCTGATCAGTGAGTTCACTGGTCATCACTCACACTTCCTATTTGACAGAGGTGATCAGGAGAAGACCTGAGTATCAACAAGTAGGTAACAAAATCTGGAAAACAAGAGAAGTCATACAGAGTTCTAGTTGTGCCATTGTTAACAGCTTGGCTCTATTAACTTGTGACACTGCAATCACTGGAATCACAGACGATTTGAGCCAAAAGATGAAGCATCCAAATGCCCTGAACCAAGGACTCTTTTTCCAAATGAGAGCACTGGGTAAGCAATTGAGAGACCCCAGCAAGAGAACACTGCTACACTGGAGCTCATCTTTCTTGGGGAGATACTTTTTCCCTTATTTTTTTTTCTCTAGACTTTGCACCCTGCTGCCTGCACTGTGGGTGAGACCTATGGTCTACAGTAAAAAAGTGTATGTTCAGGTTCCAGAACAAGCGTGGTCATTATAAGTGGTCACATCAGCCTTTAGCAAATTCTTCGCTGTGAACTCCACATGAGCAGCAAAGCAAGTCCCATGACACACATAAACTACAAAAAAGGCTTAAACACAAAGGGAAGCAAGCATGACTGAGCACTTTAGTCAAAGACATTCTCATGTGATTATACTTTTGTTATCCTTTTTTTTTCTCATAAAAATCCAAAGTTCAGAATAGCTTTTAATGCATTTTTAATAGAGGCATGGATAGATTCATAGAAGATACATAAGCTGCAGAGCAGGCATGAAGGCACTGGCAGACCACTGTAGTGAATTTATTTCCCGTTTCTTGCAGCATTTCTGACTCAGTCCACAAACCTGTACAACAGTTTCTGCGGATACCTCTATCTGTCTCTGTTCTCTGATAGATTTTGAAGCTGTGCTGTGCAACACTGAGCACAGCAAACTAAGTGCACCTTTTGGGACAGTGGGTTTGATTTTCTACTTGGGGAAACGGTTTGCCTAGCATGTATATCTTGCCAAAATGAAAGTAGTTCTGACCTTCTGAGACCTATAACACTCTCTGAGGTGCTAGGATTGAATGATATGACACTTCAATATTATTGGAGTAAGAAGGAAGAAATGACATTCAGTCATTTCTGCGTGTTCCTGTTTTACCTAGTGAACAACTAAGAAACTTTCTTCAATTTTGTGTACGTGCCATGAAGCATATAGCTAAAACAAGACACCCAGGTTCCAGAAATCTGCGAGTTGTTGGAATGCACTTTAAGGAATACTGCTGTTCCTTGTGTAAGCAGGAGCCAAAGAGAACATGGTTTATATGTAAAAATCTGGAGGAAGCGTCTGAGCATGGGATGTTTATTAGATCTGACTCCAACTGGCAATTAGCTCTTTGAGTCACCAGATAAAATCAGGATATAAATATTACATTTTCAGTATGCAGAGGAAGAGTCTGCAGTGGGAAATACGCTCTTGATATTTTAACAGTTCAGGCTTGGCCTAAGAGGAAAAGAAGGCTCCACAAGAATGATAAAAATGTAGGCTTTTTTTTTTTCTTTTTTCTTTTTTTTTCAGGACCTTGTTTTTTCCCAGAAAATGATATTTGCCTGAGCACAATAACATGTGGCTGGACCTGAGGGCTTTTTTTATGAGTTCCATGTGGTACACTGAAGTCTTCGCTTAACTAGCCTCAAATTCCCCACAAAAGGGATATATTCCTATATCCACATCCACTCAGCCTGCTCTCCTTTTCAACTTTGTTGCTGTGATTTGTCTTGCTTTAATGCAGTCTGATGCTGGTGTAAATCAAGCCTATTTGCTACAGTTTGGAGTGTATCAGGACAGCAAAATTCATAGCCGTGCTTGCTTCCCTGCCACTGCCAGTGAAGTTTTAATTTTGTAACTTAGCACAGAAATCTGCACTCTACCCAAAGCAATTTCATGGCCCACAAATTCCTCTTGTCTGTGAAACTTAATGAAATGCCTTTTTATAACATTAGTATCATGCAGATCCTGGACAGCCAGCCCTTCACAATTCTGAAAATCACATATGGCTGATAGATCCTGTGAGTATTTGGGTAGCCTGCTGCCTGTAGAGACTCAGACATCAGATTTCTTCAGGATTGAACTCAGAAGCACAAATCATATTGTTTCTCAAATTATGTAGTTCCTTTTGGAAAAAAAAAATAGTTTGAGAAGGGTGATACTCTGTGCTGACATGCAGATTCATTTTCCCTGAAAAAAAAATGCAAGTCTCTATTTCCACACACATCATTAGCAAATTAACCAGTGAAATGGATCCCTTTCCCAATTCCTTTCAACATATATACAAGCTGTCAGCGCTTCAACAGTTCTCATCTGCACTTAATACTATTATTTACACTCTTACATGACAGGTGCTTTTTTCCCCCAGTCCTCTCCCCCCTTGTCTTCTGTCCATTTTGGTCTTCTTTAAAGTAGATTGTAAACCGCAAATCACTCTATTAACTTCTGAGTCCACTGAGTTCAGCATGAAAATACTGGCCACAGTTTAAATGGTGCACAGCATGCTAAAAACATCATACAGAATGTTGTTAATCACACTTGTTCAAAATTGTCAGTGTCCTCAGCATGCATACAGAATTTCAGGCCTAATTACTTGTTAGTTTTAAATTTGGCACTTTATTTGGGACTAGCACATACTTGGACTACTCTCTAGGCCAGGATCTCTGAGGGAATTTAATCAGCGATAGAAGCTTTACAGAAATCTTTCTGATTGAGGAATGTGCATGCAAAGGAGCTGGTCATGCCCGCTGAGACTGAGTCAAGCACTCCTAACTCAAGACGACGTGTAAGGCCAGGAGCCAGCACTGAGGCTGTTGTGGCGGATGGTCAGCCCCCGGTAAGGACAGCCCAGTGGCATATCAGATACTACCCTACAACACACCACAAATAAACCAGACCTCGGGACCTGGTTTCTAGCCAGGCTTCTAGCCCACTTCCTAACCATCCACAAGCACCGAAGGTGATTTTATTTCCGACGCTGCCGTTCCTAGCTGCCCTGCGAAACCTGCTTCTTACTGCGCGACCCAGGGCAGCCCCCGAGGCCGCGGGCCCCCAGCCCCTTCAGCGGCGCGGCCTGAGGCAGTCGGCGGCGCCATGGCGGCCCGTGGCCCGGCGAGGAGCGCGGGCGCCGCCCGGCGGGCGAGGGCGGAGAGAGCCGGCCGCTGCCTCCCTCCAGCGCTGGCCCCAGACCGGCGGCCCCCAGGCAGGGCAGGCGTATGTCGCGTTGTTCCCATCTGTGCTGTGGCTCTGGCACGGTTCAGCCCATGAGCATTTATCCAGCCCCCCGTGCAGACAACACCGCGGCTCCATGTGTAACAGAGCAGGGAAGAGCTGTGTGGGTGATGAGGAGAGGTGCAGGATGGCAGGGGGCTTGTTGCTTGTATCAGACCAGGGCAATGTGTTTGAGGTTCTCACCACCTCTCTTGGAAAAAGTCTTGGCCAGTCCGGTGGACTGGATGGCTTGGCAGGGTGAGATTTGGGACTAGGAAGATGTAGGACAGGCACGGTCATTAACACATGCTGCCTGGCGCAGCTCCATAAGGGGGTACCTACCATGCATGCATGTCCCGTGATATGGGACCTGGCAGTCACCAGGCCTTGACTGAAACTGCCCCTTTCTTCACTCGCTCCTGTACTTAGCACAATGCTGAGACACTCCATGATTTCTGTACATAAAACCTTACTTTTATGTCAAAGGATCAGAGGCAGCCCCTTACTAGGGCTGGGGAAAAGTGTCAGGCTGTTCAATAGCCATGGGGAACAGGGACTAAACTCTGGAGATGGGAGGCTGGGAGTGTCCGAACATGCTGCATATTACACTAGTTACCAGTAGTTATCAGCTGCAGCTGGCATAGGAGGCTGAATGTCACATGCAGGACAGAGTTACTTCTCTCTTATTCCTCTCCGGCCAGCCACCATAACATGTGGATTGTCATTAAAATGGCTGTTCTGTGATACCGAAAGAAAGCCAATACCCAGTGTAAAAATGAGGTTTATTGATGGAAAAGTATACATGATTATGATGCAGATCTGAAGAGATATGCCATGAAGGGAAATAAAGAAACAGACACTAGTACAAACAAGATCACAGACTCCCACTGTGCTTAGAAAGGTGAAAAGGCCCTTTCTGGGACTTAATGACAGAAGAAAATAGGGTGTTTCATCAATTGTTGAACATATATGATTATCCTGCAGGGGAAAATTCAAAAGAAAATAAACTTAATGAGAAAACAAACAAAAAAAGAACACAAACAAAAACATCAAACAGGAGGTACAGGATATAAAATACAATTTCAGGATACTGAATAGGCAGCCCATTCTGTGTAAAACAGGTAAGAGCTAGACCAAGTACTGACAGCAAGCTCTGCCCATGCACCAAGAGAATTGTTCAGCAGATAACAGCCAGAGTAACTGCTACACTGAGCAGCACACAGACCTGGACCTACCCTACAGTAAGACAGCATTGTATATCTAACTAGTCAACACATCACCTCCATGGTTCATGTCAACTCAAATGTTTTCCTCAGAACGTGCATTAGCTGGCCAGGATGGGGTTTCTTAAGTCCATGTGAAATACCTTGCTTGTGCCCATGAAGCACAGGCTTTGGAGGGGAGGCTTTCAAGGGAGGCTGTAGGTAGAATATTTTTGTTAAGCGTTGTCATTTTTGAGAAGACTCTGAAGGTATTTTACAGTGTCTCTGTTTTTCTGCATTTTGGCTTTCACCCTACAGAGAAGCTGAGGCCTTCTCTTGAACAGCACAGACGTACCTATTTGAACTCCACAGAGCATGTAGCATAGGAGAGGATCTGGTCACTGTCTTTGGCTGCTTCCTGGGAAGCCTGGTAGAGATAGAAGGCTCCTTTCCTGCAAGTATCACTCTACTCATATGGCCAATTCCTATGTTCATGCTGTTTTATACTTCACCTTCTCACCTTTCTTTTTACTAACTGTTCTCTCTTGTTTCCTTCCCCAGTGCTTCATCCTCATTGCCACTTTTTGTTGTTTATTAATTAATTAATTTATTTATTTATTATTTTTTCCTGGCTTTTACTTACCTTTGCTAATCAGTCATCCATTTCTGCAACAGCATCTTTGCAAGGTGACATATACTGAGCAACAGCATACTCTTCTGGAAAAGAGGGAAAGAAATGTTCCCTGGAGACCACTTCCTGTTCATTTCCCTGGAGGTGTACATACACTACACATACTTAATTTGAAGATCCTTGAAATTTCCTTTGTTCTGGGACATACATTTTCATACCTTTCCAGTCATGCCCACTTGTCAGCTTGGACATGAGCCCAAGCTCGCTAAAGTGAGATGGATCTGTCCCCTGGCATTAGCTCCAATTCCTAATACAGTTCAGAGGAGTATTAGTTCCATGAGAGCTGGTTCTCTGTCTCTCTTACACATGCAGTATTTTTGCTCTCCCTGTCCCTTCCCCACACTTCATGCTGGTTAAAACAAAAAGACCTACCTGTTTCATAGTAATCATAGATCTTCACAGGAGCTGGCTTTGGATGGGTCACTACAAAGTCCTGCTCAACTGAGAAAGTGATTTCTTTATTTTTCTTTTGCAAGATCTGAGAACCGAAGGACAGGGATCACGTAAGACTTTCTATTCGTATAACACAGTCTTGGAGCAGACAGGGGGAGCTGATCAATGATATATTCCAATCCCAATGATGCCCCACATACAGATACGCATTACCTGCCTGCCAAGCTGAAGAAATATTTTTGGAGAGTCCAAAGTGAAACTGAAGAGAAGATGTGTAGGTTTCCTATCCTGTTTGTATTACCTTATTTTGTAAGTTAAACACATTTTATTGCTTTCAGGCCAGAGGATCTTAAAAAGTCTCAAAGGACTGAGAGCTTAATTCTCCAGGATTTCCCAAAGGTCAGGACAATCAAGTCTGGTATTCTAACTCCTCCATTTCAGATATTATGTGTCACCAAGAAACTGTGAATCAATATGCATCACTGGGAGATTTAATTTTGTTGTTAGTCCTACAGGGCCACAAGCAAATGTACTTTTAATATGCAAATTCTGGGCCAGAAGTTAGATTACAAGTTAGATTTGGGAATGAACTGGCATAAGAGAAGGAATAGAAAATTTTTCAGGGGAGATGAGAGTATTGTTCTATGTCCTATTAGAAGGACTGAGATGTACTAGGACTCTACCAAGGGAACATACACATAAAGGAACCGCGTTACTGGAATTTATCCACTACTTACTGAAAATAAAAAGATTTTTTGATTAATTTATTCATACTTTTTCTTTTTTTTTTGATTAATTTCTTTCTAGTTTCTAGTAGGTCAGGTGTCAGTTTGAAGCTGTTCGGGAGTTTGGGATATAACGTAGTTTGAGGATTAAGCAGCTTAGTGAACAGAGGGCAAAGCTGATGGGGAAGAAAACATAATAATGCACTTTGTAGAGTGTATCCTCGCTGTAGGTGTGTCTATTACGCACTGCTTTTATCATTTGTATGAATCAAATAGCCAGAATTCAGAACTTACATTTTCCAGATAAAGGAGAACATGATTTTTCTTGTATTCTACTTGCATCACTGTGTGGCCATCAATGAGCTTTAAAATAAGGAAATGGAGATAAACTGATATATTAATAAATCATTAAAAAACAAGTGCTACCTCAGAACCTACCACCCTGTGGCTTTAGGATTCATTCTGCTCATAGTCTGGTGTTAATCGCTGGCAGCTGACATTTTTAGAGTCCAAATTTTCCTGAATAGATAGGGGGGACTGAGCAAAAACTGGCACTTGACTTAGCACAGTTTATGAGCACTTCCCAAGTTGGGATGCACTGCAGTTCTTTAAGGGAAAACTGCCTGCCTACGTTGTCATATAGGTTTCCAATCTAGCCTGGTAGATTTCTGACTCTTTCCCTGCTTAGACAGTGCCAGTTCTGAGTTGCAGTTGCCAGCTGGTCAGGCTTTAGCTGGAACCCTTCCTAATTTTTAATATGTGAAGGTCTGTGTTATATGCTCACAGCTCCTTGTAGGGCATTCCTCCACACAGTAATGAAGACGGTGCAGCCATGCAGACACCTCACAGGATTTCACAGAATCACAGGATCATTTAGAGTGGAAAAGATCTTTAAGATCATCAAATCCAACCATCAGCCTAGCCCTATCAAGTCCCCTGTTAAACCATGTCCCTAAGAACCACATTAACACATCTCTTAAATACCGCCAGGGATGGTGACTCCACCCCTTCACTGCGCAGCCAGTTCCAATGCCTAACTGAACTTTCCATGAATAAATTCCTCCTGAGAGCCAATCTGAACCTTCCCTTGTGCAACTTGAGGCTGTTGCCTCATGTCCTATCACTTATCTGAGAAAGTAGACCAACATCTACCTCACTACAACCTCCTTTCAGGTTGTTATAGAGAGCAATGAGGTGTCCTCTCAGCCTCTTCTTCTCCAGACTAAACTGCCCCAATTCTCCCAGCCACTCCTCCTAACTCTTGTTTTCTAGTCCCTTCACTAGCTTTGTTGCTCTTCTTCTGTTTTCTAGCAACTCAATATCCTTCTTGCAGTGAGAGGCCCAAAACTGAACACAGTACTAGAGGTGCAGTCTCACCAGTGCTGAGCACAGAGGGACAATCCCTTCCCTAGCCCTGCTGGCTGCACTATTTCTGATAGAAGCCAGGTTAGCATTGGTCTTCCTGGCCACCTGGGCACACTGCTGGCTCATGTTCAGACTAGCATCCCCAGGTCCTTTTCTGATGCGCAACTTTGCAGGCACTCTTCCCAACTTTCCAGACACTCTTCCCCAAGCCTATACCCCTTCATGGGGTTGTTGTGACCCAAGCGTGGGACCCAGCAATTAACCTTGTTGAATGTCATGTGATTGGATGCAGCCCATTCATCTAGTCTATCCAGATCCTTCTGCAGAGCCTTCCTGCCCTCAAACAGATCAATACTCCCGCCCAACTTGATGTTATCTGAAAACTTTGCACTTTGTGTGTGAATTCTTCTTAACCAGGCCTGTCTTCATGCAGCTCCTGTTGTCACAAATGGATATCTCCTCTGTCCCTGGAGTGACTCATTCAATCTTGTTCCTATAGTTTACCTTATCCAGAGAAGACTTAACAGGAACAAAGCCAGAGAGCATCTTCACATCAATAATGACCATGTTGGAGCTACTGCGCTTCCCTGTGTAACTGAAACAACAGAGTGCCCTGTCAGTCTGGACTGTGTCAAGGGAAGCAAATCTCACTCTCTATTTCTGGCCTCATACAACTGGAGTGAATCACATGCACTTACTGACTGGCTCGTATGGGAGGCAATGGGGAGGCCCCTGGTATGAAGGGGTCAAGTATGTGCAAGCACCATATGTGCTAATACCAGGGGTATCACAAGGTCCTTTGGGATATGTCTTACAGGTTGATATCAACAACTCTCTCCAGCACAGATCAGCTCATGGTTTATGACTTTAAGCAAAACTGAATACACACAGCAGTCTGCTTGGCATGTCTTGTCAACAGTTCAGCTGGTTTGTTGATAGTACATTACCTGCTTATGAGGACGATATCAAATTTTGCTGGTTGATCCTGTGGGCAGGAAGCATTTGATGTCTGTACTGAGAGAGAAAATCCAAAGGCCCCCTCAGGAAGGTGAATGTTGTACCTCAGTGCTGTCTGGAGGAGGAGAAAAAAAGTTTTTCAAGGAAGCCAAGGGATTTTCTGTGAATTCTAAAAAAGAGCGTTGGCCCTAGTGAGGTTTCCCGGGGACATTGAAGGTCCTTGATTATGTCAAAGATGGACTGATCAGACTTCTGCTCTTTAACAATAAAGGTGCTTGTACCCAGTCACCACCCAGAGAGAAAACAGTTGCTGATCAGAAAAGACTATTTTTTTGCCATTCTGTGATCCCATCATGGGAGTCAGCATGTGGGATGGGGAAAAGACTGTTTAAAGAGTTTAGGAAAATCAAATCATTAGGAAGAATAAAGAGAAATCAGATGGAGAGTCATCAGAAACACGGCTGTATGGCATGCAGAATGTGGGACACAATGAAGAGAACGGCAGACACTTACTTGCATAAGTACACACCCAGTGCCATTCACAGTTAGGTTGTATTTCCCAGGGACCTCAGGAAGGGGAGTCTGTTGCAGCAGGAGCCTGTTCTCATTGTTGACAGTAAATACATTCTCAAAAGGCTTTTCAGAAGTGATCTTGACTATATTTTGTGTAACAGAATTGTAGGTGGCCTCACCATAAGCAGCAAGGGCTTGAAGAGCAATGACTGTGTCCTGAAATAAAAGACAATTAGCTACACAGTGTGACTGATGCAGAGGAAATCAAAGTCATGGTTCCAATACAAAGCAAAGTCACTTTGTCCTGTCTAAAAAACAACCCGAACTTGTGTATAATTTAATTAAAGGATAATTTTGTGTATAATTTCCCATATAGAAGGATCCAATTCATTCTGACGTGTATGTTTTAGGGTGGAAGAAAACTCTCTACTCATAATGAAGGTCTCAGAACATAAAATATAAGCACTAGAGCACACTTCTTAAGTTTTTCAGCAGGATATTTCAAGTGGAAAAGCATGTTTCCTAAGGAACTGCAGAACACCCCTTGGTCATACAAAAAAGAAGACCTGGCAATCAAAGCGTTTTTTAGCCTCATTCATGACAGGAATATCTGTGTTTGTTGCTAGTGAAATTACTCCCTCATGGATTTAACCTTTGTTGACCAAGTTAAAAAGAGGATAATATAAGAAAAGAGAAAAGAATTTGGAACCCTCCAACAAAAAGGCTTGGTCTCTGTAATAACAGGAGAGAAATAAGACCAGGTAGTCATAGCCCCACTGACACACTGAAATAGTGTCCCAGTTCCTAGGACTGGCTGGGGAGTGGAAGGGAGTTTCTTCACCTGTGTGGAAGAGAAACCTCCATAGGGATTCTGTTGCCTGATGATCCACTGCACAATTCCTGAGGCCTGTGTGAGATCCTCTTGATTCCGGTTGGGTTTGTAGAGCAATGCCAACAGGACGTAACTAGTGATCTCAACTTCAGCTGATGGGGCATGGTCAGGGAAGAAGGGGGATTTTTCGGATGGGGATCTCTGCTTCTGCTCCCAGTGCTTTGAACCACCTGAATAAACAAAGAGAGGGTAAGGAGCGATGAGAATGGATTATGGGAGTCACTGCTTAATGCTGACTCAGAGATGTAATATGTCCTGGTCTCTTTCTCATAGCTACTTACTATGGAGCAACAGATGTGCTGTAAGTTTACTGCAGAATTATTTTGGGATGTCTGGTGGAAGATTCATGTGCTTATACTCTCAATATTGTCAAGGTTAGAACACATGCCATCAGTAAGATCTATTCCATCTTCCCACCTCCCAAAATCTTGAAATAGCTGAAACTCACCAACTTCCTTTGCTGATTTCTGTAGCTCTCTAAGGAATGATTCACATATTTCTGCCTTGCCAGCTAAGCAGAAAGCATAGGCCATGAGTGCCTGAGTGTAAATGTCACTGATATTCTTCTCAGATGCAGTCTCCAGGCAATAAAAGGCATTTCGTATTACTGTGTACTTCAAAAACAAACAAACAAACAAAAAAGCAAAAATGTAACATCTGGATCTGAATTCTGGACAGTTGTCTTCACCTGATCAAATGTGTCTTTAAACCTGTTCTTCATCCTGTCATCGCAATTAGAATGGCACTTCAGTTTGTATAGTGACTTTGGGAAAGAGAATCCAGATCCCCTTAAGGAGGGATTTCAGACTAAAACACCATACAAATAGAGCAGATTTTCAGTGTGTTCTTGAAGATGTAGGTGTATAAACAAAAGACTGCTCTGCTTCCTTCACACATAATTCCTTCCGCTTACCTTTATGGTAACAATTCACACTGCACTTGTATGGTCAAGATTCTGTTGCCTTGAACAAACCCAGCATTTTGGGGTAGTCTCTATTCTCAGTGATTCTGCTGTGATTTTAATTTAATTCTGTGGTATTTCACTAGGTTTACACCAAGTGAAAGAAGTTCACCATTGGACCCCATGTCCTCACTAATGTGTTCCTTAACCAGGAAGGTCTTAAAAAAGGCATGACAAATTGGAGGCAGAGAAACTTGTATATTGAAGTCTAACATCCCACCTATACTATTCTTTGTACTAGTCACTTTTTAAAAAGGACAAATCTGCTTTTCACTGTCATGGACCTTCCTTTCCACAGAATCAGAGAATGGTTGAGGTTGGAAGGGATCTCTGGAGATCATCTGGACCAACTCCCCTGCCAAGAGGGTTACCTAGTGTATGTTGCACAGGATTGCATCCAGGTGGGTTTTCAATTATCTCCAAAGAAGGAGATTCCACAACCCCTCTGGGCAACCTGTTCCAGTGCTCTGTCACCCTTACTGTAAAGAAACGTTTCCTCATATTCAGTTTGTTTCAGTTTGTGCCCATTGCCTATTGTCCTGTCACTGGGCACCACTGAAAAGAGTCCCACTCCATCCTCTTGACACCCTCCCTTCAGATACTTGTATACATTGATAAGATCCCCTCTTAATCTTCTCTTCTGCAAGCTAAACAGGCCCAGCTCTCTCAGCCTCTCCTCATTTGGGAGATACTCCAGTCCCCTAATCGTCTTCGTCGCCCTCTGCTAGACTCAATCCAGGAGATCTATGCCGCTCTTGTACTGGGGAGCCCAGAACTGGACACAGTACTCCAGGTGACACCTTACCAGGGCTGAGTAGAGGGGCAGGATCATCTCCCTCGACCTTCTGGCAACACTCTTCCTAATGCACCCCAGGATACCATTGGCCTTCTTGGCCACAAGGGCACATTGCTGGCTCATGGTTAACCTGCTGTCTACCAGGCATCCCTGGTTCTTCTCTGCAAGGCTGCTTTCAGCAGATCAACTCCCAACCAGTACTGGTGCATAGGGTTATTTCTCCCTAGGACCCTGCATTTGCCTGTGTTGAACTTCATGAGGTTCCTCACCACCCAACGCTCCAGCCTATCGAGGTTGCTCTGAATGGCAGCACAGCCCTCTGGTGTATCAGCCACTCCTCCCAGTTTTGTGTCATCCACAAACTTGCTCAGGGTGCACTCTGTTCCATCATCCAGGTCATTGATGAATAGGTTGAACAGGACTGGACCCAGTATGAACTCCTGGGAGACATCACTAGCTACAGGCCTCCAACTAGACTCAGCACCACTGATCACAACCCTCCGAGCTCTGCCATTCAATGAATTCTTAATCTGCCTCATTGTCTATTCATCCATCCCACACTTCCTGAGCTTGCCTGTGAGGATGTTATGGAAGACAGTGTCGAAAGCCTTGCTGAAATCAAGGTAAACCACATCCACCGCTCTCCCCTTATCCACCCAGCTAGTCACTCCATCATAGAAGGCTATCAGATTGGTCAAGCATGATTTCCCCTTCATGAACCCATGCTGACTACTCCTAATCACCTTCTTCTCCTCCATGTCCCTGGAAATGACCTCTAGGATGAGTGATTCCATCACCTTTCCAGGGATGGAGGTGAGGCTGACTGGCTTGTAGTTTTCTGGGTCCTCCTTCTTGCAGTTTGAAGACGGGGGTGACATGGGCTTTCTTCCAGTCCTCACGCACCTCTCCTGTTCTCCCTGACCTTTCAAAGATGATGGAGAGTGGGCTAACCATAACATTCACCAGGTCCCTCAGCACTTGTGGATGCATCCCATCTGGGCCCAAGGATTTGTGGGTGTCAATTTTGCCTTAGAGATCTCTGACCCGATTCTCTTTGATCTCTTTTTCTTGTCTTCCTTTATCCAGACTTCCTCCCTTGTCTCTAGGTTTAGAGATTCCTGAGGGCTGGTCTTAGCAGCAAAGATTGAAGCAAAGAAGGTATTCAGCAATTTTGCCTATCCTTTGTCACGAGGGTACCCACCTCATTAAGCACCAGGCCCACATTTTCCTTAGTCTTCCTTCTACTATTGATATATTTGAAAAAGCCCTTCCTGTTGTCCTTGACATCGCTTGCCAGATTTAACTTCAGTTGGGCCTTGGCCTTCCTTGTCTCATCACTGCATCCTCTGACCATGTCCCTGTATTCTTCCCAAGTGGCCTTTTCCCAACATAGCTTTCAGTTCCATTTGTAGACTTCATGGATTTACTTGCAATACCTTACCTTCTTGACTAAGCCATGTTTAAGTCTAAGCCATGATGTGTGGGCTACTACCTGGCAAGCTTTTTTATCTGGTAGCTCAAAGGTGTCATTTAATATCCTAGGCTTCTCCAACAGAGATCTAATTCCACTGAGGTGTATAGAATTTCTGCTTGAAAACTGGTGGTTGAAGTGGGATGGAGATGGGGAATTTTTCTATCACAGCAACTAGTTCGGATACATTCAGAGCAGGGTCGTGTTCCTTGGGAGCTCTCTCTCTCCCTCTCTTCGTCTCTACTACCTGGACAATTTGTAGCAGACACAGAATCCAAGGCAACAAATGGGGACCAATTCCAGCCGAATACCAGTAGTGGAAAGCCTCCTTACCGAGCTGGAGTGCCCGGCCTCTAGCATGGCAATGGTAATGTAGGCAGAAAGTGACAGCTCATCATCTACTCCTCCCTGAAAAGGACATGGAGAGAGGAACAGTCAGTGAATGGAATGAGTGAGAAACACACACACATCAGGAATAGATCTTAAACTAAGAGAAACCCATTGCTAAAATAATTAAAAAAATAATTTAAAAAAAATTCTCAACAACAAACAACCAACAACAGCAAAACAAAGGCCTCAAAAAAACAAATACTGTAATTCCCTCAAGGCTGCAATCCTGTAATCCTATCTTGGGTGTGCATGAAGTATAAAAGATAGTGTGAGGAAACTGATTGAACTGGAAATAATTCAGCAACTAAATCTAAGATGTGGAGAGAGAGCTCTTGGCAGAAGACAGGCATTTGGAGGAAAGGATAGTTTTTGGCAGTAATGGGAGAGCATCTTTTTAATGATAAGACTGTAAATTTGACTAAAGTAATTCTCTACCACCTTCAAGACATTGTTGACGAGTGTCCCAACGCTTCGGAAGCAGCCATCTGGCTTCTGTTTGCTTGCCAGCCACATCAGGGTTTGAGCCTGGACATTGTCATCAATATAGATGAAGCGACTAGCTTGTGCAAACGATTTGTACACAAAGGCAGTGAGCCTGCAAGGGAACCATGAAGCTGTGAGCTGAGCTAGGAACAGAAAAAGTCAGCCCTTCCACTCATGTTAGTCACAAGCCTGAATAATTACAGCCAACAGATTGGTGACTTGCTTTGTCCTTGTGTGCTCCCCCAGGAGAGGGTAGCAAAAAGAATAACATCTAGCTGGGACCCAGAGGAAGACCAGCACACTCTGGGCTGGTCCTGGCTACAGAGCACTGCAGTGTGTTGTGTTCCACAGGAGAGAGGAAGAGTGGGAATCAGAAAGGCAGCTGAGCCTTTAGCCAGCCTTCTCTCCGCATATACTCCCTGACAGGAGGTAGAGAACCATGTCTTTTAGTACTTACAGAGTCCCAGTCCTACCCAGCTCTGTACACCTGATTTAGCTAGCAAAAATAGCATTTACCTACACCACGTGATTTTAATACAAATTCATTTCTAAGTCATTTCTGCTCCCAATCACCCACCAGGTGTTCCCTTCTTTATCTCTGATGCCAAAGATGCTGTAGGACCCATCGGGATGTTTGTACGATAGCTGCTTCTGGTAGCCTGCAAGAAGATGGAAGAAGGAACTGATACCTAATTTAAAAACAAAACCTAATTTTGTTTTCTACCAGTTTTATATGGAATCACAGTGGGAAAGGGTGGAGAGGTGATATATATCTACCAAACAAAGAGGGAGCCCTGAGGGAGCTTAAATGTAGGCATGGAACATCCTGCCCTGTAGAAACATGGAGTCACAGAATAGGTAGCTCTGTGCCAGTTTTGTGCTCCACCTAAATTGACAGGATTAGGATAGATGCTGTGTCTGGGTTGAAGAGAAAAAAGGGATTAAAAGACAGACCTCAAAGTAAACATGACATCTGCATTTCAGTAAAACAGGATGAGGAAAGAAAAAAAAAATAAATCAAAGAAAGCAAATGTCATAGCATCCCTTGGGTAACTGAGCTGTGCTACAGCATCAGTGCCATACAGCTTGGATAGCCATGCTACTGCTTCTGCTCATTGGACCTCAATGGGGATTTTGGCACACACTGTAAAGGAAGCAAAAACTCTCACCGCTCACTAAGTATCCAATGGTCTTGGATTTGATCTCTTCACTCAGCTGTCTTGTCTTGTCCAGATAGTCCAGGACATAGATGTTGGGTGCAAACAGGACCATGTTCTGTTCCCCACAGCCAAACGGCATCTGGAGGAGCTGGTGCAGGTTCTGCATGGAAGTGCCCATGATGTCACCTGGGGAAGAGGGGTGTGTGGGGATTAGCAAAACTCATGGACACTGAAATAAACAATAATTTTCATTCACTAGGGAGAGTCATGGAAAACCTGGCTGGGTTTGTAAGCCTCTATGGTACTGGAGAGCTTTCCAAAGAGCCTGAAGTTCCTAGTGCTTACTGCGTGATTTGTTCTGTTCTGCTTTGCAATCAACAAAAAAATCCCTACCCTGCCTCTTTTTAGACTAAATTGCCCATGCCAGAAATACTGCCTATTTTAGTGCCACTTCAAGCTGATGTTCTTTATTAGAAGTGAAAAGAAGAACTTCCTGGAAACTTCTCTTTCTAGAGAAGGAGAGGTAAACAGCCCAGAGATGCTACAGTGAGCCATGTATTACAGAATTAACAACTGATGCTGAAAAGGAACTTTGGTTATGTAAAGGTACCATAGGCCACATCTAAATAGCTACTTCAAGGAAAGATTTCTAGAATGAGCTAAGATTATCAGTATTACAAAGCCAATATGTTCTGACCTTTGAGTCATGTAACCAAGCCCAAAGTTCCTGACAAAGCTTTCATTTTGTAGTTTAAAATTTTCTTTCCTTATATGTTTTATTAATTTTATATTTACCAACAACAGAAAAGGAAGCTCTGGCTGATCCTTCCACCACATTTGTAGGTAGGTCTAAAGCAACGCCTTGAGTAATGACATCATCTGTGAAGAATAATATCAAGTATATTGTGGTCATTTGTATAAGAGCATTAGTTATAGAAATGAAATGCTCAGGAGAAATTGCACAGTTCAAAATTATACACGAGACAGCAGTAGATAGAAACTCACTGTTGACACGAAGAACATCAGGAGAGAAGGTAGCACAGCTAAACTAATCTAGTGAAAAACAGCTCAAATGGTGCAGTAGCTGTCATTGTTCAACAGAAATAAATTAAACAAGATAAGGCTGTTGCTCACAGACTGTATTGTCTGTGAACTCTGGGGTTTTCTTCAGTGTGGCACTGGGGAGTGACAGGGCTGCCCTTGTGCATCTTTTAGACAGCTTCCAGGAAACTTTGGAAACCGTTTGCAGTCAGCACAGAGATGGGATGGAGCGGTACATTAGTATTCCCTCTTCCATTCCTGCTAGAAATGGAAAAATACAAGCTACAGTTATCCTTGGAATAGAGGACAGCAGCCAAACATGAGTGCATGCAGCCCAGAATAGATTTTGCACAGAAAGGTTTTCTCCCTTTGATACCTTCATAACAGGCTTCCTTCAGTATCTGTGCACTTTTGACTGCAGCACAGACACTGCCTAAGTGACATGCACCAGATCACACATGAATTTTGTAGCAGGGAACTGAACTCTTAAGCACTCACACTAGCTGCCATTTGGGCACCTCATGCAAAAGTGGAGGGAGAACGTCAATGAGCAGGAAAGAGCAGAAACTCCAGCCTTCATTTCCTTTCAGGACAGCAGTATATAGAGCACTTACCTTTTGTACAGATGAGGGAGTTTTGGGTCTCTTCCCTTCTGATTCCTTCAGGCTGGATGGTGATGGGGAAAAGAGACACATGCAGCAGATGAGAACAAAGCATGCAGAAGTAATGCAGTGACAGAAGGGCCATACTCATACCCAGCCTTCTGCATCATAAAACGGCAGTATTAAAGCAATAGTTTACAGGTTCATACTTGATGTGGCTGCTGCTAAAGGGGAGCACCCGTCAGATAGAGTCCCTCCTTTCCAGTTTCTCCTCTGGAGGAGGAGAAAGATGTGCACTGACCAACCAATACCCAGTGATCCTCATGGAAAAGGACATCAGATGGGAGCAGACTTGGTCTTATATCGAAGAGCAGGACCCTGTCCTAGCAAGATGAAGGTGAAGCCAAACCAGAAGTTCTTTAAGGAACCTGAAAAACTTGTACTTCTTTTTGGTACTTATGCTGCATTTTTCTTTCCTCATGGAAGGGAGTACAGGGAAAACAGTAAGAGCTTTCAGCAGTACCTCAACCAACAATGTCCTGATCTGGGTGTCCCTGTAGCCAATACTGGTGTTCCTGGATGCATCATCTCCACAATCTCCATCATCTTTGGTCTCTGCTGTAATGCTGAATACTACTTGACCTTAAATAGTAGCAGAAAAGAGGGAAATTTGACCTCTGTCATAAAGAATTATGGCTAAAGTAAGAAATTACATCTGATAATGAATGTCTATAGAGTAGTAGAGTAAGTACTGAGGTGAGACATGGAAAGAGAACTGATCTCTGAAAATGGGAATGATAAACAAACTGCAGTTCTGGATGGACTTTTTGGTCCTCCTGAAACAAGAGTAGACAAATTTCTCCAAGTGAAAAAAAGATTAAGTTTTCAGGTGAGGTATAAATTGATCATTAGTAGTCTCAGGACAGAAAACCAGATAGATTCACAGGCACTTACCAATTTCTTTGGGGGAAATATTCCAGGCATAGGTCTTTCTTTTTTTGGCACATACACATCCATCATCATCTGTGGAGATTAGTTTGGCCTGATAATCAAGGGAATCTGACAGCAAAACATTAATCTGAGAACAGAAAGAGGAATGTGATGGGATGAAGATTTTATACCATAGGCAAACGGTGCTTTATTGTTAGAGGGTGGTCAGATGGTCTCTATTTATGTCCAGTATTAACAGTGTAGAAGAGATTTAAGGTCCAGGATGATGGTGTGTAGATGAATCATCTATCAGATACAACCTTGACAGTGTTCTCTTTTGCTCCTCATGACATTCTCCAATGAGATGTTAAATATCTGACACATACTTATGATTCCTGATCAGGATTTGGAGCTATGTTCAGTTGACCTGGTGCTAATGGTTTTGAACTAACTTGCAACGGAAAACACTGTCTAATATTTTTGTTTTTTGTTGTTGTAGGGATACCCGAAAAACGAGGTCAAGAGATGAACTCTCAATAACAGATCATTCCTAAGATGCGTCTTGATTTTTCTTCCTTTTGTGGTGGTCTCCTTGTGAGACTGGAGGGCTAACTTTCAGCAATCAAATTAAGTAAAAGAAATATAGACTCTGTACCTGCTCTCTTTTAAGGATTCCTAGATACAACGTAAGAAACAAGAAGTCAAAAAAAGAGCTGTTTTTCTTTCTTTAAGTTCGTTTTAAACTGTTTGTAAGCTCTCTCAATACAAAGGTGCTGTGCACCTGTGGTCTGGAGGCATTTTACCAGGAAAGTGCAGAGTACTGAGAGTACAAGCACCCAGTGTCTGAGAGCAGTACAGTCTCTAGTTGGACACACACTCTGTAGGGCATGTACTGGGACTTTGGTACTCCTTGTTTTGGTACTTTTGGGAACTTTTGTCCCAGAGAAGAAAGGTTTGTCTGCTCTCCACTTCTTGCTTTTCCCACATACTTCTGTTTGGGAGGCACAAGCACTTTACTTCGCCACAGCTTCACATATATCCCTAAAGAAAAGACCCCAGTAAAGACATTGATGGCTTGTGTGGCTGTGGAGTGTGAATGATCCTCCACAAAACACTTGTTTCCTTCCTCTTTAGATCTCTGGAGACAGTTGTTTGTATACCTGTCCTAGACACAGTTCACACAGATCTCCCTCTGCTTTGTAGTGGCATAGGAAGACAAATCCAGTCAGGATAATTTATTATCAGATAGAACGAGCAGTACATCGATCAAGAGTAGAGACAGATCCAGTCATCTGTACCAATCATTTTGATAATTTTTTTTTTTTTTTTTTTTATTGTCCAAACAACAAACTCTGTGGCTTCTTTGGAGATGGGGTAGGGACTAAAAGTGTGGGCAGAAGTACATACCTTAATGCAGTGGTTGAGGTAGTTGAAGACATTGGCTTTAAGCAGGAAATCTTCTCCCCGGATGATAGAGTATGGCAAGGTCAAGTCCACAAAGAAAGGTTGGAAGGCTGTCAGGGTGGCAGGCATAGACATGCCAAATCCAGCCAACTCTTCCACACAGAAGGCACTGGCCTTCCATTCAGTGATGGTGTCAGGAATGGTGTATGAGACCCTGGCTTTTCCAGTGGAGCTGGTGGGAATGGACAAAGAATGAGTCTGGACAGGGGAAGTTTCATATACCTTAGTTCCCATAGAGGCTCCACATTTTCAAAATAACACTACCTCTATTCTGTCTGTAGAAACCCCACATCTGAGTATCCCCAGAATTTATCAACCCAATCTTTGGATAAAAGTCCATTTGAAAGTTCTTCTGCTCATCACTTACCTAACTTTGGAAAGAAAACTTAGAATTCTTGTTTTGCAGACCAATGTTTTAAACAAATGTGTTCTTCTTCTTACAGAGTATGAGTCATGGTACACACATTGTGGGAATAGATGTTTTGGGGACATTTTATCATGGAAGTGGGGAGGGCAGGTGGTCAGATGATGACTGAAAAAGATGGTTCTTCCAGGCCAAATGGTAAGAAGAGGTGGCAATAAATTGCAGTCATGCAGGAGGACATCAGGGGACATATTTAGTAATCCTTAAAAGCAGGCAAAGAGAGAGAAGCAGCAATACTCACTTTACAAGGACTATATCCCAAATCCAAGTTTCAGGGAAGAATTCACGAATAGTCTCAAGGATGAGTCTCTTCCCACGTTCTTCTCTAGCAACTTCAGCTGTTAAGAGATTGCGGAAATTTCATAGAATCATAGAATATCCCAAGTTAGAAGGGACCCACAAGGATAACACACAGAATTACACAGAATCATTTAGGTTGGAAGAGACCTCCAAGATCACATAGTCCAACCTGTGACCTAACACTAACAAGTCCTCCACTAAAGCATATTACTAAGCTCTACATCTAAGCGTCTTTTAAATACCTCCAGGGATGGTGAGGTATCATGGAAGGTAAACACTTCCCTGGGCAGCCCATTCCAATGCCTAACAACCCTTTTCAGTAAAGAGGTTTTTCCTAATATCCAACCTAAACCTCCCCTGGCACAGCTTTAGCTCATTCCCCCTCATCCTATCACTGGGCACGTGGGAGAATAGACCAACCCCCATATCGCTACAGCCTCCTTTAAGGTACCTATAGAGAGTGATAAGGTCACCCCTAAGCCTCCTCTTCTCCAGGCTGAACAACCTCAGCTCCCTCAGCTGCTCCTCATAAGACTTGTTCTCCTGACCCCTCACCAGCTTCGTTGCCCTTCTCTGGACATGCTCCAGGGCCTCAATGTCCTTCCTGTAGGGAGGGGCCCAAAACCAAACACAGTACTCGAGGTGCGGCCTCACCAGAGCTGAGTACAGGGGAACAATCACTTCCCTAGTACTGCTGGCCACACTGTTTCTGATACAAGCCAGGATGCTGTTGGTCTTCTTGGCCACCTGAGCACACTGCTGGCTCACACTCAGCCGACTATCAACCGATATTCCCAGGTCCTTCTCTGCCAGGCAGCTTTCCAGCCACTCTTCTCCCAGCCTGTAGCACTGCTTGGGGTTGTTGTGCCCCAGGTGCAGAACCCGGCACTTGGCCTTGTTGAACTTCATACAGTTGGCCTCTGCCCATCGGTCCAGCCTATCCAGATCCTCCAAGTCCAACTCCTGTCCAACTCCAAGTCCAACAATTGAGTCCGACTCCTGGCACCACACAGGTCTACCCAATTCAGACCATATGACTAAGAGCACAGTCCAAACGCTTCTTAAACTCCGACACGATTGGTGCCATGACTATGTCCCTGGGGGGCCGGTTCCAGTGCGCGACAACCCTCTCAGTGAAGAACCTCTTCCTGATATCGAGCCTGAACATCCCCTGTCACAGCTTGACACCATTCCCGTGGGTCCTATCACTGGTCACTAAAGAGAATAGATCAGCGCCTGCCCCTCCACTCCCCCTCGTGAGGAAGCTGTAGACCGTGATGAGGTCTCCCCTCAGCCTCCTCTTTTCCAGGCTGAACAGGCCATGTAAACTCAGCTGCTCCTCATAAAATTTCATCAATCCTCATTCCAGAAAAGGACAAGCTTTAATTTGCTTGGACCAGTATGAAGGATAATTAGTATTTACCAATTCTTTTTACTTGAGACTGTCAGTATTTCCATATAAGTGTTAATTAATGTGTCTCTGAGTTTGGTATAAACTTATGTCATTAAGCAAGAAAACATTTCTTTAAGTGCTCTTGGTCTGCATAGATGAACATTAGACCTAGGACTAGGTCCTGGGACATTTGGTTCATAGATATGTGTCCTGGCCACATTGTTGCACTGTTTCTTCACCAAGCTCTGTTCAGAAAGGAATCATTGTCAACAGTGTCACTTTTGTCTGACACTCTACCAATTGCCAACACTTCCTAGCATACAACTGGACATGAATCGGAAGTGTAGACCTGAAAGTTTTTTTGTTGTTGTTTTTTTTTTTTTTTTTGTCCATCAGCCATCATCTTAAGCTATCTCATTCTGTGTCAGACCAGGATTCAAATGAAGATTTCGGAAGGTTTGAACATTGCCAAATGATATCTATGAGTATCGTCCACGTCTTGTCCACAGAAATACCAGTTCATTTAAGGAGAAATTTAAAACCTCTCTCCTGTTTCCTATATTACCTGATGATTTGACATGGTGTGTAGAAGCTGTGAATCCTACATTTGAGAAATATGGCACAGGTCTTACAGTCTCGCTAGTACATACAACTGGTTGCCGAACCTTTGAGTTGGTAAAAAATTTGATGCCCATTTCCTGTAAAAGAAATATTTTGGTGTCAGCCATAACCATACTGTAGAAGAGGTTTATTCAATTCCTCCCACTATGCCATTACTGCCTTTGATTACTGACTTGAGGAAGTTCTGCGCGTGACAGAAAATCAGAGTGCACCACAGTCAGATGAGAATGGATGTCCATGCAGAACATTTGTCATGTATGTGTTCTGCTAACAAACCATTAAAGCTGTAAAGCTACGTAAGTGGAAGTTCACTTCAACAGATTTAAGTAATGTACAGGACATTTACCCTGAGGAACTGATATACATCTGGGCCTAATCCAGACATTACAGGTGTGTAATACAAGCCTTTGTGAAAGATGTTGTCAGATGAGACACAGGGGTCTTGGGGATCATCTTCTAGATTGAGCCCATTGAAGATATAGCCTTGCAGGTCTTGAAGGGGATGCAGACTGTATATCTATGAAGGAAGGAAACACAAAGGGCAATCCTGATTACACGGCCATGTACTTGCCAGAGCTGAGATGCTGTCCTGTTTGAAACAATGCTCTGTTTCCTGGATTAAAAGCTGCTGAATAGCCAGGCCCAGAAGGTGGTGATCAGTGGAGTGATCAGTGATAGTGATCAGTGGATCAGTCTGAGGCCAGTAACTGATGGTGTACCCCAGAGGTCAATACTGGATCTGACCCTGTTTAATATCTTCATTAATAATCAGGATGATGGGACAGAGCATACCCTCAACAAATTTGCTGATGACACAAAGCTGGGAGGAGTAGTGGATATATCAGTGGGTCATGCTGTCATCCAGAGGGACCTCCACAGGCTGGAGAAATGAGCTGACAGGAACCTCATGAAGCTCAAAAATAAAAATTGCAAAGTTCTGCCCCTGGAGAGGAATAACCCCATGCATCAGCATATGCCTGGGGCCTATCAGCTGGAAAGCAGCTTTGCTTTTCTGCTTCTTCTTCATCTACCTGGGGTCCTGGTGGACAGGAGTCAACAATGTACCCTTGCAAGAAAGAAGGCCAGTGGTTTCCTTCACATTAGGAGGAGTGTTGTTAGCAGGTTGAGAGAGGTGATTCTTCCCCTTTACTCAACACTGGTGAGGCCACACCTGCAATACTGTGTCCAGTTGTGGGCTCCCCAGTACAAGAGGGACACGGGGTTCCTGGAGTGAGTCCAAAAAAACACTACAAAGATGAGTATCTCATATATGAGGAAAGTCTGAAAGAGCTAGGAATGTTCAGCCTGGAGAAGAGAAGGCTCAAGGGGGATCACATCAATGTACATAAATACCTGAAGGGAGGGTGCAAAGAAGATAGAACCAGGATGTCTTTAGCAGAGCCCAGTCACAGGACAGGAGCCCGTGGGCACAAAACGAAGCACAGGAACTTCCCTCTGAACACCAGGAAGCACTTCTTTACTTTGTGGGTTACTGAGCACTGGCACCAGTTGCCCAAAGAGGTTGTGGAGTCTCCCTCCTTGGATATATTCAAAAGTCGTTTGTACATGGTCCTGGGAAACCTGTTCTATGTGTCCCTCTAGGTGATTGTTGCTGAGAATCATGCGGTAAGAATAATGGGATATCTACCTGGAGAGTAAGCTGGGCTTTACCTTCCTTTTTGGGTTTTTACTCTTTAACAAGTCTGTTTTCTTGTGCTTGGCCCTTCTGGGTATATAGTAGCCAGGATAGAGCTGATGCCGCTGTGTGGCCTGTCTGTTGACTTGTGATCATCTACTGAAATTTCCCCTATGAGCATATGAGTCCTAGAGTCACTGGTTAAATCAAATCCCAGGTCCTTTACAGGACTTGTGACTGCCAAGAAACAAAGGCCGTGTATTACATATTATAGATGGTTTACCAGCACATGTAAAAAGTGGTAGATGTCTAACACAGTCTAACAATCTCCAGTAGAGAGACATGGCAATGGAGAAGAAAACAGTGCTTCTGAGGAGGAGACATTGTATTTGTTTGGGTAGCTTACCGTTTCTGCAGACAGTTCTGTCTCAGTCTTCAGGAGCAGCACACTCTGATCTACTGCCCTCACAGCACAGAAGGAGTTAGGAGCAGCTTCTATAACTAAGCTGACATTGGAAGCTGAGGGCATCCGTTTTTCAGAGAATTGCATCTGGACCTGAAATTTATCAAACACATATTGGTATGGCTAATCCCTACTGCTCAGGGCTTCTCTGGATTTCTGTGAAAGGAGGATGAGAAGAAGAGTAAAAGCTCTTTTGTTAAAGCACAGCTGGTCTGACCAGAGGGTGATGTCTGGTCTCCGCTGCCTCTGTTGACCAGGCCTCAACTATAATGGGGTGTTAGGCAATAAGACTCCCACGTTACGGCAACTTAAATAAAGCCTACCTTAAGTGATTTAAAATGAAGTGTGATTCTGTTGCTGCTATCGTCAAACCAAATCTGATTATGACACTGACTACATGTAATAAGCACTACAACGAGCAAATCATATTTTTACTAGGTCCATAGGCTACCTTAGGAATTGCAGTACAGATTCTGGTATGAATCCAGTCATAGAGAAATCTGTTTGATACTTGTGTTACATAAGAGGGGAAAAGTGTGCGTGTGTGTTGGGGGAGGAGAGACTGTATCAGCTAAATGAAAACACTATCCTTAACACCACTTGTTTTTTCTTCTGTTTTGTTTCATGATGGAGATCTTTTAGCTTTCGGAAACTGAAGATGAGAAAAATCTTTAAAATCTCAATTCAAAATGGCAAATCAATACTTTTCACAAGAAAAAAAATATAGAAAAAAAAAACACATAACCTTAGACCCCAAGATTTTTATTTTTGCTTCCTTTTCTATATGTATTTAGTTGTGGTAAACATAAACTACATTTTTTTTTCCACAGGAAAATTATAAAAAATCAGATTACCTTGTGAAGTGGGTTAAGACTAAAGTGTGTTTGCTGTGTTAAAGCGTAGACTGTCGAAACTAAATAATACACTAGTTTAGTGCTGGAGAAGTGGGTACAATATGGGGGTAGTGTGTTTCCAGAAAAGTAGTTTTTAATGTTAAAGAGGATTTACCTTTTGGCAATAAAGCCAGGAGGTGGAGGTAGGGGAAAGATTTAAGACCAAAGAGAAAAAAGGAGAATAAGGAGAGAGATGCTGAGAGAAGTAGACAGAAACAAGAAGTAAAACTGGAAATTTGTTGTGAACATGTGCATAAATACGTATTTATTTGGCAATGTGTAAGACTCGCTCTGTCTCGGTGCCTCTCACCTTGTTTTTGAAGCACTTCTCAACTGGAAATCGGACACTGTCTGCCACCAGCTCTTTGTCAGGATGTAAGGTGTATACTAGCAGCCAAAGGGCTGGAGCCATTTTCTCACTGACCACAAGCGGGATGGTGAAAGTGCCATTTTGATCTGTTATTAGAGAGGAAGAGACACCCAAAGATGGCTGTACTACTGCTGTAGTAGCCATCATAGACAGACATGCATCAGGACCTGTCAGTGGAGCAATCTGTAGTCAAACTGAAAAATCCTGGAGTGACAGGGAGTGGCCAGGTGACAAGTCAAGGCTTAAATCCAGATGCCCTCAGACTTATTGTCAGTTTAAACAGGTGACCAGATTCAGACCGCCTCCCCAAGACAGACTCTCTGCATTCCCTCCATTATCCTTTGGGAACATCTTTACAGGACACTATTTCTTGAATTATATCTGAAACTAGTTTCTTGACTAAATCTGATTTTATAGTGATCTTACTAGTAATGCACTTGTGCATGGGTGTAGAGGGATACTACCATCTCAATAGCTGCTGTGTACATCCAAGAAGTCTTTTCTTGGTCCCCAGTTAACCCATCATTTTTTTAAAATTTTTTTTTTAATTGCAGAAACATGATGGCAACTTAACTTACCAGCTTGGATATTAACTTTAATTTCCCCTGTAAGGACAATCTTGCCTTTTGCCATGCCCTGTACAGAAAACAACAATACATTTATGGGTTGGTAGAGGTTGGAGGAAGAAAATGACAATCAAGTTCAATGTACATTGATATGGCAATTGAAGCATGTGCATTGGGATGGCTTCGCATGCTTAAACATCAGCCATATGGCACTGCTGCTGTTACCGGCAAGGAAGCAGCATAAAAAGGAAGGGAAATGAGTAGGGCAGAGAATACCATAAAGAGTTTCTGGTACAGAAGGGAAATGAACCATAGCCTAAGCCAATATGAAGGTGGTTACTTGCTACAAAATAAAGTAGCACAACCAGAAATTGTGGGTTATTTTGCCTGAGCAGGTACTTTTGCCAAGCCAGCTCAGTACAGTTTCTGGTCATTGTGGTTGCTGGTTATCCAGAGGCTGGAAAAGTACTACCATAATTGCTGGGGGTAAAACCCACTGCCCAGATATCTGCCTAGTAAAGCTCTTTCAGTGAAACTCTGTAACAAACCCACGCTCACCACATAGTAGAAGTTCACGATGTTGGTATGTTCATATCCTTTTGTGTTCAATATGTAGTGCACAGTGATCATCCTCTTCTGCCCACAGCTCAGATCTTTCCACAAAGGCTCAATCCTCACAAAGCTGCTAGTCCAGGAGTAGAAGCGCTGGACAGAGAGAGATGCATCGGGGTACGAAGGCTCTATCCAACCTTCAGTGTGGCACTGGTCACTGGTTTTGTATGTTGCCTGATTAGGAGAGGTAGCGGGGAAGCAAAATAAAACAAACATAACTCACTACAGAAACCATTATCATGTACTCACATCAGAATGATTAGTTCACACAATGCACATATCTAAGAACTGCATCTTAAGACAAACTGGGAAGGAAGAAATATCACATTGGTCTTGCAGCCTTGCAGCAAGCCATTGAATTGTAAGAGCTCAGGTATTTTCCTCACTTCTTTTATGGCATTTTTGAGAGTTCTAGAATATTAAATAAGACAAAGAATGGACATTTTTATTACCAGAATTCAAACCTCATCCCATCTTTTTGGGGTTCAGTTTGAGACTAGCCTTGTCCCTCTCTCTCTTCCTTTCCCTCTCCCTCACTCTATCCTTCTCCCTCTCCCTCTCCCTCTCCCTCCCTCTCTCTCTTATGTCTCCCCCCTTCCTTTCCCCACCCCATCCCCCCACCCTCCCCCCCTGTACTCACTTTCAGACTGATCTCAGGATCAAACATTTCGGATGTGTCAATGCTAAACTCAGCAATGCCATAAGCATCAGTGGTGAAATTGTCTACATTCTTGTTATTGACAAATAGCTGAATAACCTCATTGGAAAGAGGGGAGTTGTCTTTGTCTACCAGCTTGATCTATAGGAGAAGAAAATACTAGACATGTTTATCTTGTTATCTTTCTTTGTGTAGATATGCATGTTTTTCACCCTTTCCTTTCAGCGTTACTGGTAAGATGACCTTATCCTTTCCTCACTGACAAAGGCTGAACTGAATGTAAGACAAAGAAAAATACATTTATACCTCCACTTTAAATCACTGACAGGGTGATGTGGGATTTGTCAACAAACATAAAATCATGAAAAGGCTTTTTGAGACAGAAACTGTTTCCTGTATATTTCCTTGTATATTTGTATTTCCTTGTATATTTGTTTGTTTTGTAAATTTTTTTTACTCTGTCTTCCCTCATTGCCCAGTATTTTATTTTTTTTTCATTTGTAATGGTCAGTTCTGAAGAGAGAAGCAGTGATTTGTATCAAATTGAAAACACAAGTTAGAAAAATGCTAATTAATGGATTGTTTTGATCCAAAGTATTTCTGGCAGAAACAAACTCAGAATAAGCTTATACTCTTCAGTATTCAGAATTACTGATAAGGCACTCTATACGTAAAGAAAGAAGCTTGGGGAGAAAAAAATCCCCCCAAAATAGTCCCCTAGTTTTTCCCGTCTTGGCTGTCTTGTGATATCCCATCAGTCACCTTCACTATTCCTTCACTTACCTGTCCAAAGTAGGGAATGCCTCTTCTATAGTGGCGATCCATATTCTCAAACTGCAAACTGCTCATCACTCGAGTTATGGAAATAGACTGAGCAGCTGTAAGTTGCAGGCCTGTAAGACATGCCTGGAGTCAAGAGAAGATATACTTTGTCTTGTATATAGCTACTTCAGAGTTAGCATTTGCCTGGAAATGATCGCTGTGCTTATAAAAATAGGAAGACATCCTTGTGCTCAGCAGACAGAGGTTGAATATCCTCTACTGTCTTTTTGTAACCACACCACTGTTACTGCTTCTGACTGTCTAGAAGGGATTACCTGTTCCTTTCTCTGTGACAATGGCTTTCACATCAAGATTCCTCATATAACCAATGCGATTTAGCTCAAAGATGTTGGAACTGAAAACACGGGAGAGGCAGCCATCTGTTTCCAGCTGGAAATGGAAGAAAATTCTGTTACCAAGGATCACAGCTTACAAAGGATACTGGCAATATACAATGCCCTTCTTTGGTGGTATCTTTTAGAATTACTGAATTCTCGGGCAGATGCTTCCTATGACACTGCCTGACACCCATGTCCCAGGACAGCATGCAATGTTCTTAAGTCCATCAAACTCCTGTTTGTTCTACTTTATGAAATGTCCTGAGAAGCAACTGCCAGGCAGCAATGGGAGAGGAAAGGCACTCCCATCAGTTTCTGCATGAGAGGAGAGAAAAAACTCTCGCAAAGAGTTGTTGTATCTTCCTCTCCCTGTCTGGCAGATCTTGACTCTGCCTGGGAGATTACTGATGCATGTGAAACCAACTGTGGATGCATCACATGATCTCTTTTCTTTACATTTTTAATTTTGAAATTCTTAGTCTACTGTTTTGGAAATACTGTGCTGCATAGTTTTGTATGAAGACAGCTCTGCTTAACTAGATGGATATTCAACAGGTGAGACAAGTGAAAGTAAAGTTCTTGGGTCTATATATTTCCCATATCTGGGAAATACTTCTTCCACCTGAAGAATGCCAGGCCTTCCACAGCGGAGTGAAAATGGGGAAAAAATGGTTACTGAATTCTATCAGTTAAAATGAGTTCTCAGCTGTCAAGAGAAGAATTTTCCATAGTTTTCAAAAAGAAGTCTTTTCCCATTACTTTTAAATTGATCTATATAGGACTGATGGAGATATCACTGCCTACACTTTTCAGGTAGGTCATGAAGAAAGAAAACGTCAGTCCTTCTTCATGCCTTGTGGAAAACCAAGACAATTAAGTGCCCTGAGTTTCTGGCTAGTGATCTAAGTGAATAGGTGAGTTCAGTGAAGTGAAGGACTGAGGAAAGAAAAAAAAATTAAAATACAGAAGTGTTGTGAGCAAAGGGAGAGAAGCAGGAACATGGAGGAAAAGGCAAGCACAAAGAGGAATAATAATTATGCATCGCACATCTTTTGTAAATGATTGACAAACTGGGCTTTTCTTGCATCTCCCATATGAATCAAAATCCCTGCACACGCTCAGCTGGACTTTCCCCTCAACAGGCTGGCCATAGGTGTACCTAGGGGAAGAAGAAAAATGTCTATGAGAAGATGCTTGAAAAACTGACTTAAGCTAATTTACGCAGGAATAGACCCAGGTTGGGCAGTGATCTAGCAAGCCAGACACTAGGGTGATTTCATAGACTTTTTCACAACTTTCTTTCTGTTACAGAAAGATAATACAAGTTGCAAGTTGACATACTGATGAGTTTTGTTTCACCCATGAACCCATGAACCAGAACCATACTGTAAATGTCAAAATAAATACATCTATAAGGATGATGGCCAGACGTAACTGCCAACCAAATTATTACTATTTTCTCCATTCTTCTTCTTAGAGTGAAGTCCTAGACTCACTGAGATCAAAGCAAAACTCCTCATAATTGTAAGGGGTTCAGGATTTCAACCATTAGTTATAAATTACAAGATCTTTGTATTAGAGTAAACAAGGTCTTTCCAAAGGACTAAGGTTTGTGGGGAAGTTAAAGACAGCTGAAACATTAAGACCCACATTAGAATTTAACAGTGTTAAACTGTACAAAGACCCCCCTCTAAGGTGATTTGTTGGGAGAGGACACATCATACTTTAAAAGGGGACTCCTTGAAATATTTGGTTAACCCACCAAACACCACTGAGAAGAGAATACTCATACAATAAAATGAGATGAGTATACAAGTAAATGAAAACTCCAACCACCAAGTCAGACCTGACCAACCTCTTCTGAGGCCCTACTTATTCTAGTCTGTTCTTTAAGTCCTTTCTCTTTCCGCAGTCTTTGGGAAGTTCTTGCTCTTCAGTATGTTTATTAATCGCTCTGCACCTGGTACTTACACTCCACAGACTTTCACTGTGAACTCTGAATCCATGACTGTAAGACTTTCTGGTGCAGTGACTATAACATCAAATTTTGGCAACACTAGAACAAAGAATAAAAAGACAAAAAAACCAACACTGTCATATTGTCCCTCCTGAGATGAAATAAGATATAACTTTAGTCACAGATGGAATGAGAACTCAGCACTGGGGTGTCAAGATAGCCAAGAAATGGCCTGATCAGTGAAGGTTCATTTAACTATTAATTCAAAGCTTTGATGAGAACAATGAAAATGACAATTCTGAATGATGAATTCTGTGATATCTAGAAGTCTTGCAAAGCTATGGCCAGAAAGTTAGTAGACCTGTCTGGGAGAAGGTTAGCTCATCACAGTGGATTTTTCTATCAATTTGTTGATTTGTTTTGCAGATTCTTTTCCCAGCTGAATCTGTGCAGATTGGTTAATTTCTGTTGTCTTTTTACTTTTTTTTTCCCCTCCATTTCTTAATGACAAATAAAATAACTGAAGTTACTTTTGCCAGGAAGGTGTTTGAAGTATTAGCAATCAAAAGGGTTGCCTTATAAAGACTCATCTCTAATAATGTTTTCTACTCTGAATTAAAACCAGCAGGTGGCATTTACCATATTCCTCCACAAGGAAAGAATAACTTGTTCTATCTCCTGATTTCTTTTCTATGATAATTTTATAGTTCCCCAGGATAGGCTCTTCAGTTAGTGGGAATTCAATCTGGACAATATTCATCTCTGATGTCACATTTTGCCACTGAAAGATCCTGTTGTTCCGTGGATCCTGAAGAAAAAAAGCATATAGATTCACAGTTTGTTTGCCTCAGAAATCTTTTGCAACTAGCATACAAAACCAGAAACAAAGAAACATAGGGCAAGTTGCTCTTAATTCACTGAAGAAGCTGTTTAATGCAAATGCTCCTTGAGATAAATTATGCCTTGGTACTCCAGTTCTTAATGTTGCTAGATTCTCATCTGATGATCTCAGATTTAGCTATCCTTTGCAATCCTAGGTATTAGTCTCAATGATCAGAGGAAGTTGCACTACACTGTTTTCCCCTGCTCTTTAGCATGTATTTTGCTAGTTTTATGTCAAGGGGGGAGAGAAAGAAAATCCCTTCTTCATGCTTCTCCTTCAGCCTAGCTTATCCCCAACAAATCTTGCCCTTAAGGAACCTTTTTTTTTTTTTTTTTTCTTTTCTTTCTGCTGCTAGAAGGAGGAAGGGAGCATTTCTTTTGTACTGAAGTGTCTTTTGCCTCCGACTGTATTTTATGCTAGTTAGGTTACAGAATGCTAACTCATGCCGTTTTCTTGAACTCTTTACAACACAGACTGCAAAAAAAAATGCATGCAAAACTCCAAATATTTGTGATTCAGTGTGACAAAATTTTGCAGGAATATTGTCTAGATGTGTTTTCTGATTAAAAACCACTGCAAAATGCCATGGAAGTGCCAGTATAGCTACTAATTTTACCCACTGCCTATATTTGTTCACAGTCTTGAGTTATGAAAAGATATACTCCAAAACAAGTTGAACAAACTGGAGGTGGTGTAAGGGAGTCAAAGACAGGCATAAGAACAATACAACTTTTATAACTGCTGAGATGAAGGTAGATATGTTTTCCATGTTAGTAAAGCTTGAACAGCATCCTCGAATTTTATGGAGTTTCTGTTAATTTCTGCCAGTGTATTCAGGAGTAGGATATGGCTATGTGTAGACACAGCCAATATAACCAATATAAGCACGTGCTTATATTGCTTAATATAAACCAATATAAGCATATGTGCTCTAGATTTTTTGTTTATAAGTGTGGTACATTACAAAGAGAAAAATCTCTTACCTGAATAGCGATCAAGGGGTACTGAAAAAGGAAAAAAAAAAAAGTGGGAGAAGAAATTAGATGTCTGAACAAACACAAATTATTTTTCTCCAGGATTGTGAGAAATGCCTAACTAAAAATAAGTATAATTCCAGATCTCTTGTAATCAGTTTTCATAGCAGTTCTACATCAATAAGAAGATTACATAAAGGGACCAGATGAAACGATAATGCTGGGACAGGCTCTGATCATACTGGATTTAGTGGAAGTCACAAACAGTTGATTATGCAGAGTTACAGAGGTGCATGTAAATCGTGATTTGGGCTTCTTTGATCTTACATCTCACTCTGTTTATCTAGCACCAGTTTTTTTGGTAACACTGTGCTGTTTTCTGCTTTACAACCACATGAAAAGAGGCCGGTAAAGATCCCTCCATCTCTTGGATTATGTACCATTAGCATGAAGACAGCTTACTGGCAATGAAAAAAAGTGTCACTGATGAAATAAACAGTCATGGTAAGTCTTTTTATTTCCTCTTTTCTAAAACGAGCAAAGTACGGTAGGTGGTTGACTTGCCTATTTTTGCAAGCAACAATTGCTGAATGGTAATAGCAGGAGACTGTCAAGTGGGCTTTCTAGTCAGAGCTATAAATAATGTCTGCAGCACAAAGGCAGAGGGTTTTTAAAGCCTCTTTCCCAGCAGTAGCAAGAGGTCTTGTGTCAGGAGTGCAATCTGCTACACACTTGTCCAGTTACATGTGACTGTAAGGTAAGGGTAGAACACATCATGTGCTTAGGAAATCTTGTTTGCTTTTCGCATGTAGTCTATGCAAAAACTCATATTTTTTTTTTTTTCCACAACAACTGTTTACTTAAAATTCGAGAAGAGTTTGTCTCCCAGTAATTTTAAATGCAGGGAAATATTTCAGATCACTCACCATCTCTTGAACAGGTTTAAAATTGAAATCCAGAGCAACAACACGAAACATCACTGAAAAGACATGGAACAAGGCATTAACAGTACTGGAGCTTATTTAGCTGAGCATGTGTTTTTGCTTTTATTAGCACTTCCAGTTTCATTGGATCTTCTAACAAACCCACTTGCACAGGATGTAAGTAATAAAATGCATCTGAAGGTAAAAGAATGCTACAGGGACTTTGCTGAGTGCACTTTTCCCCAGCATTGTATTCTCACTCTTTCATGAAAGTTTGCTTAACCTCAGAGAAAAGGGATGGCTGCACTGCAGTGCAGGTCAGGTAGTCTCAAGTGACTGCCATAATTCTTTCAGTGGCTGTCTGTATGATGTAAGCAAATTTGTTCCCCTTCATTACCCAGTCTCTAAAGTGAGGTTTGTTGCTTTGAACATACGAAAGCTCCTAATATTACTGCAACTCGGCAAAGTGTCAGTTTTTCCTAATGCAGTGCAATTCTTGTTAGCTAAGTTTGTTCTAATCTTGTACAGGTTTTTACTTTTTTTTTTTTCTTTACAAGAGCTTTACAAAACTGAAATGAGAATGACAATCACTACACAATGAAAAACAGAAAAAAGCATGCTTCAAAAATGTCCTTACAAACCATTATGTTTTCAGCATTTAATTTAATCTACTGCTTCCCCCCCCCTCAGTACCAAACAATCTGTCAAATAATCAGGCCATGTTTGTGAGACACCTTGGTGGAACCAAATTCTGATTGGTAAGCTTTCCTTTCTGCAATAGGTTAAGACAGAACTCATCCCTAATTAAAATATAGATGATCCAGTCTAACTACTAAGTTATTTGGCTTACCTCTGGAAAGAAATATTCTCTCAGTGTTTCCCACAATGTTGTTTTAGAAACCTTAAAACCTAGCAGTGAATTAAGAAATTGATCTGAATAAATAGGGCTTTGTGTATGTGGAGATCTGTTCTATAGCAATATAAGAAGTATGGATAGCTGAATAGCATAAATGTCTCAACTTTGCAGGAAAAAAAAAAAAGAGAAAGAAAATATAAAGTCCTAAGCTATCAGAACTAAGAGGGTAAACGACATGATCATTTCTTTAAAAAAATAAAATTGTATTTCATTTTTAAATCATGGTCTTGGTCTTTTGTCTGTCTTTGAAGCTGACTAGTATCACAGACTGTGCGAGCATTGTTTCAACCGGCAATATAAATAGTGATCTTATCACATTTTTCTACTTGCTTGGCCTGTTACCAGGAATGAAATGACAGCAGTAAAAGCTCCCTTCTTCTTTTAACTAAGGAAGGGACAAATAAAATGAATAGAGACTGTGTGATGGTAGTCTTCTGCCATCCTGAGGATGACTCTTTGAGCTCCACAGCAAACACCCATAATGGTTTTAACAGAAATTCTGAAGAAGGTGTCTAGACTGTAGCTCAGCCTGAGGAACACCCTGCATAAAAAACTCTATCTGAAGAAATTGCATCCTAAGGGAAATGCCATCAACTAAACAGATATTCACCACTCTGTCCTGGTTTGTAGATGGGTTTGTCCGTCTGCACAAAGACAAAGCTCTCTGCATTCCAAATCATCACTGACCGCCGCTCTTCCATGCTAACTGTGGTGCCTTTGGCAGAGAAGGAAATGAAAGCCAGTGGGACAGAATTGACAGGAGGAATCTGTAAGGAAACAGGAAAACAAGAGGAGGATGCTAGTCTTGAAGTCATTTGCTCCAGAACCTGTTGAACACCTCTACCCATGGACTAGACTCCTAAAAAGAGAAACCCATCTCACTCCCATCATCTGAAATGTCTTTCTTGAACCTTCTACATTTCTTATGTCTAATAAAAATCTCTCCTTGTCTGTCACTATGTACCTGTTCTCCACTTCCTTTTTTCTTCAACATGTCTTATTCCTACTGCTGCGTGTTCCTTTCCTTTGCTCCCTGCTCTGTCTTTCTTCACCCTCCCTACATTTCCTGTGAACCTCTGACATCAGCTGTTCCAACAAGCTAACTTTTCCATTGGGACATAAACTAAAATTCATTTACCGTAAAGTTGAAGCACTGCAGACCATTGCTTGCCATCATGGTTTTCTCAAAAATAGTGGTGTTAACAGCACCATACTCAAGGATGACTCTAACAGATATCGTTTGATTGAGGTTGAGGAACTGCAGGCAAACCTGTCCTGGAGAGTCATTTTGGAGGACAGCAGGCACCATCAGGACATACTGCCTGTGAGATCCAAACAGCACAGTGATCACATCATAGAGAATGGAGAAACAGCCTCAACAGGAAGAAACAAATACAAAGTGTTTGTACTGTTCTATACCTGCTGGTTGGTTTGGAATAAACATAAGACACTCTTGCTGGTGTCCCCCACTCCTGCCCTGTAGCTCCCAACGAGCTCAGTCTTTGGTTCCCCACACAGTTCTGCCAGCACTCCCCACTGTTACACATTAACCCATCACCTTAGTCCTGGACTCATCTGCTTTTAGCAAAGTATATTGTTGCTATTATTGCTATTGTCCTTTCTGAACACAAACATCAACTTCTCTGGAAGTTCTTCAACAGGCAGGTCTGCTTGTTATTTAACGAGAATCACTCATTTGCCATCCACACTCCAGGTTAACTTAGCTCTCCAGATATGAAAGATGAGTCATAACAGTATTTAATATTTACAGTAAAAGTAGTGGCATCAACTAGCACTGTCTTTAAAGCCTTACAATGAATACTATTAGTAATAACGTGGTAGTTCTTACGGCTCAGGTTCCTTTCCAGCTGTTACATGCAGGAGGAGAATAGCCAGAAGAAACTTCAACCACATTTTTCTCACTGGGAGACAGAAGAAAGAGATAAATTCTCTTCCCAAGAAATAATACGTTGCTTGCTACTTTAACAATTCTGCAACATTCCTCACCAAGAGCTCCAGAAGAAAGGAGCTGGCCCTGCAACTCCTTTCTGGTTCCTTCCTTAGATGCTAGTGCCTTTATAATTGCAGTAAGGGGTGGAGATCCTAGTCTATCCTAATCCTTTCAAGAACCTCCCCTAGCCCTACTGCAAACTACACCACCAACCCACTGTCTCCAGATAGCAACACTTTGCTGCACTTCTCTGAATGTCTGCACAAAGTGTCCTTAGCAGTCTTGTTTTCAGGTGAGGGGCTTTTCTTCTTATGCTGATGCTTGGAACAGAAAATGATGAAATGACCCAAAACAGAAGGAGCCTGTCAAACTGTGTTAATATTTGAGGGCTTACCCCTTCATTCTTGTAATTTACCTCCTGGATTCCCAGTCTGGGTGAAGTAGAGTAACTTTCTATACTTTGACACCTGATTCTGGTTAAAATAATGTGTTGGCCTCTCCTTTCTCTTCCTTCTTAGATATTCTGAATATTGGTGAGATGGACTAATCTCTGTCCATTAAGCATTTTGCAGTATTGTTGAAGTCTGTTTTATTTCATCCTGAAATTAGCCAGTTGGTAGATCACAGGGTAGCATTTGTTAGTGCCTCAGGGTTCTAGTTTTTACACCTTTGTGGAAGCTACTTAGTTTTTGTTTGTTTGTTTTAATTTTGGATGTGTGCGTGTATTTTGTTTAGCTTTTGGTTGGTCGGTTGGTTTGGTTTGTTTTTAGGGGGAGAAAATCTATTTTCAGCCAAAGAGCTTTTTTTTTTTTTTTTTTTGTGATGAAGAAAAATTACCTCCTTCTTTTGTTTGGTCTTGCTCTAAAGAGAAAATGAAGTGCTTCATGTTCTGCTCCTCACAAGAAAAACAAAGCTGGAAAGCAGTTGTTTGATAATTATGATTCCTTTTTTTCCATTCATATTGGTATGTGTACTGGGTCTGGCTGGGATGAATTTTATGAAGCCAGCTTTCTTCATAGCAGTTTGTATAGTGCTGTGCTTTGCATATGTGCTAATCAGTGTTGATAAAACAGTGTTTTGGCTGTTGGTGAACAGTGCTTGCACAGTGTCAAGGCTTTCTTTCTCCCCCAGAAAATAAATAAATAAATCAATCAATAAATAAAAATCAGTAGGCTGGGGGCGTGCAAGGAAGTGGGAGGGGACATGGCCAGGACAGCTGACCCAACTGACCAAAGCGACATCATAATCAGCAATAAAAGCTGGGTAAAGGAGGAGGAGGGGGAACATTCATAGTTAAGTCACTTGTCTTCCAAAGAAACTGCTATGTGTACTGAGGCCCTGCTTCCCACTTAGTGGCTGGACATATGCCTGCCAATGGGAACTAGTGAATAAATTCCTCTTTTTTCTTCACTTCCATGTGCACATTTTTGCTTTTCTTATTAACTGTCGTTATCTCAATCAATTATTTTTATCTTCCTTCTGTTTTTCTCCCCAGGATCTAGGAGAGGGAAGTGAGCAAAAGGCAGGGTGGGTGCATGAATGCTAGAAGTGTCAACCCCTAACTACATGCCAGCAGAATGGTTAAATTTTATTAGAGACATTTGGTTTCAAAGGCAGAACATCTTCAAAGAAGCATACTTTTCTCTGCTTTCCTGATAAACTGTGTGACTGTCTCTTCTTGTTTACTGCTAGAATGTGATTTAGGGAATGGTAGTGTGTGCCACCCAGGACAGCTATGAAACTTTCTTCCTTTATGTCTGTAAATTTTCACAGAGTATCAAATCATACGAAATGGAAACAGGGCAGCAGCAACTAGTGGTCACCCAGAGCTTTCTTTGTGGCATGCTGTGGTTGCTTAGACCACAGACAACATTCTGATATTCTACTCTGAAAGACCAGTTCCCTGTCATACCTGTTAAAGTGGATCTCCACCTGTATCAACAATTCAGGAGCTTCACTAGGAATCAGGTTTGCTTTTTTTTTCTGTAACAAGATACCCACACCATGAGCTGTCAATAACAAAAATTCACTGTTAAAGTCTTGAACTTGAGTTGACATTGTAAAATAAGTAATAGCCTATATTGCATGTTCTTGCTCTTCCTGGCTTTCTCAGGTAATTATGAATTTATTGCAACATAATAAAATATTCGCTTTCAGACAGGCCCATTTTATAATTATTGCAGTCCACGTCTTCCTGCAGAGAGAATTTTCTGAGGCTAATTTTGAAAGTCTAAACAAAAGATCAGGTGGGTTAGGTGACATTCAAATGTTGTATAAATAGGATAGATTAGCTATGAAAGTTATAACTTTCTGTTATGATGAACTTTGTTTTGCCCAAATATAGGTTGGATTGTGGCTTTGGTTAGAAAGTCCACCTGTATCTTCAAGAACTGGCACTAACTACAATATTTTCTGTGCATATATGCCTTCTGAATGCTAACCAAATGCAGGACAGAAAGGTTCCATGCATCCTATGTCCAAACAACTCACTATGCTAGTTTAAACTTTCCACTAATCATAATGGAGAAGGAGAATCTAATTACGAAATAAGCAAACAAGGAATCACAGAATCATAGAATGGCTTGGGTTGGAAGGGACCTTAAAGATAATCTAACTCCAAACCCTCTGCCATGGCAGGAATGCCACCCACTAGATCAGGTTGGCCAAGGACCCATCTAGCCTGGCCTTCCTCCTAATATCTAGTCTAAATCTATCCTCTTTTAATTTGAGAGTCCTCCTCCTGGAAAAGAGTCCTTCTCCATCCTTTTTATAAGACCTCTTTAAGTATTGAAAGGCTGCAATGAAGCCTCCCCAGAGCCTTCTCTTCTTCAGGTCTAACAGCCCCAGCTTTCTCAGCTTTTCTTCATAGGAGAGGTGCCCCAGCCCTCTGATCGTCTTTGTGGCCCTCCTCTGGACCTGCTCTAACAGCTCCACATCCTTCTTGTGCTGGGGGCCCCAAACCTGGATGCAGTACTGCAAGTGGGGACTTAAAAGGGCAGAGTAGAAGGGGACAATCACCTCCCTCAAGCTGCTGGCCACTCCTCTGTTGATGCAGCCCAGGATGCAGTTGGCCTTCTGGGCTGCAAGCACACACTGGCTCATGTCAAGTTTCTCATCTACCAGAACCCCCAAGAGACATGGTCACAGTGACTTCTGTGTCAATGAATGTCCTGGCCTCAAATTTTACTCATTATTATTGCTAAGAACTTTTTTTTTTTTTTTCTTTTTCCCCTGTGGGGGTCATGAAATGGCTCTTGGAAAATTCCAGTAGTCTCTGGAATTCTGTGTTTTTTATCTTTTTGCTGTATTTGTAGCTGCTCACATTTAATTTCATTATAGCACTTCTTTCTTTTGCAGTTTATTATCATCTTCCAATAATTCTTCGTGTTTGACTGAAGCAGTGTAGGAAAGGAGAGTGACAGTTCTTTGGGAGTTTGCACAGTATAGCAGAGCAATGTTAAACTTGCTAGCTGAGCACTGCAGTAGTGAGGCAGTGACATGACTTCTGGCAAAGCCTGTATGAGGAGTTCCATGGTTGCCTTGCTAGCAGCACCCCAGCTGGCAGTCTGAAGCTAACTTGGATATGCCTACAAAATCTGTAGCTGTTATTTTTGTGGTGTAGATACTGGCACTTTTCTTGTAAATGGGTTAATTACTGCATTCAAAGGAGGATCAACACAAAGAAACTTAGTCATTACAGCTACATAAATTAATTGAAAAGCACTGAAGCAATATGTGACTTTGACTATGCTTCCTATAAAACTTTCTGTAAGCAGATTAGGTAGTAACAATTTGTTTAGGATACTAAAGGTCGAAATGCTTGGTTTGGCCCAGGTGGTTGGGGAACAATACTGAAACATGGTAACTACTGGTAAAGTCCTGTTTGACCAATAAGGTCTCCAGTCAAGCATGCAAGATTTCTTTCTTTGTTCTAAGATAAGTGGGCCCTGGAAAAGTTCCCTAGCAGCAAAGCCAGCTAAGAGAACAGTGAGCTCATTAAAGGAAATACGTGTATCACTGGAGGAATAGTCACAGCTAGCAGTGATTTTGATGAGTAATAGAATTTAATTCAACAAATGAAATGTGGTAGAGGGAGGGCTGATGAAATTAATTTCAGTGGCCTGTGATGTTTTCACTCTTAGAAAAGGCAGTGGTTTAAAAGGTGGTACGTGATAGTCAGCCAGTTGCAAGGATTCTGTTACACTTGTGATTCATATGAGTGTTGATGGATCATCCAGAACCTATTTTCAAAGCTGAGACCTTTATCTTCCTGTGTGATGAGGCCTAGGTCTGAGCAGACATAACCATGTGTGAGCTAAAGTAGTACGACTGTCTTTAATATGCAGTTTTACTGGCAAACATACCAGTCAAAGTTGGGTACAGTTGGAGTCTCCCTACTGACTCCGCTCCTGCAAAAGCCTGAGTGGGTAATGGTATATTAAAGAAATTATGTTTTCTACTTACACATGGCTTACCTGGCAGAGCTTAGGCTAAGCTATACACATTGTAGTACAGCTCGGCTATCAAGTTAGGCTGCACTTGTTCATGGGGTACTTCACTATTTTAGTGCTCTCCTTGGAAGGACAGGACCAAGAGTTTTTCAACACTCCTTTCTGCCTGGTCTTGACAGGCAGCAGCAAGGGTTGTGTTCAGATGTAGAGATATTACCAATAAAACAACAGAATAAGTTCCATGAAAAATCTCTGGTATCTAGTAAGTTCATTCATCAGACTTGTAGATGTGAATCAAAATTTTATTACGGGGCAGAAAGAAAATCCTTAGAAACATAGCTAGTTAATTGATGTTCTCTGGGGAGACAATGAGCTGACTGCATGACCCCTCCTTAAGCCTCCCATGCTAATACTCCTCAGCTCGTGGTTGGTACTGAGAGACTTTCATGTTTACCAAAATGCTGTGACACAAGCTGCACATGATGTTGCCATGTACTTTGCTCTCCTGGCTAGCAAGGTTCCTGAAGCTAAAAGCCCTCTTTAGCATGCTGAAGTGTGCCAAACACATTCTCTGACCTTTCAGCTTGTCAGGAAAATCCTGACTCCTTGTTCCTGCTTCACAGCTACACACAACTCTCCTGTCTTCTGAGCCCTATGTTTTGCATTCTGTAAGTAGAACATTTGCTTTAAGTTTAAGTGACAACTCCTAACAGTACCGTGCAGAAAGAGTTAGCTGTCTGAGGCTTTCAAATTGCCATAGCTTTTCTCTGCTTCCACAGCTTCCTTCTTCTCTGGAATGATTTGAGAGGGGAGATCTGAGAGTTTTGTTTCCCCTTGGGATCTCATCCATCAGAGTATAAAGCCTACACAGGCTTTATGGACATAATTGTACCCCTAAGTTTCTTTCATGGAGTTGTGGCCACTCTTGACACAATAGTTCTCAAATCTCCCTCTGAACAGCAATTTGTGCTGTGAGGAGGGAATGTTGGAGGAGTAATGCTTTTACATACTTCACATGTGGCTTCCAACCTCTACAATTCTGTGATTCTCTGATAACACCAAATGTTGGAGACTACAGTCCCTTTATGATATACAGGAGCCACTTTGAACATTTGCCATCGACCAATATCTAGTTCCAAATCCATTTTGTTTATTGCAAAAAAAAATTTCCTTTCCACCATGATACACCAAAAATTGAGTTTGTTCCAGATACTTTATTGGAGGTATGCAATTCAGAGCCCGCAGCCTTCTCTCCTTTTATCTTTTATTACTATCTATTTGGCAGCACAACAATACTCTTGTGTTACCCGATATAATTGCACTGCTTCAAGGGTGCCTCCCAGGGAGAGCCTGTGTTTGTGCCTTCCACCCCTGACCTTATGCTTGGGAAGTGTTCTGTACTCGTTCCTCAAACAGAAAGGCTATTTCTGCTTCCTCTCCAGTGGTAATGTATTCTGCAGCTATATATTGAACTGCTTAGCACTGTACAGAACATATTGGAGGATGTTTCCTTGAAGAAGTGCTGTCATTCCTAATTATCTTCTATTATATTTCTAAGCATTTGAGGCTTCCAAGTAGGCTGAGGGGAAACAACTCGGTTTCAGGCAAACTGTGAGTCAGAGAAAGTCCTTGCTGAGTAGTTTTCCCTTTTAAAGAACTAGGTGTTTTTTAAGGCAACTACCTCATAAAACACCAGTGCCAGGTAAAAAACATCTGCTGGAGAGCCCTGAGTGGACATCAGTGAGTGACTGAAGAGTCACATCCACGTGTAATGTCATCCCTAGTTGCTGGCTTGAGGAGAGTACAAGCTCTTTGCTTTTACATGGATTATGTAGAAATCCTGCCAAGTGGCAAAGGCATGGGAGTTCAGACTTCTGAGGAAAGCTTCCAGAGTCTCTACTGTCACCTTCATGTACACTGCAGCAGATGGATCCCATATGAACTGCTGGAAGAAGTGGGATCAGATAGGTAATCTTTTCTCACAGTGGAAGTTAAAGATTAAAGTAGGATTAAGGTTCTGGAGCATCTTTCTAACCACGGCAGAGTAAGAAAACATGACTCAGCTAACTTCTTAATACAGAGTGTGTCAGTTGGGAACAAAACTTTCACATGGGCTTTGGAAGGATCCATGGATGGCGACAGTAACATTGAAGCCAATGAGAGGCTGCTCACTGGAGTCGTGCTGAGTAGACATAGTCTGTGTGATTTGTATTCAACTGAGTAACCCTGAAGCTGTTCTGAGTTCAGGATATTCTAACACTTGTTCATTATAACATAGTAAGGATAAAAAAAAGTAAAGCCACTGTGAATCTTCGTGCTTTATCTGCCAAAGATAAAACAGAAGAGCAACCAGGCACTGCAGGATTCCCCATATGTGCTTTCTTCATAGTCTCCAGCATGCAAGGCCTCAGCCTAAACAATACTTTGCTGCCTTCTTGGTCACTTTGCTGCCTTCTTGGTCACTTTGCTGCCTTCTTGACACTTCTGGCTTTCTTTGCTCTAGCTTTCAATCATTTCTTTTTCCTGCCCTATATATCAATAGGCTTATAATTCTTCAACGTATTTTGTGAGCCCACTACTGACACTGGCAGCACCTTATATTTGAAGAATCAGCCGCAAAAGAATTGAGAGTGTGGTTAGGACTAGTATGTTTAAATAGATCTGGAAAACATCCAGTTTTGGGCCCCAAGAGTGCTCATTCACTGTATTTTTTTCAGCATTTCTTTTACTGTTCATTTTAATTTTTATTCAAATATCTACTTTTGTTACTTCAGCTCCAATGCTTTGAATCCAACCTTCTGATCCTATAATTAAGTTGCATATTTATTAATCTCCTGTTCTAAATATGAATATCCAGGAAGCTGACATTGAAAAACTGATTCTTGAGTCACCCATGAATCTATTTCACATAAGGCCAGAAGCTTCTTTTTCTTTTCTTTTCTTTTTAAAAATTTTACTATTAATTTTGGAGCTCATTTTCCAAAAACATGCAGTTTTTGGTAAAGCTTCAGGTATTTGCACATTTGCCAATTTCAGCTCCAAATACATTCTTAGAACCTCAATCAAAAAAGGAGTGGACTACTGCACTGCTTCCACCTGCAGGGAAAGTAAGAGCAGGGAGAGTTTTTGCCTGAGCTCTCTGCAGGGAAGGTGCAAAGACAGGCTTTGGCTTAATGAGGTATTCATTACTTACTGGGATGTACTAGAAAGAAAACATTCACAACTGGGAAAAGTAAGCATCAGGACTGGCTGAGTGAGTATTAAAGATGTTCCTAGTTTTCCAATAGCACAGAAAATGTAAAAAAATCTAGAACCTAAAGTGTTTCTTAGAACACCACGTTTTAATATTACTCACTAGTGATACCTGTGCCAAGCAATGCACTCTGCCTTTCAGTGAGTTGATTGAATGATCTGCGTGACCAAAGAAACTCACCCAACAGACACCAAAGAGGGAAATGATATGCCTCAGGCTCTCTCTTTGTTATAATGTGAGGGATGCTTGGACATAGAAAACTCTACCTTCTGGGCACTATTTGGGCATTAATTGGCCTGCTGTAGAAGTGATATTGCTAAATACAACCACAAAGAGAACAATCTTTCAGAAAAGCCTTAGAACAGTCCCTACAGAGCAAAAATAAGAGCACAAACTGAAACTCTCAGCTTTTTCTGTTGGGGGGAATCAAGAGTTTTAAAGCTGTCTAGGGTGGAAGTGTTTTGTTTCCGGTAAAAACATGGCTCATTCTTTTTTCTTTTTTTTTTTTTCATGAAATAGTAAATTGTTGACATTTTTTCTGAAGTGAATTGCTAATTTTGAGCAATTAAGGAAAATAAAAGCTCCCCAGGCCTCAGAAAATATAAAAGGGGATTTTTTTTCTCATAATCTTTAATATGTAGTGTCATTCCTTTTCCTAATAAGTGTCTTCTGCACTCATCTTAGCTATACTTATGCTTTAAGTATTAAAAAAGTATAAAACATTAAAAAATAAGTTTCAAATTGGTGACTGCTAAAGATAAGCATGCTAACTTCCTCTGACATAGCAAGTTTCTGAAAGCTATAGCTCAACGATCCTGTCCTACAGCTATTCAAGTATAAAGTGAGGATAGACTCGAGCATGATGAGTATAGCAGCTTCCTCCAGAATTTGCTCACTAGCAGACACTGTGCATTCAATGCATTTTTCCTTTGGCCTTTCGGGAGTTAAACCCTTTTGTCTGAGTTTTACATCTATCATTACTTCTTTTCATTGTTGTCTCATGAGTTTTTTTATGCTTGTTGACACTTGGTTTGGTTGAATATGAATGCTTGGAGGGGATTCAGTGACTTAGCATTGTTCAAGTTACGCTCCTACTGTTTTTACATCAAACAAACAGAGATGTCATGGACTAGCATGATCTGAGAGGTGATCTTGTAAACAGTGGTAATAGTGAAAGCATACATGCCTCTAGCTTTCCTATTTATATAGTCTAGGAATACTAAGTGAAACTTAGGAAAGAGACACAGAGGACTAAAACTAAGTGAAATGATCTGGTGTAATTCTTCGTTGTTTCTTAGATGTACAACTCCTGCTTTTGATCATTTGGAGAGGCCATCCCCTACATGAAGTTCTGGAATGAATTGTCAAAAGTATTCAGAAAAGGTTCATTTCAACCATTTAATTAACAAGGTCATCACTCTGTTCAGATGTTAGGTGCATTTCAAAAAAAGTGCTTCATGATGTGTAGTCAGTCTGGGATACAAGTTATGGCTAGCAGACTTGCTAAGTAATTCTGTATAATTGTAGACTTTTCCTGGTGTGATGAGGTTAAATGGACCTTTTTTGTCTCTTCCAGAAATATTTTCTCTGGTACAAAAAACAGTCCAAGCCTTACTTTGAATAGTGAAATAAAAACAGGTTACGGAATAGACACATAAAAAATTCTCTAGTAAAGCCATACAAGCTGGAGATCTAAAGCTGCCATGGGATGTAAAAAGGGTGTACAGTTCCTCAGTTTAATGAGTAGTTCAGGCTTCTTTCCAGAAGCAAGGTCCACACAAGAAGACACTATATCAGCACATACATGAGACAGAATTTTTCCTCTCCCAATAAAAAAGCAGAGTACAAAGCAGATATTAGCTCAGTGGTTTTATTCAGTGGTTCCCATTGTGAAGGTAGTGAAGAGAAAGCTAGTATCTTCAACAGTCAATTGCTCCACTGACTTCAGAGAAAAGAGAAAAAAGTCTGTGGATTTGGTCTGAAATTAAATAACACCCTGGTGACAGTATAGAAAATCCTCTAGCTAAATTTTGAAGAAAAAAAAAAAAAAGTTTATTTTGGAGACAGGGCACCTTGATTTTTAACTCCTTCTTATTTCAAGGAAGATACAGCAATACTGAAGGCTGTGAAGGCTGCCTAGAAGGAACATACATATCTTCCTTTGAAATACTGAAGAAGAGTTATCTGTCCCTTCTTCTTTGCTGTTTCCCTCCCTAGCTCTCTGACCAATTAGCCTCTGATCAGGGACTCCTTGCTGATATAATTCAGTTGGCTTTCTCAGATAAAGGCAGAGAGAATGTGGACAAGAAGGAAGTAATAACAGTTAAAGGAAAGAGAAGATTACAGCTTAATTGTTAGAGACAACTCTCAGTGTGAAACAGTGCTAGTAATGTTGCATATGTTTGTTCTGAGTGACACTACTGAGCAGGGCTAATATATTGACCATGAGCTCAGCAAAGCCTCCAGCACTGATCAAAAGCTTTTAGAAGGTGACTGAGATGAAGGATTCACCTGGATAGTTACTGAGTCAGAGACACAAAGTCAGATTTCTTCTGTATTTGCTCTGCATCTTTGTCTGTTCTTTCAAGTAAGATTTTTGTAAGTTCTTTCTACAGGAAAGTATTCTCCTTTGGTAAGGAGATACCAGGAGCTAGGTGGCTTAGCCATGTGGAGAAGATACGGAACTCATATGGAAAAATATTTTAGTGGACAACTGACTGACTGAACAATAGCAAGATGACATACTTGTTACTGTCATAGTTCTCTATGCAGCATCTAATTTTTTGCATTGTTTAAGAATCAAGACTTTATTACGGAGCTCATGAATTAATTTAAAATTAAATTTCTTAGGTAGTGAAATATGGGGAGAAAGAATGAAACAGCATAACATAGAGATAGACAAGTTTCCCAAATTTTCTGCGTTAAAGCTACAGGATTGTATAGATATATCACAGTAAGTCAGGTGAAAGAGCCCCAAGGCACTATTTTTTACTTCATGACAAACAAATAAAATGAAAATTTCAAATAATCGAGAGTGTGGGATATAGTTTAACTTGTCAGACTTGTATTACATTTGAGCGAACTCCCAAGTTCCTGCATCAGCAACTTCACATGATGCAAGCTCTGTGAGAAACAGTTGGTAGGTCACTAGATGTACTGGAGGTAAAAGAGGAAAGTTATAGGCGTAAAAGGTTATAAAATGCAGATTTTGCTAGATACCATTGACATTGTCACAGCCACTCCCTTTCAACCTAGCGTTTTGGAAATTTGTAGCAAAATTTAAATGCTGCACTTTAGAAATAAGCTGCATTTCATATCAGTTTCCATCTGACCAGTCTTGCAGTTGACCATTCATTGGAATGGCATTAAACAAAGGCCTTTGTTTTACAGCAGATTGAGTGTGCACAGCTGAAGAAAGTGGTTTGAACTAGCCTGATTTACCACTCGTGAAGCTCACACAATCTCTGCTGCCAGGGATGGGAGAGTGAGGGGCAGTTTGGGGTCATTAAAAAGGCAACTTGGTACCATAATGTCCTCAGAGTCATAGCTGATTCCTCAGCAAGTGTCCATCTGTAGCAAATACAAAAACATTGTTTTGTGTGACTTTTTAGGTCAGGTATTGTGCTCAGGGGGAAGTTTCTGATGGGAACAGAAATACCGGGGACAGGGGACAGGACTTTTGGGTCTTGAGTAGAACTGGAAGAAGTGAAAGCCAACCACCTCACAAAATCTTTTTCTCAAAAGGTCATTCATTTTTTTCAAAATGTGTAGAAGCTCTCAACATCCACATTGCATGGCATTCCATTGGAAATGCCAAGAACTATTTATTCCTGTCCTTCAATAAAGCAACACTTAAATTCAACCCAAAGGAAGGATCTCCATCCCCGTTTCTCTTTTCTCAGGAGAGTATCCGAAAATATTGAAGACATGATGTGCTTGTAAATATTCTTCATTACAAAGGTCCCTTCAGACTTCTCTGTATGCACAGCGTTTCCACATGAAAAGCTGCCAAATTCTGGGCACTTTCAAATGTCAGGTGGTATATTTGGAAAGATGAAACCAAAGTCAGAGTATGGATTCAGGTTCTCGAGGGTGTCAAGGCACTTATCCCACATCAGCCTGCATTTAAATTCACAAAAATATTGTGTCACTTTAGCATCCTAAGTCCAATCCTTCAGCTGTTTAGAACAACTGTCCAGCTGCCTCCCAAGTTTTCCCAGGTCCTGATGTTGCCAAATTACTCTGAATTTTACTTTTTTTTTTTTTTTTGCCTAGACTGCACTGCCACTCCATACTGAGCAGAGCAGAGAGGGAGATTCACCTCCCTTGACCTGCAGGACATGCTTCTTTTGATGCTGCTCAGGATACAGTTGTCTTTCTGGTCTGCAAGTACACATTGTCAGCTCATGTTGAGCTTCTCATCAACCCAGACCCCCAGGTCCTTCTCATTAGAGCTATTCTCAATCCATTCTCTGTCCAGCCTATATTTGTGCTTGGGATTGCCCCGACACAGGTGCAGGCCTTGCACTTGGCCTTGTTGAACTTCATGAAGTTCGCATGGCCCTACCTCTCAAACCTGTCAGTGTCCCTTTGGATGACATCCTTTCCTTTAGTAAATTGTTTGGAACTAACATTATTGAAGCCCAGACCTGTCTCCTGTAGAAAAATAATGAGAGTAAACAGGCAAAATGGGAAGACTGCAGACTAGAAATTGGCAGCTTTGGTTGCAACAAAGGTGTGATATTTCCTTGCAACCTTCCTTCTAAAGAAATGCAGTCCTAGTACAAAGATCTGAGATGTGATAAACCCGTAGTAAAATAATGGGATAACTGTGGCTGGAGCTCAGGAAGAAAAAGAGTTTTTTTTCTTTGGAAGAAGGGGCAGGCCACTCAGGAGGACTATGAAGATGTTATGAGGTTGTGCAGGGAGAAAGTTAGAAGGGCCAAAGCCTAACTGGAGCTCAATATGGCTACTGCTGTTAAAGACAATTTAAAAAGTTTTTATAAATACATAAACAAGAAAGGGAAGACTAAGGAGAATCTCCATCCTTTAATGGATGTTGGGGGGAAACATGGTGACAAGAGATGAGGAAAAGGCTGAGGTACTTAATGCCTTCTTTGCCTCAGTCTTAAGCAGCAAGACTGATTGTTCTCCAGGTACTCAGCCTCCTGATCTGGTAGATAGGGACAGGGAGCAGAACGAAGCTCTCATAATCCATGAGGAAAGGTTTAGTGACCTACTACTCCACTTAGACATACACAAGTCTATGAGGCCAGATTGGATCCACTTGAGGGTACTTAGGGAGCTGGTGGAAGTGCTCCCCAAGCCACTTTACATTATTTATCAGCAGCCCTGGTATCAGGGGAGGTTCCAGTCAACTGTCAGCTAGTAAATGTGATGCCCATCTACAAGAAGGGCTGGAATGAGGATCTGGAAAACTACAGGCCTGTCAGTCTGACTTCGGTGCTGGGGAAGGTTATGGATCAGATTATCTTGAGTGCCGTCACAGAGTACCTACAGGGCAAAAAGGGGATCAGGCCCAGTCAGCATGTATTTATCAAAGGCAGGTCCTGCTCTATGAACCTGATCTCCTTCTACAATAAGGTGATGCACTCAGTGGATGAGGGAAAGGCTGTGGATATGGTCTACCTAGACTTCAGTAAGGCTTTTGACACCTTTTCCCACAGCATTCTCCTGAAGAAGCTGGCTGCTCAAGTCTCGGATGGGTGTATGATTTGTTGGGTTAAAAACTGGCTGGGTGGCCTGGCCCACAGAGTCGTGGTGAATGGAGTTAAAACCAGCTGGAGGTCAGTCACTAGAGGTGTCTCCCAGGGCTCAGTATTGGAGCCAGTTCTCTTCAATATCTTTAGCAATGAACTGGATGAGGGAATTGAGTGCACCCTCAGTACGTCTGCAGATGACACCAAGTTAGGTGCAAGCGTTGATCTGCTCCAGGGTAGGAGTGCTCTACAGAGGGATCTGGATAGACTGGACCAATGGGCTGAGGCCAACTGTATGAAGTTCAACAAGGCTAAATGCTGGTTACTGCACTTGGAGCACAACAACCCCATGCAACACTACAGGTTGGGGAAAGAGTGGCTGGAAAGCTGCCCAGCGGAAAGGGACCTGGGGGTATTGGTCAATAGATGGTTGAATGTGGGTCAGAAGTGTGCTCAGGTGGCCAATAAGGCCAACGGCACCCTGGCTTGGATCAGAAACAGTGTGGCCTGCAGGACTAGGGAAATGATTGTCCCTCTGTATTTGGTTCTGGTGAGGCCACACCTCGAGTATTGTGTTCATTTTGGGCCCCTCACTATCAGAAGGACATTGAGGTGCTGGAGTGTGTCCAAAGAAGGGCAATGAAGTTGGTGAAGGGTCTAGAGAACAAGCCTTATGAGGAGCAGCTGAGGGAGTTGGGTTCTTTTAGCCTAGAGAAAAGGAGGCTCAGGGGAGACCTTATTGTACTCCACAGTTACGTTAAAGGAACCTATAGTGAGGTGGGGATCAGTCTCTTCTCCCAAGCACCAAGTGACAGGACAAGAGGAAATGGGGAGGTTTAGGTTGGATATTAGGAAAAATTTCTGTACTGAAAGAGTACAGAAGTTCATCTGATTATCTTAAAAAAATCATCTAATAATATCAAAGATCATCTAATTCCACCCTCCCTCCCCCTCCCTGCCATAGGCAGGGACACCTTCCACTAGATCAGGTTGCCCAAGGCCTCTTCCAACCTGGCCTTGAACACCTCCAGGGATGGGGCATCCACAACTTCTCTGGGCAACCTGTTCCAGTGCCTCACCACCCTCTGAGTGAAGATGTCATTGATGTCAAGAAGTCATTGTCACTGACTGACCTGTTGATTATATGAATCATTTAGCTTACGAAAAACCTTACAGTCCCCATTTACAACAAGGAGTGGAGATTAGGACTACCAATCAGAAGGTTTTATTCCAAAGAACAGTAAAAAATGAGGTGTTAATCTGGAGAGAATCCTTTTTTCCAAGTGGAAGTAAAAATTGCACAAAGTTTTCTTCTTGTGACTAGAAGTCTAACATCTGTAAACAACGTTCTCCAAGCTCAGTCATGGAAAAATGTGAGAATCAATGTCATTTCTTCAGAGTTTTCCTTCAGGATAAATGGAAAGACCAAAATAAATCAAAATCTACAGAATCAGCAGCAGATTATTCTCCTAATTTTAGGTTTCTTAAGAGGAATCTGTGGCCAAAAATACATGTTTCAGGAGTTTACTTTTACATAAAGCTACCACTGAAATATATGACATGAGTTTCCAAAAAGATGGGTGGTTGCACAGTTATCTCCCTTATTAGGAAAACCACTTTATTTGCAGTTTCTGATCCTCACTGACCCAAAACGTTTTTAAAGCCTGGACCAGAATGTGTCATTTTAATCGATGTCACATTGGGATTTATTCTTCTCTGCACATTTCATTGCCCTCCCCAGAAACAACCAAGTCTCTTATCCTCTTCTTCCCCTACAAATGCTTGTCTTATACCTTCTGACCCATTACTTCTTCTGGCATGTATCTGATTTCAGTTGGAAGATGCAGAGCAGGGCGTATGGTATTCTGCAAGGGCATATTCATCTGGAAAGGAAAAAAAGAAAGATGACAGTTGTATGAGAGTAAGAAATCATTCAGACCTTAGTCCCTGTGCATAAGATTAAGACATTATGCTGAATCAGAAAACATCTTATAAATTTTGTTGTGGTCTGTCAGTCGTCAAGGCATCAGCGCCTAATACACTCCTCTGCCAGTGTTTGTGAGGACACATCGTTACTGTGATGACACGCGATGTGGATTGGGTAGTACAACAGGCACTCCAGGGAGAATTCTCTGGATACTGCTGCTGTTCTGCTGAGAGATAGTTCCCAAAGGTTATACCAGTCTTGAGAAAAGCTTGTGAAAACCTGAGGCACAGTTTTGATAACAAAACTGCCACAATTGGGTAATGCCCGATATATTTGTAGTTCCTTGAGGACATATCTAGAAAGGTGGTCAGGCTCTTAATATTCTAATTACGTGCTTAAGCTCCTGTTGAGTTCAGCAGAACTGTAATTCCTACTTAAGTATTTAAATTCCAGTATAGACTAGTTTTTTGACCACAGCCTACTGTGGTAATGTAAAGTTAGAGACAAGCTAGATGAGACAAACTAGATTAGTGAAGTCATGAATGCTGTTGTATTTGGGTTACTGATTTTAACCATCATGTCCAAACTGGGGAAAGAAAGTGGAACCACGCTTCTTTCTGTATGTAATTTGTAAGAAAGCAGCTCATGACACATCACTTTCTAATCTGCTGTATGTTTAAACGAAGCAAGAAATGAAAAGATGGGGACATCTGCTATGTTTCTGCAAACCCTTTGCAGTCTAGTAACAAAAAGCAGAAAAATTGCTAGCTTGCTTCTCTAACAAAGAGAAATAAAAGCAGCAGAAACATGAAGAAAAGCTTGCACAGAGATAGTAAGGGAAAATCCACTGTCCTCACCTAGCAAATGCTGAGATCAGTACTTTGATTTAAAAATTTATTTTTTTTTTTTTGTGCGTGTGTGTGTGTGTCTGCTGAGGTCACCTACCTGTTTCATAGTAATCATAAATATGTACTGGTGCTGGCTTGATATTTGACACAGGCAGGCTTTGCTCCACACTGAAGGAGAAGCTGATTGCTTTCTGGGAGAGCTGGAAATAGCAAGACAAAAAGATGAGGACTTTTTCTTTACATGTCTGCTCCTGAGGCTAAAGTTGAGTAGATGCGTCTGGGTCAGACTAGGTGACAAAGTACCATTCTACAATTCTCTCCAGGTTGTAATCTTTATATCAAATCAGACAATTGTTTAAATGTTGTTGGTAAACATGTTTTGTTGCTAAACCTGTGAGCTATTTTCCTTCTTCCTTTTCATACTTCCATTGCCTATAATACAACCATTCTGTGATTACTGAAGCTTTCAGCACATCACCATTCTTCCTCTCACTGAAAATTACTGTTATTTTCGTTCCTTGCTCTTTCCCAGCTAAAACCACCTTCCTGTGAACCTTCCCATTTTTTTTCTCTAATCACACTGAATTCAAGACCCCCAACCTCCCCTATTGTTTTGTTCCTCATTCCATACTCTTGCAGCCAGACCCAAACTTTCCTCCTTGCTCCTCTTCCTCATCTTCAAGCTGTCTGTTGTATGTCTGGGACTGTGACCCTGCTTTCTTCTCCACTTCTTCTTGTTTTTATCTTGCTGATCTCTATAGGATTGGAGCCATGGACTGTAGATCTTTCTGCAATACTGGTGCCCTGCTGGGTAAACCTTCCCATCTCAACATCTCAGGCTCTCTGCGAATTCAGAATACTGCCTCTGATCTTCCTTACTAGATCCTTGGAGACCAACTGATAACTATTATTGTATGAAAGGTAGATATAATTCATTTTGCTTCCTCACTCCTTCCCCTTTTGGTATTTTAAGATACCTTGTGTTTTGATTTTCATCATTCTCTCTCACTCCCTTTGTTAATGTCATTGGTGTGGGAGGAGCATTCTTTTCATACATACCTCTCTCTAAAAGGGAGGGGATGATATTGACTTCCTGTGATACACTTTCAGCTTTCATCAAATGATGAAAAGTGTCACTTAGAGGCTCAGGAATATTATGTAGACCATGATTTTTTGCAACACAAAATGCAACTTTGCTATGTTTGCAAAATATTATTTAATCACATAGCATTCTTCATGAAAAGTAGCAACAAAGCTCTTCACATTAGACTACAACTACTGTATTTCTAGGTAACTTACTTGAGGTTGGACAGGGTAAAGTCCCTTTAATTCTTTAAGGTTTGTATTCTTAATCTGTTTTTGACGTGATTTTTCTTTTATCTGGGAGCCTATTTTAAAATTCTAGTTTAACAAAACCCAAAAGAAACCTCCCAAACTTACCTTCTGAAGGTAAAAGAAGATGTGGTTGTTCTTGATGTCTACGCGATCCACAACAGAATCCTGGTATTGAAGCTATGAATAAGGCAAGTGATACCAATTTTAACGTAGGAGGTTTACCAAGGAGACTTACAAATAGCTGTACACTAGCAAAATGTCTAAAGTGTTTGCTGTGCTCCTGTTGTGCCACCATGACATCTAGTGGCCAAAATGAAAAATGCAAAAAGTTGAGTGCTTTCATACGATGGCAAGCGGAAATCAATCACAGTGAAAAGTATCCTGGTTTTACTAGTCAGGTTTGGTGTGTGTGTCTCCTTATTAGCTTAAGCATAGTCTCATTTCAACGAGAATTTACAATCACACGATCACTTATGCAGGTTGAACTAACTTGCTTTCTAGAGTAATATATTTTTAAAAAAATACTACAATAGCTCAGAAAAGGTTCAGAAAACCATATGAACAAAATTATTTTACTATAAAAAGACACAAAAATAAAATTTTCCAAATGTTAAAACCAGCTATTTTTGCCAAATGGATGCAAAGAGTGGGATGTCAATGATGTCATCATCAGAGGTTTTCATTTTCCAAAGAAAAGTTATGAATGTCTTACGGTTCTAGCCAAAAAAAAAAAAAAGAAATTCAGGCCTGAATGATGAGTGCTTTTAGATGCACCAAGCTATGAGAAGATTCTAAAATAAATTGCATTATTCTTTTTTTTTACTTGGAGTTTAAGTTTCATGATTGCTAGTGTATATCAAAATGGACTAACAGATGAGTAAGTTATGTGGATTGGCAGCCAAGTATTGAAGCAGCCACAAGTCTGGGCCAAATACTGAAGAGAACAGAGGATCTGATTTGGAGGGACCAGAAGGTCTGAGTCTGTTACTGGAGACACTAATAAGGTCCTGGGGTCACATACTGGACAAGCCAGCAATCTGGACTAGCTAGCAGAGAGACTTGTTTTTGTGTGTGTATGTGCCTGCATGAGGCAACTGGGAAAACATACAACTCCAGCTATATTAGTGACTATGTACCTAAGGTCTATGTATTGGAGGTACCCACCATACATATGTGTAGCTGCAAGGGGTCTCAGTCCCAGACACTGGAGTGGCTGGAGTGGCCCTGAAGGTGTGTATATGTCCAAGTGCCAGTATAAGGCAGACCAAGGAACCAGGGGCAACTACTGGTGAGACTGAGTGTCTGAGGCCAGCTACCAGAGGGTATTCCACATTGTGTTCATGCATATATACCTATATCGCTTCCCCAAATGAGCTTTCATCCTGATCAAACAGAAAGAGGAACAGGATAAGGCCATCTGTGCTATACGTGCCTTTTCTGTCTCCATTGATCTGTGTGGCCAGTCATGTATAGATGTATAGATGTATTGCGTGCATGTGTGCCTATTGGGAATACATGCTCAGCCCTGCTTGCTGACTGGACTTGGGGACAGCAGTCTCACCTCTTTTGAGCTACTGAATTTGGCAGCCCCTAACAGATTTGTCTTCAGCAGATGAACAGCTGCAAATTTGACAGAGATGTGACAGAAGACTATGACCAGGGACTTTGTAGAATCCCCATGGGTCCACAATTTGCTAATCAGTGACTATTTTTGTCAACTTCCTTTATTTTCAAGGTTTACCATTCACTTTGCTCCCATTCTTTACCTTTTTCAGGGAAGATCTATCGGGAACAAAACCTGAGAGCATCTTCACATCAATAATAGCCATGTTGGAGACATGGCGGTTCCCTGTGTAACTGAAATGAGAAAACCTCTATTAATGTCCAAATGAAGAGGAGACCACTGAATGAAATTTTCAGCTATAACTCACAAACAACTCAGATAATGTCTATACTGCACGGTCCTGATGTTCCACTGGTTTACAACAAGTGTGAGAAATTTAGTAGTGAAGCATGAGAGAGTTTCAGGATATTGTCTTGTTTGTCTTCCTGCAGGCGCACAATGACAATTAACTGCCTGTACTTAAATCCTCCCTTGGATATTTTACCAAACTGAGAAAGCAAGAAGGTAGATCAAGAAGAGGAAGTTACCTGGCAGAGATGACAAGGTCAAACTTTGGTCGGAAGTTGTTTGTGCAGGATACATTGGCTGGCTGTACGGAGAGAGAAAATCCTGCAAATTTGTTTGGTAGATGGACGTTGTATCTCAAGGTTGTCTAAAAGAGATGGAAAGCGTGAAATGGTCACAGATCTACAGATTTTGGTGGCTTTGGCATGAGGTATGGAAGGAAATGAGGTAAAGAGGACCCTGCTTAGTTCTCATCAGGGTTGTGGTGAGTTTCCAGCTTGCTTACCTGCAGATAGACACAGCCAGTGCCATTCACATCCATGCTGTAATTCCCTGGAACAGTGGGTAAGGAAGCCTGCTGCAGTAAGAAGCGGTTCTTGTCATTCACCTGGAAAGCCTTACTGGGGAACTGCATGAAGTTGACTTTGACTGTGTTATGGCTTTCCTTAGAGAAGGTCAGGTATCCATACTTGGCTAAAGCTTGGAGAGCAACAACAGTGTCCTGAAAAGAACAATAAGATCCCTAATGAGATAGATACACAGCTGTGAAATAGAGCATGAGATTAGCAAAGTTACTCTTTTCCGTTGTCAGTGATCAATCATAAAAGGAGAAGGACTTTGTAAAGAGCTAAGGAGAGAAGCTACAAGTTCTGGGTTAATGGGATTGAATTATCCCAGAAAATCTGGTATAATGCTCTGTCAACAGTTACCCTTATCTTCTGCTAACTTGAAAATCGGGTAAATTCCCATTTCTGAAAACTAAAAAATGTATGAAGCTGCCTACGAAGACCATAATGTGTCCTGCCAAGGAGACTTATATGAGCACCATTTATCAAATATTATCCAAACAAATATGGAATGAAGACGAAACATCATACTTTTGAGATCCAGCTTGCAGGCTGAACTGTTCCCAGAATCTATTCTTTTTACCACACCCATTTGTCACCTGGCTGGATGAGAAACCTCCATATGGGTTCTGCTGTTTGACAAGCCAGTACACGATGCGAGCAATGTATGATAAGTCATCTGGAGTGAGTTCGGCTTTGTTGAGCAATGCCAGCAGCACATAGCTGGTCATTTCAATCTCAGCAGAAGGGGCACGGGGATAGAAATCGGGGTAATGTTCTGCTGGTGGCTTATTTTCTCTCTGCCAGTGAACTGAACTACCTGAAAAGAAAAAAGCAGGATGTAAAAAGCATGAAAATGTTACTTGCTGGTTAATTCACTGCAGAATCACATGGGAGATAGGCATACAATTCCCCACCTTCCTTTACCTAAGAGATTTTTTTCAGCCTATAACGTTCTGAGCTGTATGAGTTTTAGTTTAAGTACAGAAAAGAACACAGGAAGGGAAGTGGAAAGAAATTAATAAAGTGGAGCTTTACAAGTCAAAGTGGGGGATGAAGTGGAGGCAGTGCAGCAGTAGGATGCCAATATGGTCATGGACTGGAGCACATGACATAGTAAAGGGAACTGGATTTGTCCAGCCTGTAGAAGAGGAGGCTAAAGGGAAAACTATGTGTAGTCTTCCACTACCTTGGACTGGAGTCTTCCTGACATCAATTACCACCTAGATTATTTCATAATTCTAAGAACATCAGGACACAGCTCAATCTTTTGTGAGGCCAAAAGACACAGAGAGAGAAGATCATAGAGATCATAAACTCAGTAGCATAGCAGACAGGAAATGAGAAAGGAGCAACATGAATGAGAATACCGTACATCGGAATAATTACATCATAACAAAGGCCATTCCATCAGCTGTACTGCCTGCATCATGGCCATACTTCACTTACCATCTCTCGTAGCTCTTTTATCCAACTTCTCAAGGAAAAATCTGGATTTTTCCTCTTCGCCAGCTAAGCCATAAACATAGGCAAAGAGGGCCTGGTTATACAGGTTGTGGACCCCATTGCTAAATGCAGTCTCCAAACAGTTCATGCCACTCTGAACCACAGGATGCTAGTAATACAAAATATAGTAGGGTTGTCAGGTTACTCGGGTTTGTGTCTCGACCTCTCTTTAAAGATCATCACTTCTTAAGCTGCCATCACTGATACTTCATGCTAAAATATATGCAGTCCATTACATGTTTAAGGGCCTACAGTGTGTCTTCTATAAAATGTGATCTTGCAGTAGTGTTGCCTTCTTTCTGCATTTATTTAGAGGCGGCATGACTAACAGAGCACGGTTTCTTTTCCTGACTTGTGAGATGATCTTATGCAGGTGAATCCTTTGACTCTTGGTTGCTCCATTTATAAAACAGAGAATATTTTTACAGAGTTATGTAAAGTATATTGAGCACTCACGATGAAGTACATTCTCTCAGATGGGTGTTATTACTCATTTACTAGCTATAGCTATCAAGATAACTCTTCACCCTTTTAGCCTTACAGACTCTCTCTATGAGCACTGACTGCTTCAGCTCAGATATCACCACCACACTGTTAACAGTAGTCTGACTGCAGTCTTACTTTATAGGAGTGGCACCAAGCTTCAGAGATTCTCACAAAGACATTGGGAACTAAGTCCACAAGGCTGAATCATCCTGTAAAATGTTTTTATCCTGTCTATCTTAGATACAGAAATGATGCCTCATCTCGCAGCTTCTAGTCTTGTAAAACTCAGTATGCTTAGAACACATTTGTCAGACTGGGAACAATTCTATTCTTCCCTATTTTACAGAAGAACAAAGATTCAGGCCAGAGTCTCGAGGATATACAGGAAGTATATTACAGAGAACAAAACCGAGTTCTCATTCCCCCACACCTATTAAGTATTCCAGCCAGCTAAGTATTTCAAACAACATGTCATCATTTCCTTCCATTGTTAACAATGACACAGGAATATAGAAACATGACTTGGATATAAAGGCACAGAGAAAGTTGTAGGACTGGAGATTTGGATAGTTTGGTCTTTGGACTGGGAAAATTCGGAGATAATTCTAGACTGGACTCTGGATGGAGTGGGCAAATTCAGTCTGGATTTTACACCTACATAGACTATAATTGTTTAACACAGTTGGATTCCCCAGGGATTTTACACCTTCAGATGAATTTATACAAACTAGATAAATAACTAATCTATAATACACATCAAATGATTCTGGCAGCTGCAGAGTTCTGCAGACAGATTTCCTGAGCTGACCGTACTGTCCTAGAATCAATATTTAAGACATAGATAAAAAATATGGATGGGAGGATTATGACTTGAACATTACTTGGTACATGGCTGACCAGACTAATAAAAGATAACAGAATCAAATACCTACCTCAACAGAGTGTCCAGCCTCCAGCAATGCTGCCACAACGTACGCTGTGAGTGAGTATTCACCTTCTTTTCCACCCTGAAGAAAACAAAAGCAAAAAATAGGTCAGTACAGCTATCCTAGAAAGAAAGGAAATATGAATTCATTTACGGTCCAGATAATAGTTAGAGTAGAGATCAGAAGCAACTTCCATCTCCCTGTGTGCACAAGAACAAGAAAAATAAAGATCACTCAGGATAAAGCCAAAATTGTAATTATTTCTTGTTTGTTTGTTTGTTTGTTTTTTGCTTTTACATATCTTCAATAAAGCACATTATAGCCTGGGACTAAATGCAGTGGTGGAAAATAAAAGCTGAGACTTCTAGCTTAGAAAGTTCTGCTTGTTTCTACCTAATAATCAATAGAAGACATAACAATCTTGCCCAGCTAATAAACAAACAACACTAGAGAACGGTACTAAGGAGAGTATGGGTGTGATGATAAATTTGGGTATGGCAGAAATAATATAAATCAATCCCAGTAGCAGGACTGGACGTTTTGGAATATACTGAACTCAGTTACCTTCAAAGCATTGTTGAAATGTGACCCAACATTTTCAAAGCAGCCATCTGATTTCTGCTTGCTTGCCAGCCAGATCAAAGTTTGTGACTGGACATTGTTGTCGATGTAGATGTACCGTTTGGCTTGTGCAAATGACTTGTACACAAAGGCAGTGAGCCTGCAGGTGAACCAGAAACAGAAAGCAAATAGTTGTGAACAAGATAAAGAAGGCTTACCAGCAATTGGATATGCATAGAAACGAACATAGAATGAAATCCATAACTTCTGTGGTAAAAGAAACAAGTACTTTGTAAGTTTTAAATAAATAGTTAAAATCCTGGTATTACAAACTGACATGAGATTTCTCTATTACTGTGCTAAAACCATTCCTTCAGAACAGGGGTAAAGCATAGACACAGCTTGATGACTGATGATAGTAATTTCTTATCATAACTAACGGAACTATGAAATAATCTGTGTGGGAAGGAACTTCTGTAAGTCTGCAGTCCCACCATCCGCTTAAACTAGGGCCAACTTCAAAGCTTGGTCAGGTTGCTCAGTGTCTTGTCTAGTCCAGGGATCCAGGGATGGAGATTTCCACACCCTCCCCAGGCACCTGGTTGAGTGTTGCACCCTTCTCCTGGGAAAGAATTTTTTCATTCTGTCCAGTTTTCCCTGTTGTAAATTTTGTATGGAGAAACTCTTTTCCTTACTCCGTGTACCTCTGATGAGTCCGACTGTCTTTTCTACAGATTTCTCCTGATCTAGGTAGTGGAGGGCTGCACCTAGGTTATCCATTAGACTCCTCTTCTAGAGGCTGAACAAATCTAGTTCCTTGTCTCTCCTTGAACATTATGTGGTCCAGTCGATGATCATCTTATCATTGTTTTGTTGCATTCTCTCCAGTTTATTAGTATCTCACTTACTGGGTGGTCAAATTAATGGAGCTATGTCCATTTAGATGATTAAAAATAAGAACCAATTAAAATTTTGAACATGTTTCAAAGATTCTGAGCTAAGGAAATAGAAATTGTCACCACTTACCACACACTCCCTTCCCCATCTCGTGTCCCAAAGGAGCTGTAGGATCCATCCCGGTGTTTGTATGACAGCTGCTTTTGGTAGCCTAAAAGTGCAATAAAGAAGACATTTTCTTATCACAGAAAAGGACTAGTCCTGCTGTTTATTCAACTGAAGCAGTAAGACTTTGGTATTTAATATTAAGCACTACATGTCTGGTGAATAATATCAGCCATTAGGATTTCTAGCTACTTTTGCTCCTGAGAGTACCAAATGCTTCTTTGGGGTGCTGTCATTGACTGCTTATGTGCAGTACATGTGGTGCTAGAATTCAGAGATCCGTGTTCACCATCTAGAGCTCAGTGCATACGATCACAATGATCACAATGGAAGAATGTGAAAGGCTCTCACCTGTAATTAAGTAACCAGTACCCTTGGCTCTAATCTCTTCAGTCAGCTGCCCAGTTTTATTCAGATAATCAAGGGCATAGATGTTGGGTGTGAACAAGGCCATGTTCTGTTCTCCACAGCCATAAGGCATATGAAGGAGGTTTTCCATATTCCTCAGGGCTGTGCCCAAGATGTCTCCTGAAGAATGAAAGATATGAGTCCAGTTCAGTTCAAATGTTTATTTTCTTACGCAGTTTTTTACATTGTTTTATTTTACATTATTACGAGCTCATTATTATGATACTCTATATGACCAATACAGAGTAAGCACAGTAACCAAAGACACAGCTTAGAAGAAAGACTGAAGTACCCCCATTTTGATTTTGATTTTTGATTTTGATGCTGAATGCCTGCAAAACTGCAAATTTGGGAAGGAACCAACCACTGGAATGATTGATGCTGACTGGTATGTTTTCTGAGAATTAGCTATGAATGCTTAGAAGGGTTAGAATTCCCTAGCCTTTACCATGTGCTTCCCATTTGGTGTGTACATATGAAAATGAGGTTTGGGGGTATGTTGCTGATGGGCTACAGAGGTTGTATTCCACAGTACCAACACACCACGCACTGACCCAGACATGCAGAACAATTACTTTTAGAAAGCAATCTGAGTTCAGAACCTCATTGAGGAGAACTGTTGGTCTTAATAATGACTTTAAGGTTCGCAGAGCTGATTGGGATGTGTTAGTCTCATTCTATGGGTATTTATAAACTGACAAATGTTTTTCATTATGCAGAAGTATAAATTTGAATTGTGCAGTCAGCATATCTCTGAAGTCTTCTTTCCAAGAAATAAAAATGTGTTGGTTTTGTTTTTTTCAGGAAGTCTGCTCTGGCTTAATTTTCAGCTGAATCAACTGTTTTACTACACATATACATACACATACTACACTATATGCTAATGCAATATCACCTGAAATGTAGTATATTGAAATAATCTGACTATTTTGTTCTATGCTCTTTTGATACAATATGAGATAATTCTGGGCAACTTCTGTCTTTGGCATTCTGGAAAGTAGAAAACATTTTCTCTAAATCCAGATGAAGTATCTCCTCAACTTTAGTTTTGCATATGTATACATGGTGGCACTGGGTTCATCACAAGGGAAAAAATGTTTTACTTTTAATTTTAGTCTAGTTACTAAACTTACCGATGACAGAGAAATAAGCTCTGGCTGATCCCTCCACCAGGTTTCTTGGCAGGCTGAGAGACACTGGTTCAGAAACTGTTTTGCCTGACAAGAAAATAGAACTAAGAATTGTTGAAAACATTTTCCTCCCCCCAGATCTTTACTTTCTATGCGTTACTACAGTTATTATTTGCTGTCTTGGTAAAGAAACCACTGCAGGGCCCATGCCCAATGAGTCTAAGGTATCTCTGAAAATTCTGAATAGTAGCCCAGCTCCTTAACCCTGAGACCGTCCTTCCTCCCCTGGGAAGGTCTCTGTTTTCATAGGAGAAAATCAAGAAGGCAGTGAAGTATTTCCATCAGTTTCTTGGAATGGATGAATAAACTTGCCTTACCTTTTGTGCAAACTAGGGAGCTCTGAGTCAATTCTTTTTTGATACCTTCAGGCTGTTTGATTGCAGAGAAGTTGTCAGAGAGAGAAAAAAAGTGTAAAATATCACTATGAAATCAGGAACAATTAAGCAGTGTAAAGCATTACATGGAAGTGGCTATCCAGAGAGTGCACCCTCCTGTACCCTGTCCTGCCCTGTCTCCACTGGAATATCTCTTGAGCTGTGGCTTACTCTCTTTTTTACACCACAGACTGTGCTGAGCACCATCCTTTGTAGAAAATAGATGGTTCCAGCCTCTGAGAAGGACTTGAGGAGAGTCATGTGCCTGCTGCTTTATGATGCTCAAGGTAAATCCCATTCCTTTCATATCTGTCCTTTCCTCCCCAGTATTACAGTCACAGGTGAAAGGCACATACAGGTAAGGAATTAAATCTCCCTTATGGCTACAGCTCTGCTGACATTCAAGGAGTGTCAGGGTATGTATGCTCTTGGATGCCATGGATCATCATGAATTCCACTCTTGGATTCATGTGGAGAAGCCCTACTGCACATAGCTCCATCTGTCAGCTGTCTTGCCTCCTCACACTAGCTAACTGCCTCTAACCCACAGCCATAGGCACTGAATTTTCCAAAAAGAAGAAACCCTATGCAGATTTTCTACTGTACCTCAACTTGTAATGTTTGAATCAGGGTGTCCCTGCGAATTGTCCTCTCTTCTGAGGATGTGTTCTTTCCGGCATCCCCAGTATCCAGTTTGGCCTCAGCAGTAATTGTGAATTTCACCTCTCCTGGAGAACCAGCCACCAGCCCAAGAAAAAAAAAGTTATTTTTAGTGTCTGCAGTTACACCTGTCTTTCACTGCCTCTTACTAGTCTGACTGACAGCTGATAAATGTATTTGCTCTGAAGGCAATGTAAACAAATTTCATTAAAACGCCACATCTGCCCACTAGTGGCAAGGAGTACTTGCCTAGGGACATAGTACAAGGGATGAAATAGGGATGGATCCTGGCTAAACAACTGACAGTACTTGCTATCAGTTTTTACCATCTTTTAAAGAAAAGTCCTATCTGTGGTTCATTTTGAGAAGAATCTTTGCTAATTTAAGTTTTTGTTTGTTTGTTTGTTTGGTTGGTTGTTTTTTTTTGTACTTCAGCTTTTGAGGCACTAACATATATAAACTTATAAACTACTGTGATTGCTTTTTTTTAAAAAGACAATGTCGACTTCAAGGCAGTGTAAATAGACACATCTGTAAAACTGTGGGGGAGCAATATCTTCTGCCTATTGAGAACCCACTGCAAAATTATTAGCAAATTTTATTCTTACTGAATACAGTTCATTAGGTGTAAAACTGTAAACTGAAGGATCATAGGCACATGAAACCCTGTCAGTATTTCATACATAACGAAGCAAGTGAACAGTTCTTCCTAAAATAGACAGGAAATGAACAACTCACTGCTTTTTCAGTGCATATAAGAGAACTTTAGCAGAGGGCCAATATTAAATTTTTGACACAACTAATAGAGTTGTCCAAAAATGTTTGCCTGTGGATTATTGATGCTTCCTTGAAGTGTGGGAGCAACAAAGGTAGAAAGATAAAATAAGGATAAATCAGGGTAACCAAAAGACAACCTTACCAAGACTTAGGGGGTTAACAGTCCAAATGTAGGTTTTTCTTTCATTGGCACACACCCTTGCTGTGTTTCCCTCTGGTGAAAGGACTTCTGCCTTGTAGTCACTCGACTCTGCCAGTATGGCACTGACCTGAGAAACAGAGAGAAAGCAAGATTACAAAAGAAGTAGACTGTCCCTAAAGGTAAGCTGCAGGTCACAGAAGATGGTTACTTGCTGGAGAAGCTCTTTGTCATCTGATTCTGAAGGATGGTGCTGGGAAATAAGGATGGCACATTTCTCTAAGGAGCCTGTTTCTTTTCTGGCCACTGTTAATGGCTGTTTTTTACAGAAGTGTGCCGAGGTGTCTGTGCTCGTTTTATCAGTCAGGCCTTCTTATGACTAACTGCTACATACTACATACTCAGTATGTATTGTTTTGTACAGCACAGTACCCACACCCTCTCAAGTTCCTCCCTCAAGAGCAAAAATAACTGAATTGTGTAGGGATAAGGAGCAAACTGTGGACTAGCCGGCCTTTTCTGATGAATCAAGAATGGATCCTGGCAGAGAGGGTGAAAGAGTAATGTGTCAAGCTACAGCATAAGTTAAACACTTATTTCTGTTTTTCTAATGTGTTATGCAGGATACAGAAGCAATGTTAGGAACTCTGGGAAACAGGCAAGCCATATCAGAACTGAAAGGAGACTTGACGTACCTGGATGCATTTGTCGAGGTAATTGAAGATGTTGGCTATTAAATTAAATTTTTCCCCTCGAATGACAGAGTATGGCAAGGTGAGATCCACAAAGAATGGTTGGAATGCTGTCAGCGAAACAGGTGAGGAGATGCCAAAGCCAACATCATTCTGCAAACAGAAAGCACTGGCTTTCCATTCTGTGATAGTGTCAGGAATGGTGTAAAAGACATTAGCCTGTCCACTGGAACTAAGGAAAACAAGAAAAACAGATTAAGAAATTATCTTTGGCACTTTCAAGGCAAATTACAGAATAGGCCCCTGGCTGAGTTAGTACTTCTGTTTTCATCTCAGTTTCCATGAGATATCTCTCCATATTTTAAAAGATATAAAGCTGGGGGTAAAGATGAAGGTGTTGGTGAACTATGTTTTAAAAAGCACTTGGAAGAATACTTGGCTTTTTAAATTTAGAAATATCATTTGTAAAAGTTGAACATATTGAAAAAAAAAAAAAAAAAGCATTTAGAACAGCCCCTGGATGCATATTTAGACAGAGATATTCTCTTTGCAGAAGCTATTATAACCTGGAAAGAAAAACAAAATAACCTGAGTTTTCTGCTGGTGGAAATAAAAAATATAATGAACAATAACAAGTTTTCCTCCTGTTTTTGCCTAAACAAAGTCTTGTATTTTATTGTTAGCACTTATTCTTTCTCCCCATCAGAAGAACAGTAGCAGAGAAAAGAGCAGATATGAGTCACGGTTCAAGTAGGCTTGATACTGTATATAAGACTGGGATGTCAAAGCTCTGTGAGCACAATGGGAAAACAAGACTCATACCTACAAAGTAGACATACATTCCATCGATTCTTCCCAAAATTAATTTCAGCAAGATGCAGCAACTCAAAAATCCATAAGAGGTAAGAAATGAAGGTAAAAATACTCACTCAGTATGAATCAGATCCCAAATCCATGTCTCAGGGAAGTATTTCCGAACAGTGTTAACAAGGCTATTAGCATTAATCCTTGACTCATCTAGGAAGATTGTGTATGGTTAAGTATACTATTAGAGAGGTCAGGCCAGAACAAACAATTAAATGAGATCTGAACTGCAATCAGATATGCTTGAGAGCATAAATGAACACTAAGTGTTCAATCAGAGCATTTTTCCATTTTTTCCCATAAGAAAAATGAAAACTCTAACAAATATAGGGCATAAGAAGGAACATTTTTTTTTACCTAGTCTGTCTTCCCATGGGAAAATACTGTAAAATGTAGGTATTTCACAAGACACTTCACCTTTTTTCACATTGAAAGGTCTCATCATCTAGTTAGAAAGGCATTTCTTCGTCCTCTATCACTAGCTCTCTTCAATTTGCAAATGCCAACAGAGGCCAGAATTGTCACCAAAGTCTATACTGCTTTACAAACTTCCCTTAGAAGTCAATTGTTTTACCATATCCAGACAAGTAAACTAGAGCTGAATATCCACTCAACTGGAAAACTACTTTGATTCAGATGGCCAAACTACGTGACTGCGATTAGGAACCTAAAACCATGGTTCTGTGGATTTGGATGAGATGTTAAACAAACAATGTGGCATGGAGGTGCTTTCAATTTCCTCAGACTTGCTAGTTATATTATGGAAATGATAGTACTTTGCTATTTTGCCGGAATTAGAATCATAGAATCACAGAATCATAGAAAAAAATAGGTTGGGAGGAACTTCTGGAGTTTTCTAATCCAATCTCCTTGCGGTAGGACAAACGTCAAAGTCAGCTCATGTTGCTCAAGGGTCTTGTCCAGCTCAGTTTTGAAAACCTACAGGGATGGAAATCCCAAAACTTGGAGAACCTCTTCCAGTGCAGCAAGGCTGTCATGGGGAAGAACTTCTTCCAAGTGTTGAACAATAATTTCCCTTATGGTAACCTATGACAATTACTTTTGCTCTTTTGCTGTGAAAACTTAACTAGGAGAAAACAAAAAAAAAAAATCATACCATTTGCTGATCTATAAAGTTCTTTTCAGACTATCTGCTAAGTATGCTGAATGCTGTGTGAATTCTTAACATTGGGAATTCACATTATTTTTCTGCATTGGCATTTCCTTTTATTTAAAAGGAATATATATATTTAAATATTTAATTGTGCGTTAGTGAAAAAAAATAAAAACCTTGGAAAACTGATATCAATTTATGAAAGTAGCGTCCCAATATTCTCTGTCTTTCCCATATTCACCCTGTAACTAAGTGAGAGAGAAGTGACTTCACTTCTGTGAGGACTGTCAACAAGAGATCACCAGAGGCAAACTGTGAAACAGAGACTTATTTCCCAAAAAGCTCAGCATGCTATCTGTTATTTTCTACATGCAGCAGTTTTGAAGACTAGGCATACTGGGAATGGAGACACATCATGAACTTTCTTTTACCTGCGCCATAGGCACCGCCACTGACACCGTGTTCTAAATAGATATGGTCATCGCCTCGATCTGACCTGTCTTCGTTGCACAGAACTGGCTTCCGCAGCACAGAGTTGGTGAAAACCTTCAGGCCCATATCCTGAATGTAAAAGAATCAATTAATTTTGTCGCTCAGTGCATATACTAAGTATCATGCTATGCTATGCTATACTACGCTATGTTTCCCATCTGGGTTATCATCCCTCATCTTTCTCCTCCCTCCTCACATGCCAGCCTTTCAACCTTGAATGTCACAGGTCACTCTCATTCCTACCTCTATGTCATTTCTGTGATGCAGACACCTGGTGTTCTGTGAAGAGCAGTACTGATGGGGTTCATTGCAACTGGACAAGGAAAGTCATGGAGACATCCATGTAAACCAGTGGCCTGCATAATGGACTCGGATCTTTACTAGGAATGCCTGAGATCATGAGCCAAGGTCATTGTCCTGTTTAGGAAAAGTGTACTGAAACATGGGCAAGATCCCAGTGGACATATCTAATAGTGATTCTCAGTCTTCCCGAGTAAGATGTAGGGTTGAGAAGGCAGAAACTGTGTGACTGGAGGCTTAAGGCAGTTCCAGGGATCAGAACCACCACCTGAGAAAGTTTAATGTTAATGTGCATGAATTCTTCTGGACTACTTCTCACTTAAAGAGCCACATAAAGCACATACCCTGAAAATCTTGTAGGCATCACCATCACGACTGACATTGACAGGTTCATAGTACAAGCCATCAAAAAAGGTGGTTTTGACTGGGGTACACTCCTGGGTCTTGTCATCTTGCAGGTTGAGTCCATTGTAGTAATAGCCATGTAAATCACTCAAACGAAGCCGGTAGTACACCTGGGAGGTGAGAACAACAGATGTAAAAACAAGGAAAGGTCCCAGGCAGGTGCAAAATTCTGCTTCACCAAAGCCCTTGACTTTGGTGAGCCAGCTCTAAGACAGTGATACAGTATGAGAACTCTGTCTGTTATACCATGAAAAACTTTCATGACTGCAGACTGAAAATGTAGAAAGTCCAGTGAAAACTATGTGACAGGATTTACAGTGCAGTCCGTTCTAAAGCATCCTCATTGTGCAGCATGTACCCACTCTCTCACTTCAAGACATAACTGTCTCTGAAAGCATGAAATGAGCAGGATCTCTATAGTTTTTCAAAAGTATGGATCTTTCTTTCTTTCTTTCTTTCTTTCTTTCTTTCTTTCTTTCTTTTTTCTTTCTCTTCCTTCCTTCCTTCCTTCCTTCCTTCCTTCCTTCCTTCCTTCCTTCCTTCCTTCCTTCCTTCCTTCCTTCCTTCCTTCCTTCCTTCCTTCCTTTCTTTCTTTTTCTTCCTTCCTTCCTTCCTTCTTTCTTTCTTTCCTGCTTTCTTTCTTTCTTTTCTTTCTTTCTTTCTTTCTTTCTTTCTTTCTTTCTTTCTTTCTTTCTTTCTTTCTTTCTTTCGACATACTGTTAAAACATGTAATGCTGCCATGCATTACAAAATTAAATATTACACTACCAGCTTTGAAGTGTACAACTGCTATTTTTTTTTTTTTTTAAATCACTGAGGTGTCTGTTTATATACGAAAAAGAAAAACACAGACAGAAACAGAGAGATTATATGTGGGCATTGGAACTGTCATTCTGGATGTCCCTAGATTAAAAGAACAAAACCCGGGGGATGTATCTTACGCTCTCAGCAGATAACTCTCGCTCAGGCTGAAGAAGAAAGACACTCTGATCGACAGCTCTCAGAGCACAGTAGGAGTTGGCAGCAGCTTCAAGGTGGAGACCGATGTTAGAGCCTGGGAGACCCTGCTTCTCAGAGAATTTGAGCCGGAGCTGGAAAAGAATAAATCAAAGACAAATAGAAATTAGGAGAATCAGCTTGGCACATAGATCTAAATCTTGCCTTTCACCAGCACTCATGCTATTCTCTATTCTCTGTGGGGCAAAGCTCCTGCTGTTAGACAGCCCTTCTGAATCAGTGAAATTCACTGAAATTCAGTGAAAATTCCTAATCACTGTAATTCCCTAGTCATCTCTTCCTCCCCACTCTATTGAGAACTTAGTCTGAGTTTGAGCATATGTGTCAATTCCAGGGACAGCTTCTCAAGTTACGAGGCACGTCTGTACCTTTTCCATTCCTAAATGCCATCCTGAGTGCAGAGCTCATAATGAAGTCATTCCCTAACTCTTCCCTCAGGAAAAAAAAAAATAATAATAATAAAAAATGAAGGCAGGTGTAGCCCTTGATAAGAAAGCAAAGGTTTTCACCTTGTTCTTGAAGCATATATCACTGTGTATCCAGGAGCTGTCAGCCACTATCTCCCCATGAGGATGCACTGTGTAGAGCAACAGTCTGGCACTGGGGGCAAGCTTCTCACTGACAGTCAATGTAATGGAGAATGTACCTCTGGGAGCTGTGGAAGAAACATGGAACAGGGGAAAAGAGACCAACAAAAGAGATTAGACATGCCTCAGCTTTGGTGGAAGGACTACATATTTGTTCATAACCTACCTCCTATCAGCAAAATGCCAGATACAAACTAGACAATGTTGAGAGCAGGATACTTTACAAAAAGGGTTCTGAGCTCAGTATAAGCTGGACAGCAAAATCTGTGCATGATTGCTACAAAAAGAGCAAAATTTTGCCTTTGGATCTCAAACCTAGAACTTCCTATATCAGATGAGATAGAACAGTTATATAGACCAGCTAAGAGAACATTCTTTTAACACTAAGAACTATGAAGTTCTTGTCAATATGGATGACAGCTACTAGAGCAGGGACTAAGCTTTCAAATATATTTTGGTGAGTTACACATTATCGCATACCTTACTATTGGTTAGCCACCAATACTATGGGAAAACCACACGGCTTCAAGCTGATTTAATGAAGGGAGAACCATGTGACGTGACTGCTTTTTGATGAATAGAATGCCTCTCTGTAAACTGTGGTGAAATACATACTGTGCAGCCATAGTGCCTGAGTACCCGGAGAAAGACCAAAGATGGCAAATACTAAACTACAAGTCCTATATGTAGAGTGAAGCTTACTTAAGACACCTACTGAAGACTGGAAATGGACCTGGTTCTGCAATAAAATATGTTTTTAACAATGAAAAAAAGTTAGTTCTATTTGTTGCATTTGCAGGATTAAATTCTTTTCATTCATTGGAGATTTCCAAAACTTCAGTGAATTCCAAGCAGTTAATTGCTAAATATCCCTCTCAAACGGGACACGCATTCTTTAAACTTCAGAAAGTTTTAATCTTCTAATTGGTGAAGGCTTGGATGTCACAGAGTAACTGAAATTGTAAATACTCCTTGAAATAAAGAGATAAAGGAGAAATAAAACAGAAAAGGTTACATTCCTCCTGTTTTCATCTTTCAGCTAACAAGATCAATTTGATTATTATATGGAGTATTAGAATCTGCATCAAAAGTGAATGATACTGTAAGTGGTGAAAGGTGATGAAGTTTAAGAACTAGCACCTGATTTAACTGTAGTTTTCTGCTTTCATCCCATCTTACATAACTTACTAATGCTCTGCTGCTGGGAATGATGCTTTGAAGTAACAGCAGTAATACAGCCTAGAGCTTACCATGAGAGATGCTGACTTGCTTTTGGCCACTGAGAACAATTTTTCCTTTTGCCGTCACCTAAGCATAGAAAAAACGTGTGAGACAGAATCAAAAGCACCTCCTACTTTCCCCCACGAAATCATTGATATTGAGTGGTATTCTGAGAGGTTTCAGGGGCTATCAAGTCGAGCTGTGATTTATAGCCACTGGCTGACCTGGAGATTTCTGACTTATATAGTGTTCAAGAGAAGGTTGAAGAAAAGAGGCATTGTGGGAATTGAGATAGCACTTACCACATAATAGAAGTTTGTGTGGTTGGCATTCCTATACCCTTTTCTGTTCAGGACATAGTGAACATTGACCTTTCTCTGCTGGCCACAGCTTAGTTTCTCCCCCACTGGCTCAATTCTCACAAAGCTGTTGGTCCGCGAGTAGAAGCGACGGACGAAGAACAAGGCTTGGGGTTCATTGTCATTTCTCCACATCAAGAAGTCTGCACAGTCATCTGGTGCCTGCCTGGCCTATGATGCAGAAGAGGTATACATGAGGAATCAAGAAAGTGGAAAATAATAAATTGGCAGGTGAGACACAAAGGCATCTTCCCTCTAAAATATTCTGTCGGGAAATTGATTTTGTGGGGCTGTTTTAGCTAAGAGCAAGAGCTGGTGTGAAAAATTTGTGTTCCTTCAGTCCACAGCAGAAGCATTTCTGGATACCTCAATATATCCACACATCCATGGCACATTGCAGGAGGAAGGTTATTTCAGATTCTTGTTGGACTGGGACAGGTTGTTAGGACTTAATGTTGAGTTGGAATGGTTTTGGTTTCAAACACCATGCTGATTCTCACCTCCTCCCATCAAAACAGAGAAAAGGCATGAGAACATGAGAAGAACATATTGTGGTAATGGGCATGGACGTCTGACAGCAGAAATGCAGGGAAGAAGGTGGGTATGCAACCAAGCTGGGTGGGGAAGGCAGGGCAGGCTGTGAGGAAGGTCCTCTAGTCCACAGAATAAAAAGAAGGAAGATGGCAGCAGAAAGGGCTTCTGAGCTGAGGAAAAAGTAGGGAGGTGATGAAGATCACTGCAGCCAAAACGCTCCTGAGGTGCAGTCTGCTGCTTCTCAAGAATTAACATTTTCTCATACTAGTTTCGCACAAGTTGCAGGTGGTGGTGGACTAAGTGCCTGCTTTCCTCACCTGAAACAATTCTGCCAGTACCCACTGTTTGCTTCTAATTCCTCTCTCTGATGAAGTATTTTTTCAGGAATTAGACTGGGGCTTATACTTACTCTTAGCTTAAAACTGGGATCAAAGAATTCAGACGTGTTGATGGAAAAGGCAGCAATGCCATTCTTGTCAGTAGTATAGTTGGCATGGTATTCTCCATTGACCTCCAGCACGACTATCCTATTGGCAAGAGGCTTGTCATCCATATTTTTCACACTGATCTGAACACAAAAAATACACAAAGGGTTCAGGTTAAAAAAAAGAAAAAAAAAAGAAAAATGGTGAGAAATTCTCTGCTCACCAGAGGATAATAAGTTAAGCACTAAGGACATTTGCAGGGAGTAGAAATCAAGAGTGAAATGTATTTAAAAGGCAAATGGGTAAACTGTAGAATTCAGTAAGCTTCTGGACATCCATATACAACCTTCCTTCTGCACTGCATATAAGAACAATTCTGAATAGCTCATCCTCATTTCTGTGCCTGGGTTTATCCTGAATGTGCAGGTTGGGAAGAATTTGGGTGTGCTCTAGCACTTGTACTGCTCTAAGTAAACATCCCCATGACTGTGTGATGCAATGTAGGGTAAATTTTGCCTTCAGTTCAGGCACTGCTGTTGCTGGGGTAGTTTCTTGCAGACCTGTCTTCACCACATATGACCTTTCACTTACCCATCTCTCAGGCATTCTCTAATTATGGCTGAGGGCATTATCGATACAATTTTCTTATTTTTTCTAGGAACATCTAATATAATGACAGAACTATGCAGCAATCATTGCTATGCAACATTATCAAGGGAAGCTATCACTACATAGCAAAGGGGCAGACATAAACAGGGCAACACAGAAATCATGCTGGACCTGAGGGAGTTCTTTCTAAATGTATCTTCTCAGCTACTCACCTCACCAAAGTAAGGAATTCCCCTCTTGTAATACAGATCCATATTCCTGAACATCACTCTGTCATTTTCTTGGTTGACTGCAACATAGTCATAGTCTTTTATCTGGATACCTGTAAGACACACCCAGTATAAAGGGGAGGAAACAGAAATGGGCAGAAAATGGTTTCTTTTGAAAAGTAATATGGAGAAGTGGTGTTCTGGAGGGAGAGCTCCACATAAAATGGTGATTGCTCACTGTTTGATGCACAGATTAGGATCTAGGAGATTCCTCTCAAGAAGTATTACCCTTTAGATTTACTCAACTACTCCTCAACCTTCACTTAGTGTTACCTGTCCCATTTTCAGTGACAGTGGTTTCTACATTGAGCCTGGCATACATCCTGGCATAGCTGCGGTAGAGCTGGAAAGTTTTGGTGGAGATGACAGTGCTGAGACAACCATCCTTCCCAAGCTGAAAAAAAGAGCACAAATAGAAAAGCCCATTGTTCTCAAGGTTTGGAAAACTGCTCCTTAACCTATATTATCAGGTCTCTGAAGAGCTTCATGCCTCTGCTCACATTTCCTTCAGCTTTTGCTTTCTACTCACTCCCCTTCTACCTTACACTTCTTACCCTCCAGCTCCCCACCGTTTCATGGGGAACCATCTCTCCTCCCTCCCCCTCATCCTCTCTGCACTCACATCCCTTCTCAAACACACTTTGTATGATGCTTGATCTCTCTTATCAGAGCTTATTTCTTTAAAGCACTTTGAACCTGATCTAGTTGAGAAATTAATAATCAGTTTAACAATGTGTCCTCAAAGACTCCCAGCAGAGGTCTGCTGATTATCCCCAGTAAGAGCACAAATCTAGCATTTTAGGAATAATCACAAATTCATAGTTTTATAAGCTTCCATCCCTCATACTGACTCTTATGAGTCAGAACTTAAATTTCTATTGAAAAATTACTTCCTTTCTCCCCCTTTCTTGAAGGGGAATGGCAAAAGCCAGTCTCCTAATGAGGTCATTGGTAAAAACTACCTTTATGGTCTTTCAGCATTGCCTGTAAGATAGTGAGACAAAAATATGCCTCTGGGATTATCTCTCTGGTGTTCCCCAGGAAATGAATGGGGCCTTCATACACTGTGTTACATGTTGAGTAGTCAAGTTCACTGGGAAGAAAGGCTTAGCCCTGTATCATACCTGTCCGGTGACAGCTTCACAGGTTGGTTTCTGGCTTTGCTTACATCGTGGGTTATAAAAGCGCTCCTGACACACATTGATTCGGACATTCCCTTGCACTGGTTGGCCATAGGTGTACCTAGGAGAGGAGGAGAAACAAGAATACAATTACGTCAAATTAGCATGAAACCTGCAAAGACTGTGGGATATTGCAGGCTCTAAATCCCTCAGAAGTGCCCAGAGAACAGTCAGAAGGGAAGCTAGGAATTAGGACCAGTTAGCCCTACCTGAATTCCCTTCAACTATTTTTAGACAGTCTTTGGCATCTTATTTTAAAAGCCCACTTTACCATTGATTTGGTGTAGCCATTCTCTAAGGTCTGCAGCTGGAAAGGGATGCTGGACTCAGGTTTGGGATATTATTCCCTCCTGCTTGCTTTTCCTCATTATTGCCTTACACAAAGCAGGACGTATTGCAGTCCTTGGTGCTCAAGCTTATGCCACTCTGTCTTTCTGCCGAAAGATGAAAATGTTACAGCCAGAAATCCTATTGATAGACTGTCCTCCTGTACTATTTCTCTCCTTCTCTGTACTAATAAAATCAACAGCTATTGAGCATGTACCATTTGATACCTTCAGACTGTTGAACACACTCAAATCCTACCAGTTCTAATTCTTCTGTGTAGCAGAGTGGAGTTGTTTCATGCCATGGAAGCCATAGCTAAATGAATTCCTACAGTCCACACATGAATCAGCAGCAGGTTCCTTGTTTCACAGCATGTCACACCTTCCTCTTTCCCATGTTTCTTGTTCACAGATGTGTTATTCTCAGCTTTAATACTTACGATGCACAAACATTCACCCTGATTTCTTCATCAAAGAAAGAGATCCTCCTAGGCACACTAGTTGTCACTTCAAACTTCGGCAGCACTGGGAAAGCAAGATGAATATGATTGATCAGCAGTAGCATGCCATAGGCAGGTGTGTATGAGGAAGACAGTAAAAAAAATAGTTGGAAAAAGCATTTTCACCAAGATGGGAGAGAGAAGTCTGCCTAGGATTTCGCTGTAGAATATTATTGGACAATATATTTAACTTAAGCGGTAAGATGAATAATTTTTAAATGCAATAATAACCATCATAGTAATGCTAACAGCCACAGTAGAAACTATGATAAATGACTTTAGTTGGGCATGCATTTTTTCAAGGGAAATGTGGGAGTAACACTGATGTCTAAATGTAGTTAAGCCCTGTAGAGCAGAAGACACTATGCAATCCTGCCCTACTGAAGGAGAAAGGCCAATGATTAAGTGAAACAGTAAAACCAAACAGGTCCCACTCCTTTGTCACACCCTCTTTTCAGCCTCTTCTTTATCCCAGGTCAGCAGCAATAAGAAAAACACAGCTGGAACAGGCCTTTTTCTCATACACCTGTACACAGGAGACTGAAATGTATGAAAGAACTCCGGAGGGTGAGCAGGAAAGGTGCTTTACTGTCATAAAAAAAAATAAATAAATAAAAAAGAAAGAAAAAGGAAAAAAGACTGGGAGTTGTCCAAGCCTTCTCTAGGCATTACTAGGGAAAACCTGCCACAACCTATAAGATGAAAAAATTGTAAAATTAAAATGAATTGTGTGACTCCCCTGTAAGGGGATCACTATGAACGCTTTGGCACCTCCACTGCTAATTACTTTCCATCTTGCACTTCCACTGGTTATCCAGCCTCTCCCAGTAATGACCTGGTAACCATCATCTACTGTCTGACAGAAAACCTCTTCAGATTTCTGCTGCATATTTTATCCTAGTGCCCTTCATACGGTGATGGCCTCCACAAAACAGGACAGAAATGAGTCAGGACTCATTAATTTTGCCTTTGAACAAGTGAAGAACGTAACACCTGAGTGATAGGACATGGATCTTAATTCCTGAAAAATGTTGTCTCTTTAAGCATTTCTTTTTTCCTTCTTGCCTTCACTTGCTCCACCCAACTCTCTCCATGTGTTTCTTTCTTAGACATAAACAGGATATTTCAAACACCAACACCTCTTATCTGACTTAGACAAGCCAGCCTCTGATGCAATGAAGTTCACAGCACTTGCTTACCATATTCCTCCACAGTGAAGAAGTGGTACTCTTTATCCCCTGACTTCTTTTCCACAATGATGTGGTAGGACCCCAGGATTGGTTCCTGGATTAATGGGAAGGAAAGCTGGACAATGCCATGTGTAGATGTTACGTCCAACCACTGCAGAATCTGGTTTTGCTCTGGGTCCTGGAGAGTGGGATAAAAAGAAAAATGAAAAAATTTGTCACCCTCTTATTTGTCTTCTTTTAAGTTTTGTATCCTGGCATGCTGGCTTAGTGCATTACTGTATGAACGGGAGTTTGGGCTGATGACCTGTGTTCTGATTTACCATTAGTTTTCCAGATCTCTTTGTGCATTAAACAAGCCTACATTTTTTAAAAATTGATTATTAAAATTACTTGAGAAGGAACCACTCTTAACCTCTGCAATAGTATGTAATTATTTTCTATCCAAGGAGTGGGATAAGTGCATGGTGCAAGTGTATGGGAAAAGGTGAAAACTACATCTTCTATCATCTAAAGATGTTAAGTCTTGTTGACCTAAATCAACGCTGACTTCCAAAGATTCTGGGAGAAAACTTTCAGTTTTAAAGTTGCATTAAATCAGTTGTAATAGAGGTGGAAAGAAGACTCACATCTTCTGACTTACAAAAATTTGACACATTTGACATTTGTGATTCTTAAATCTAATACATCTCTATTAAGAATGAATGATTCGAGCTTTATTCACAATTCTGGTAAATATTCGTGCATAGTATTAGATATGAACCTTTTTCACAGAAGCATCTGAAAGTGCAATACTTGCATACTACAGCTGGTATCATCTAGGTACACTTTTCTGTGGGCCTTCTGCCATAATCTGTGTCTGATAAGTTTTCTAAATCATGATGGAAATAGATTTCATTTGTTTTGGATACTCGGTATTCACAACAGGGCTAGTGAGGAGTATGCATTTGAAATGGCAAATGAGAAAGCCATGTTTTAGGAATGCTGAAGCATTGGAAAGGCTGCGACCTTTCCAAAGAAATTTGCACTTTAGTGATGTGGCATCTCTTACCTCAATGATGATTCGGGGATACTGGAGGAGGGGAAAAAAAAAAAGAAAGAAAAGAAAAAATGATCAGAACATCAAGAAATTAACTGTGCAGCTTGAAAAATACTAGACCATAAAGAGCACTGTGAACCCCTTTCTCTGAATACAGAAGACTGTGTCAGGGAAATGATTTGAAATTCTTGTCTGTAATTGAAGAGATAATTCTAGGGGGATAACCTGTTTATGAATTTATCTTTTCTACAGAAGCATCCAATCTCTTTCTACAGATCTGGGGCATGTGAAGTGAAGTGGCTACAATATCTGAGCACTGTGAGATATTTCCAGGAGTGCTTTCAGAAACTTTGCCCTCTATAAAGACAGGAAAGAGATAAGGTGTCAACTTACAGAAGTTCTCCAAAAATAGCAGAGGCCTGTTCCAGTCCCTTCTTATTCAATATACAAGTGATAGAGTCTCTGTGAAGAGGCACCCCAAGAGAGATCTTGAAAAATCTTGACTATCACTCTTACTTACTGTCTCTTGAACAGGTCTGAACTGGCTATCCAAACTGACCACACGAAACATCACTGAAAAAGATATACGACAAAAAATTTTCATTTACTTTAGCAGTGGTAAGTTACTTTCATTGTATAACTGAAACAAAATTTGTTCAGGCTTTTAGGAGGAACTAATAAGTACTTGGAGAACTAGAGAACTAGAACGGATTTTTTTTTATCCTAGCCAGTGGAAAACAAAACAGAACAAAACAAAACACTTATCAGCTGAAATGCCTTTAATACTGACCATCCAGGACTAAATTAACTTATAAAGTGAATACAAATATCCTATATTATCATCAGTTTTTCTTGAAGGATTCAGTACTTTGGAATGTTTCCTAAGAAACTGCCTATACAAATCACTTCAATAAAACAATCAAAATGAAGGAAGAAGGTATCTTTATTCTGATTTTAAACCCTGCAGCACTCTAACTTGCTTGTACAAAAGGTACAACTAACTATAACACAGACAGTAGTCATTTAACTATGGTAATTAAATTAGCTCTAAGAATTAGATTAGCAGTTAACTATAAAGAGCTGTTGACAGGAAATGACATGCTCAAATTATTTTTATGTGAAATGTAATTTCAAGCTTTACCTACTATTTTCTGTATTTTTAAGGATGCTCTTTACGTGATTGATCTTAGTAAATCTGGCAGAACTCAAAATTATGTAAATGAAATTAACTCAGAAAAGATACATGAACCCTATTTGTTTCTTGCAATTCTGTGAATTGGTTCTGTTTTTCACTGACTTTTGATGAGCCCAAAGTCAGATGACAATTACACACTATCTGATGACAATTATACACTACCCACTGCCTTCGCAGTCTGTGGTCTTTTCCTCCACAAGAGAAGTCCTTGTCATTCTTGACCCACCCTTGCACTCATTTTCCCAGGTCACTATCTGAGTCAAACTCCCCAGCCACCTTTTTGTCCTGGTTTGTAGATGGGTTTGTCCGTCTGGATGAAGAGAGTGTTATCCACATTTTCGATTGCCACTGATCTTCTCTCAGCTAAGTTGACTGTGGAGCCTTTGGCAGAGAAAGAAATGAATGCCAAGGGGTCAGAACCAGCAGGAGGAACCTGGAAAGAAACAAAACCCCAAAAGAAATGTGTTAAATGAGGCATGTTGAGGTGCCCTGACGCTTTGGATTCTTGAGTAAGATACTGCCTGTGAAGTGAATCATTAATAGCTTGTGCTAAGTCATGAGAAACCCCACATTTACCAGTGACATAGTCTCTGGTAAACTATGCTGTGGAAATCTCTGTCACCATGTAGCAAGGTTTTAAGCTATGCCCTATCCTAAGCATTTCCTCATCTCATGTAGCTACGTGCCTACAGGCAAGTTTCCTAGCTGTACAGCTTAGTTCTGAAGTGTTTATCCTGCTGCATTCTGGAAGACATAATCTTGGGTCTCCTCTGTCATATTTGTCTTGATCTTGCAGAGTCATAGAAAAGGGAATGAGCATTTCCCTTCTGGATTCTCCAGTGACTCGACAATTCTCCCTTAGCAATTATGACAGTTCCATAGGACACATGCACCTGGGATGGCAATTAAAAGCATTTTCCTATTCACTCTATGAATGGAGATGAAAAGCCTTTCTCCAGCTCTCCTCTACAGCCCAAATATCTTTCTTTTCTTTTTTTTTCTTTTTTTTTCCTGTCTTTATTGTCAGCTTTTCCAACAGCTTTTTATTATTTTTTTTTGTCATATTGTATGCCTGCACTTTTCACCTTTATGCTCTCACTGACAAAGACAGTGGCACTGAAATATTTCCAGCTTCTACACCCTCTTTAGTAGTCTCAAAAGAGAAAATACCTTGAACTCGCAACACTTGAAGAAATCATTCTTTGTTACAAACTCCTCAAAGAGAGTTGTCTGGATGTTGTTGTATTCCAGGACAACACTCAGTGACAAAGGCTCGCTGAGGCTGTGGAACTGCACACAAGCGGTCTGTGGAGAGTCGCTCCTCACTACTGTTGGTACCAGCAGCACATACTGACTGCAAGAAGGCAAGACCAGTTCAGAGAGTTCAGTCATAGAGGAACGCAATAACAAACAGGACAGGAAAACGCCACAGAAATGCTATACATATGAAAGAAATAATGCATGACAGAGCTGATGATTTGGGTCTTCAACACAATATGAATCACAGTCTTTTCTTGGTAATTGGATCCATTCCCTCCTTTCCCTCCACCTCCAGCTTTGCTCACTCATATTGTCTTTATTGCTATTTTCACTTGCTTAAGTCAGAATGGATGATATTCAAAGATCAAAAGTAAAATAACAATAAAAAAATAAAACCAACAGTGTATCTGACAAAGCTAAACACTTCACAGTGCTTTCCTTTAGCACTTCTGAGAAGGGTTAAATCCCCTTCTCAAATGGTGTATTTTTGAAAACTGTCACTGAAATCTTTGATTTTCATAAAGCCATAGACACCAACAGTGCTGTATAAGCCCTCATAGCACAGCAAGTGTAGAAATAACAGTAACAATAATAGCAACAGGATTACTGTTTAGCATAGCTCCTTGGAACCAGACATTATCTGCCCTATAGAACACTCTCACTCTGTACTGCCAATATGTACTTCTCCCTGATCATTAGTATTACTTGCTAACCTAGTATTGAATGTCCTCTCAATGCACTTCAGGTTTCACCTACTCTGGTTCTAGGTTTCTGTCACTCAGATCAGATTTTGTAGCAGTTTTATGATGGAGAACATCATTCCAAACCATACTTCAATGTAATCTACTTCAATTTCAAACATATTTCAGAATCTAGGTTACATTACATAGCAATGTTCCATGATAAATTAACTAGAAGGAAAAAAACCTGAAATAAATTTTGTTTCATAAAAACACATAAGGTATTATCTCTTACGGTTCAGAAGACACTGTGGTTATCCAGCTCAAGCAGAAAATACTGAGAAGTATCCTTGACCACATCTCTGTCCTTGAGGAAGAAAGAAGAGAGACTGATCTCAAGTGGACAGCCTGTCTTCTGGCTTTTAAACTGGCCTGGGATGGTGCTCCTCCTTCCCAGCTTCAGTCATATTCTAACAAAAAATATCTACATAAAATTTGCATAGGTTCATCTTCCTCTCACCTGTATGTTCTCACACTCTTAGAGTTCTCAAACAACAGATTAGGAAAGCTCTCATACTTCACATAGCTTTGTGAGCTAGCCAGACCGGTTCCTGGCAATCTGTTTTATTGAAGCTTAGCTCTGTGATTAACGTCATTGTGTGAGGGTTGCTTAATGTTTCAACTTGTTAATTTTTGCCATTGCTAAAGTATTTCCTTGTTCTGTGAAGATTTTTCCCTAGAAACATCTCACCAAACAGAAGTAATCATAACACAGGGCTATTGTATGCCTACATAGGGATCTGGGCAGTAAAAATACAGCATACAGAAGGAAACTTCTATTCCTACTCTGTCTTTGTTACTGCACACAGTACCATTCAGGAATGGTGTTGGCTAAATATCTACCATTGTCTACCTGTCAGTGGACAGGACAAGTATATCTCTAGGGAAAGGAATTTTATAACCTTATTTTGTTTGTTCACTCATCTGTCAGTCATCTTTTTCTTCCACTCCTGCTCCCCTCATCATAGAACATTTAAGCCTGTTGGTGAATTTTAAGTAAATCTGACCAAGAAAGAGAAATTTTAGAATAGTCAAGCTATAAATATATAATCATAACATAATTCTCATTGAAAAAGACCTCCTGATATTGTCTGGTCCAATAGTTCATTTTAAGTAAGGCTAACTTCAAAGCTTATCCAGTCAAGTTTTGAGTATCTCCAGGGATGAAGAGTCCACATCATCTGCTCCCATGCTTAACCATCCATTGTTGTGAAAATATATTTTTTTTTCTTTAAATCAGAATTTCTGTTACTATATTTTGTGTCTTGTCCTTTCACTGTGCACCTCTGAGAAGAATATGTGTTCTCTATAATCCCACTTTACATAGTGGAAGACTGCAATTATGTTCCTTTTTGTTTCTCCAGGCTGAGTAAACCAGATTGTCTCAGTTTCTCTCTTTGTTCCAGACACTAACCATCCAAATTACCTTCCAATGGACTCCCTCCAGTCTACTAATGCTGTTCTTGTAGTTGGGAACAAAATCTGAAAACAGAACTCCACCTGTGGTCTCATAGTTGCTGAGTGGAGGGGAAGAGTGAATTTCCATGATGTGTTAGCTACACTCTTGCTAATACAGCCTGAACATAGAAAACTAAATAATCTGTGGTGGTAGGGGACTGCATTCACACTCTTCTGTATGAAAAGAAAAAACAAACCAAACCAACCAAAAACAACAAACAAACAAACAACAACAACAAAAGAAAACAACAAGGTATCCAATCAACATGTGTGTAACTGCAGCCTACCCTAGGTAGTTTCCCCACTTTTTCCTCTTCTTCTTCTTCTTCTTTAGACAAATAAGTGATAAAAGGGGAGAGAGAGCTGAGTAGACTGCAGGAATAATTAGGGACACAGAAGAGAGCTAGGGGCAATGAAATAAAGGTTAGGCAGTACAGGGTGGGCCTGCAGTTATCTAAGGGTTGTAAGAAGGAAATGAGAACTATTATAGTGATGTAGTACAAATAGATGTAGAACTGCTGAAAGCCCGACTATCAATTTTATTTCTCATGATATAATACATGCTTACTAATGACTCAGCCATACAGGGGTTATTATTTCTGTCAGCACAGGCAATACTCTAAACTACTCCTGTCTAACCAGCTCCTCTTTCCCAGAAGCTTTCTGATGACCAAGTTAGGACACAAACATAAGTGCCTAAGGTGCTGCTGGAACTACTGTCTATTCCCAGTGAGTTCCTAGCAAGAAACATTGCACAAAGCTTCCCCGAATGTCCTGTCACTAATGTGACAATTCTGCGTGGCAGGTGGGTGATGTGCAAACAGGGCAGAAACATTGTGAGGAAAGCAGCTGCATTGTTTACAATCAGGGCAGAAGGCAGCTAAATGCGTTGGAGATGTGTTTGCATTTGCAGCTTTGAATTACCTCAGATCCCATGTATTACTTCTAGCAGTCCACAGCTGCTAAGCAATAGACAAAGAAGAATTAAGGAAGGAGAAGGAAATGGCAATCAATTCCTAGGCTTAGGTGCAAATCGTTCCAGAACATCACCTTTTATTTAAGTGCAGCAAGCCTCTAGAGTTCTTGGCAGTAAATGAATAGACTTCAAAAAAGGAAAAGATAAGGCACTTGAAAAACTGAAATATTATGGCTTTATGTTCGGTTCAATTAAAGGGCACCTGCTTCTCTGGAAGCCTGACAATGAATTCATTACATTAGTTAAGTTACTGATCCCAGAAGACCTCATATTCCAACAGCAGAGAATTCAAACTCTCAGTCAGTATAGATCTGAAGTCATGCCTGCTTTCTGTTGTGTCAGAGAAAAAACAGTGTGCCCTGGTTTCAGCTAGGATAGAGTTAATTTTCCTCCTAGTAGCTGGTATGGTGCTGTGTTTGGGATTTAGGATGAGAATAATGTTGATAACACACCGATGTTTTAACTGTTGCAGAGCAGTGCTTACACTAAGCCAAGGACTTTTCAGCTTCTTACTCTGTTCTGCCAGTAGGCAGGCTGGGGGTGCAGCAGGAGCTGGGAGGGGACAGACCCAGGACAGCTGACCCCAACTGGCCAAAGGGGTATTCCATACCATATGGCATCATGCTGGACATATATAATATGGGGGTGGGGGGACCAGCTGCTCGGGGATAGGCTGGGCATCGGTCAGCAGGTGGTGAGCAATTGCATTGTGCATCACTTGTTTCGTACAAATTATTAGTAGTACTATTATCATTATGATTATTATTTTCCTTTCTTTTCTGTCCTAATAAACTGTCTTTATCTCAACCCACAGATTTTCACTTCTTTCCAATTCTCTCCCCCACCCCAGAGAGGGAGGTGGGAGGGTGAGTGAATGGCTGTGTGGTGCTTAGCTGCTGGCCGGGTTAAATCACAACACAGTGAAAATATGTTCAGTGGAAAAATGAAAGGCTTTCAGCAGTTCAATAGGAATGAAATAGGAATGATTTTCAGCAGTGAAGTCTTGGATTTTCCAAAAGAATGAGTAATATGTAATTACTGGCTTCTCTTTGGCAGTTCCACTTTACATTTGCATAACACTCAAGAACTGGGAGTACTTTCTGAGCTGTGACTTAACCTGAGATGAAGGACAAACAATCCAACCTGCACTGCATTACCTCTTCTCCTCCTCCATCTCCTCCTCCTCCTCCTCCTCTTCCTCCTCCTCCTCTTCCTCCTCCTCCTCCTCCTCCTCCTCCTTCTTCTTCTTTAAAAATTTGCCCCATTTTTGTCTCTAAAAGAGGTACATGAGGAGTCAGAGCCCCAGCTTCCATATCACTTATGCAAATACCTTCATCAAAGGTTCCAGACTATTTGCTAGCTTTCTAAAGGAATTCTGTTGTAATCTGAGAAATGCTTTCCCATGACACATTTATTAAACCCTTTCTGACAAAACGTTTTTTTTTTTTTTAAAAAAAGCCAACATGTCTCTTAATAGTATTGTATATATCTCAGAGATTAGATAGTTTGGATGAATTTGCCTTCATTGCCTTCCACTCTTCCAAGGCCTATCCTTACCTGCAAGGTTTTAGGCTATCAGCTGATGTCAATATGTTTGCCAGCAGCAGGCAGTGCGTAGTGCTATTGATATAGTACGCTGCATCATTTCATGTTGAATGATGGAACATTTTCTGATATTGGATGTTTTCTGTAATAACAAAGATCAGATAACATTAAGCATGGTACCACTTACATATGGAAAAGTAAACAGAACACTGTTCATTCCCAGCATGTTATCAACATCATCTTTCTGGAACATTTTTTAGACTTGCTTATTAAAAATGAGGTTTTACAACCTCATATGGAACAAAACACTTGAAATACCATTGATTTTTCTTATCTATAAAGTTTAACATATAAGGACATCTCAAAAAAAGCCTGCTGTGTCCAAAACATGAAAATAGGAGGACACTAAAGTAGCAAGGCAGGCCAAGAGAGAGTTTATAAAAGAGTAACAAAGGCATTCAAAACTAATAATAAATCTTTCTTTAAAAACAATGGGAATAGGGAGAATTCTTTTGCCAGAGAATCCACAGGGACTCATGACAAAAAGGATAGAAGATAAGGTCAAGAAGAGTGCAAGAGCAGTACAATTACTGTTACTCACTATTGTTTTAGTTAATCTAACACATGTTAAATATAACTGTATTTAAAGAAACTATTTTATATAAAAAAATCCATTTCTCAAATAATAACCAACAATCTATGGACAATGTATTTCTGATGCTTTAGTTACGTCACTGCCATTCTGAATTAGCTCAAAATCTTCAAACAAAATACTGATTTAACTTAAGGCTTGGTTATTACAGACTTTTGCCATAAAGGACCATGAACATGTATTTCACTTGATCACAGAGGACAAAAACAGAACATTTTGAAGGGTAAAAACCAAACCAAACTAAACCAACCAACCAACCAACCAAAACAAACAAAGAAACAAACAACAAACAAACAAAAAAAAACAACCAAAGAACTTCCTTCAACAGAAAAGTTTTCCAGTCTTTACTATATCCCTTGTTCTTTTACTCACATTTTTCTTTGTTTTAGATGGAGATAGATGAAAAAAGGCAAAGAGTAATTGAGTTAAAATAAAGAAACGGACTTCAGACTTTCCTTTTTGAAAAACCAACATCTCAGATTTTGTATTCTATTATAAAGAAAATGTATTAGAATCAGTTCCTCCAGATTCAGATTTTAAATAACCTACCACTCTCTGTGGTTAAAGGAGATAATTTGGGGTCTATATATAACTTTTCAAAGAGAACAGTAAGTCTGCCCCTACACTAGCCCATTCAGCAATCACCCATTTCATAAGATACCCTTGTTTTCACTCTCCTGGAAACTTGCAAACTCTGTAAGTCAAAAGAATATTTTGCAATTCCAGGAAAGCAGAGCTTGACACATGAAAAAATTGCTGTTCTTACTGCTTTGAGATGATCCTTGGTAATAGAGATTTCACAAGGTATGCTCAGTGTGAAGTTGTAGCTGAGCCATGAGCCAGAACAGACCCTCACTCCTTAGTCTGTAGCATCAGCTAGAATCAAGTCAGAACAGACATCAGAGAGCAACAGTTTCCTGGCTCTTTGGTGCAATGGATCACTACCAAAGAATCACAAAGACAAGTGAACTACTACATGCAGGTAAACAGGCATCTTGATCATGAAACTGCTAATTGAAAACACTACAAAGACTATATGACATCATGGATAAGCTAAGAACTAGTTAATAAGTCTTATAAGATGCCAGTGGTTCAGGCGAATCACTAGTTTAAATAAAAGATACTATTTAAAGTGATGACATCCCACTTTGTATTTTAAGACCTGCTTTTCCCAGTCTTTTGAGTAATGTGTGAGTAATGGCTACAGCACGCCTCTCAACTCTCAGACTTCCATTTAGTACAAGACATTTTTTTCAAGCATGTTATTTCCTATAACAAAGGCTTACAGGCTGCAGAAAATGTCTTCCTGATGGTATGACCTAACCGCAGTTTGCCACATGTACCTCCTGTGGTACCCACTGTAACTTTGTAAAGGGTAACACTAAGCAAGCTAACCTGTAAGTGACCAGAAACTAGAAAATACTTCAAAAGCAATTCTTCAGGCAGCAAAAACAAGGCTTTTGCATCTGCCTGAAGAGCTTGTCACTCTTGCAAGGATCAGGGAACAATGATTACCCAGCTCAAATTATTTTGTCCACCTCACCTTTTCTAAACAATGGGATCACCCTGCACTCATCTTCTTGAAGAACCTTCGTTTTGCAGGAGAAACACCTTAAATGCTACAAAGCCACAAGAGGGTTTTACAACCTTTCTACACCTGTATACTCTCACACATCACCACTGCCACAGGTACACATCATGTGGTCATGATCTGCTCTTTCACCAAAATCTCATTTTCTGTGTATCTGGGTATTTTCTGCACTATCAGATCACCTGGCTCCCATGACCTGGTTCCTAGTTTGTCCACCTTAGATGATATCAATTCACCCAAGTGAACCATTATGGAATGAACTAACCAGTTCTGTAGATAATTCATGGCAGGTACCAATACTTGAGTCATGAGGAGTTGGACCCATCAACATTAGGTCTGCTTTTTGTTTTGCCAGTAGGCTTTGCACTTGCAGTCACCTCCACATGCCTCCACTAGGCATGTCAGGACATGTAACACATAGACCTGTGGATTACAGCAAAATCCTCATGTTATTTCTGCATTTACAGAGAAGACGTGGCCTAAGACTGTGCAATTCTGACACCAATTTGTTCTAGAGCCCTGAGTTGGTGGACATAGGACATTTATCATCACATGGTTTAATCAGAGAGCCCTCCCTAAGGAAGATGCATTTAGCAGTGGAGATACTGTCTCCGTTGTCTCCTTTTGACTGTCCATTAGTTACAGCAGGAAATACGGGTGCAGGACACGTGGTATTGAGGAGGGTCACTTTTCTCTGGTGAAGTGGAGGCAATCTATTTACATAGATTACTCTCAGTGGAGTCGCTCTTTCCTACTGCTGACTTGAAAATCTGTAGTTCATACGGAGTAATTTGAGCCCTACAGATCTGCTTGTGGGGTAGTGACCAGCAGCAGCCGATTAAAAATTACTTCAGTGTGAGATGCTTAGATAACACACAAGCTCCAAAATGCAATACAGGTCATCCTATTTCATTGTCTAAAATAAAATATTCAGCCTATAGAATGAAAGAAAACGAAGCACGGTACAGTCAAGGGTTGGGATCTTAATCACAATGCGTCAGAAATAAAATGAGCCAGAAATAAAATGTGAAACACATTTCCGTGTTTTAACTACCAGATTTTTCTTTCTCAATCAGCTTGTTGATAGGACCTGATGTTTGAGAAGCACTGGGTTGCATCACAGATGATCAGATGCAACAACAAAAACTTGATTAATAGCTGCCTTCACTCAGTAACAAAAGGAGCTCAACACCAAAACTCATCTGATGTCGAAAGTTGGATATTTTCACTGTTATGAGGACAAGAAGCTACTTTTGACAATGAGATCTCAAACCAAATGACAGAAATATATCAAAAGCAATTTTTTAATTCCAAAGTTACTTTTGGAATTTCATCTATCTTTATATAGCATATCCAAGCCATGGAAATCATTGCCTATCTTTATTAAGTGACTTGATAATATTTTGATTTCAAGAGAGTGGTAAATTGAAGGAAACAAATAAAAGTTAACTAGTCTTACATGAAAGTAAACTGTCTGAATGAAGTGAAGGCTATCTTTGCTTTCTAGGCATATTTGTTCTTGGTTCCTTCTGTACAGAAGCTTAAAACAGTTGCTCTTTCCTAAGCTATTAATGATCAGAATTATATCCACATTGCCATGGAGAACAGCTCTTGGATTTATCCAGAGAAAATTAAGAGGAGAAATCCTTTATGAGAGTTTGGAAACTGAAAGATCAACATGAAAGCATTATAACAATCAGAATATTGTGTTTTAAGATGAACAGCAGGAAATGGATATTGTTAGTTTATGTGACAAAAAGCTCCTCTGCACATCCATAAAGGAGCAGAGAGAAACAATGGCAGATGGAGGAACCTAAATAATACTGTATCCCAGCTAACACTTGGCCCATCAGCTCATTAAAGGCCCATCTCCAAGGGTACAATGGCATCTGGGAACCCAAATTAAGGACTCAGAAGAATGGACACCCTTCCTGGGCCCCTCCCAGGGCTGTCTCAGCCCCCATGTTCCAGGTGTGAAACCCATCACTAGACAAACTGAGTATCCAAGCCCAGCTGCTGGAGGTACCTTCTACATACGCTTATGTGCTTCCCACCAGTGGACCTCTACCCAGCTCAGCCAGAGAGGGAAGCAGGGGGGAGGCTGTTGGTGCTGTTTGTGTTCTTGAGAGTGCTCCGTGTGTCTGTGTAGATCTGTGTGGCAGCCACGTATGTGTATATATATATAATATATATATATACGTATATGTGGTGTATGTGTGTGTTTGTGTGTGTAATAGGAATAACATGCTCAGCCTCGCTACTGGCTGCACCTGAGAGCAAGGAGCTGCAACAACTTCACCTCTGTTGGGCAATGTACCCAATATGCAGTATGTTAAAAGACTGAAACTCAACAGAAAGCTCTGTATACTGATTAGGGAAAGACACGTCATGAAAGATGTCAAAGACATGAAATACCTATCTTAGGAACTGCTAAGGGTAGTGACATTTGTACAGAACTCAGTGAAGATTAGCAAATTCATCCAAGACAGCAGGAAAAATAGAAATGGAGCTAAGTATTGTGGCTCTGTGCTGCTGTGGCTATATAAGCAGAAGGTGGGGGTCTGCATTTCAGTTTTAACTGCAGTATATATGATACATTGTCTACTGCACAAAGCATCTTTCAGAGTGTTAATAATGTGGTCTCTGCAAAATATAGTACATTGAAAGACAAGCTATTGCGAGTTTGTGACAAAAAAAAAAAGCATGTTACGTGAAATCCACTTCTGTGTAAACTTGAACTTTCCTAACAGGAATGGAAGATGGACAGAAGCACCAGTGTTCCAGTATCTCTCTGCTCATCCCTATAAATATAAGGAATTTATTAACACTACTAGCTGCTGAAAGCAAATGTTTAGGGACACTGACAACTGAAAGAAAATCTGAAGATCCCCAGAACTGAGCTGTGTCACCTTCCAGTCTGCAACAGTATGCCTAGGGACTGGTGCTGCTGTGGAAAAAGCTACTGAATTCGGACTGCTAAGACAAGACTCAGACATTAAAAGGATATCCTGCATCTGAAGGAATAAGCCCTTACCACCACAGAGACACCGATCACTACATGGTTTCCCCATACTAAAATGAATGCCATCCTCACCATGTGTATAATCATTATAATCCTGGATTACACTGTTGTGTTGTAGCCATCTGCCCTTTGCTCTTCAGGCTGAAGAGAAGTAAAAATTGTAGTTCCTGAGTGAACACAAGAACTGGTCCTACTGCATAAGTCAGGACTGTCCTGGACAGAGAGGAATGAGACCCTCCAACCACAGACTAAAGCTACGGTGGTGGTGTTACAGCCATAGGATCTTCCCCTGTGGCTCTTGGACAACAGTGCCAAAATACCCTTACAATATGTACAGAGTGGCATCATTATAAACCATGATTACAGTTTTCATAATCTGGGAATGATTACTCAGTAATTAAGGAGCTATCACACACAGTTCTCTGGATGACGTGCTTGCTACTGCCAGGAATTGGGAGTGGTGAGCACAGGCGTGGCATGAAGTGCATGGATGAGCAAACAGGAGGCAAAGGGAAACTAAATGGAAAGCTGACATCGGATAGATGCTCCTGTGTCAAACAGAGCAAGGCAAATACTGAAAAATGCTGAAGACAAATGCTGAAGAAGAGGCAGATGGGAAAGACTGCTAAGGAGAGAGAGGAGATGAACCAGCAGCAAGTTGGTGGGGGTGACCGTAGACGTATCTCCTGTCAGCAGGCTGGAGCTGGGCAGTGGGCGACCAACTTCTCAGGGACTCCAGGAGCTGCCTGAAGACCTGCTCTGCAAGGCTATGACACCTGCAACCTCCTTGCATTGTGCTAATGGAGAAGCTCTGGCTTTCCAGGCAGCAGGCAAAGCTTTTCAACCAGAAGAGGGGAGAAGATTATGCTTTACCATAGCACTATGTGGAGTCAATAGTCTCTGTAATTCATCTATTTCTCTTCTGTATTGCCCCAGAAGGGAGCTGTTGGGCTGTGGGGAACCCCTAGCTTTGCAGTGCTGTCCCTCCCAGTGGGTGAGGAGAGCTGAGGGGACAAATCTCAGTGGAGCATCCCATGGAGTTCATGGGAAAAGTGGCCAGGCCACGCACCCCCAGACCCTGGGCTGGACTGCCATGACTGCTACAGAGGGGAAGTGCCCAGCCCTGGACTGGCAGGGAGGGATGTGCTGGGGACAGGGCTGGGGGCAGCACAGTCCGGGAGTAGTCTGCACTCTGCATGTCCTGGTCCTTTGCACAGCTGACAGGACAGGGCCATTGGGAGCTGGCATGTTCCCGAGCTGCACCCTGCCCATTGCTACCCTGCCAAGCCCTGGTGGGATGAGCTGAGAGGCTCAGTCAGAAGCAGGAAGCAGCTGTCATGGTGGGACACCAGCATCCTGGGACTTGTAAGGTGACTGAGAGTGGCAAGGTAACTGCAGAGATACAAGGAGGAGGTTTACAGCATCAGCATCAACCCACAGAACGGAATCATCTCACTGCAACTTCAGATGTGTTGCCCTTCCACAAGGAGATTTAAAATAGCTTTTGTGCCTCCACTAACCAAACCATAATGAAAACCCAAAAGTGCTGCCAGTGAGGTTACAATACACCTTTCTGGCACAAGTGGGCAAGTAGCATGTTGTGCCCCACAGGAAAATGCTCTGTAAATTCACAAAAAGAGGTACCGAAGAAAGAAGTAAGTAAAATTTGTTATCTGTGTTAAGGAGTGTAACAAGCACTTCAGTGAAAAGCCTGAGAACCAAGCAGACCAAAACTTCCAAAGCTGTGAGTGGAGTAGGAAGCATCAGCTCTCAGATCATTTACAATTTTTTCTTGCTATTGGTGTACCTTTTAGTAAATCTTTCTGGCAGTATATTCAGACACTCACAAGACCTCCTTTATGTCACCTACTCTCAGAGAAGGGCAGCTGATTGTTAATTCATAATCCTGCACTAAAATGGGCTGGCAGGCTAAAAGCATGCCATTAATAAGAAAACAAAAACAAAAATTAAAAGTGGAGACTAGTCTCTACTGCAGTCTACTGAAATTAATAATCTTCAGTTGAGTTAGGCAATTAGTGTTTCCATGTGTGCATTTTTTCCTGAAGCCTAGCTCTGTACTGTTGGGCCTCCTTTAAAGGACACTTGGTTCCTTCTTGGTCACAATGATTTCCCTGCTTTCACCTTCCACAAGCAGAGATTGTTCCAAGTGAATGAGTTTTTTCAGGCCTTTGCTGACTCAGAATTTACATCAGATTTTTTTTTATTTTATTATATATATATATTTATGTTTAATATCTTGCAAAGACCTTGAATTTTAGATTTTGTCTCTTGCAGATGGTCTCCTTCTCTTGCTGAGTTAGCACAGTGGTGTCTCTCAGATGAGATAGAATAATGCAGCCTTTGCCAAGCCTGCTCTGAATTTTTTATTGAATGTTGAACTTGCAACTTGATATGAGCTGCAAGTGTTCCTCTATGCAGTTGAATTGCAATGGGATGTGCTACTTCTCTGGAGGAGTGAGCAGTAAAGTGAACTATATCGAAATGTACCTTTTGGTCCCATGGAAGGGCAGATATAATAAGTAGACCAGTTAGTTTCTCTCAAGATTTACAGCACAGCCTTTCTTACTAGCAGTGTTTTGAGGGAAGATGGGAATTCTCTTTCCAGCTTAGCAGCTTCCTGTAGTCTGTAAGAAATGTTGACTTCATTGTTTTGGACAGCTTGGATTCTGATGTGCTGTCTTATGGCTGATTCAAAGCATATTTTAATTAAAAGCTACTTCTGTAATCTGTTTAACATGCAAATATGGTTTCCGAGGGACTTAATGAAACTGCATTGTGTTCTAGAGTTCAGTCTCTTCAGCCTGCTGGAGAAGGGAAACTTGCACGTCAGTTAGTTGAGCTCTGATGTTTAAACACCAGCTGTAAGAGAATGTGTCCAAGTCACTGTACCTGTTTTCAACACATAGCACTACTTGACAATTAGTTGACATGTGGCGTTGAATGAAGTCACAGTCTCTATGAACTAGAGAGTAACTGCAACAAGGTTATGGTAACTGCAACACACTGAGTGCAATGACACTTCTCAAATACCTGGCTCATTTATTGAATGTCAGGTTTTCAAATCCCTCTCATGTTTCAGATTTTAATTAAAGTAAACAGTTATCTAAAACTGTCAGCTTTTTTATCAATAAATGAAAGAAATGTGTTCTGTATGCTGTCTATATCTGCTGAATGTAAATTTGCTGTGTCTGATTCAATCTCTATGGCACTGACTTTGGATTTGTTCCTTTCTGCATTTTGCATAATTGCAATATTGTCTGCTTTGAAATGATTTCACAGGGGCAAAACTACTCATCTGACTTCTCTTTATCACTGTCTTAAAGTACTAGCATCCAACAAGGGAGGCTGTTCCACTCTGCTACTGCTTGACTTTGGGGAGAATACAGATCAACACTTGAGTGATGCTTGCTGTCCAGGGCTTGCAGTCTGAGCTGCACTTGTATTTACACAAGTCAGGAGGAGCATAGCTGAGGATATCTGATTCTTCAGTGCACATAGATGATCCAGCATTCAGCTACTATCTCTACATCAGCATGACCTGTAGGGGCAGGATGTGACTCCAGTAGTTTTGTCATATCATATGCTTTTATTCCTTCTGAAAACATGTACTATATTAAATCAGACTTTGAAGATGTCAATCTCCTCTTTTCTTTAAAAGGGGGATGTAGTATTTACAACAGAGTCCCACCTTTCCCATAAGTTTGTGAAAATCATAGTGCTGTAGGTAAAATACCTGCAGCAGGCCAGCAGATGAGCATTCTCATCTTAATTTCTTTCTTGGTGTAACAGTTTCCTTGCTGCAAAAACCTAGGTGGACACTGCCATTATATGCTCTGTTCTGCCCTCTTGGCTGTCTAGAAAGTTTATGGTGAGGTTTGGAAACAAGTCTCAAACTGAAGACTATGTTCTCTGTGACCTAACCCATCATTGCACAGAGAATGTCTAAACTGCTGGAGATCGCTGCCGCTAGGGTGAAGTACCTGACTGATTGTTTTGCAGTTGTCTCCCTACAGATGTGCATTTGGTAATGCTGAGACGGTAACCATTTCTTTTTTCCTTGTGTAGTCCCTTTGTATGGCAGAGAAACAGTTTGAGCTGAATGAGAGAAGAATATTCTTGCAAAGTGAATTTTTTTTTTTTTTTGCAGAGTTCCACAGTGATTTGATACCACCTGCAGTCTTGATATCAGTGATAGACAGGAATAATGTTTATTCTTGGGTAACAAGTGGTCATGTTGGAAGCCTGCATGAGTATGGGAAGGTTTTTCTCTCCCTTGAAGATAGATTTCTGTTATCCTGATTTCAACATGGACAAGAGAGGCTTTGTTCCACCTTACCCAAGAGGATCAAATGCTGGGTGAGACAGACCTGTTTTTCCACAATGGCATCGAAATGCAACCCTCATCTCAAGCTTCATCTGTTCTTCTGACAAGGCAGGTTTCAAAAAGAATTGTCTACTAATACTCCTATCCTAGTGGAGCAGGTATTTCACAGTTGGGGGACACTGAAAGACTCTTTGGTTTAGAATAATTGCCGACATCCAGGAAGTGGAATAACAGCATGTATGTACAAAGCTCAAATATATGATACCTCTTGTGCTGGTATATTTTGATCCTAGAGACACTGCCTCCTCCCTGAGTGACTGATGAAACTGAATCACATCATGATTTAAAATTGGGAGCTAAGTTTTTTGAAAACTTTGCATTTCAATTGGCTCTTTAGTTTCTCAATCATGACGAACACAGGCTGCTGTTCAGAAATCATTCTTGAGTCACTCGTCTCATTCAGACAGAAGTTAAAGTGTTAGATGCAGACTGATATTTCTGTAAGTCCTGTTGGTCTGATGTGCTCATTAGCAACATACAGTACATCCTAAATATTTGCACATTCAAATACTGTTCTTAAAACAGCCTGTTTTAAATTAAACCATCTATTTATGCATCAAGCTGAGGGAGAGAGCAGAAATAGAGGTACCAAACCCTTCTGTTTCCCTGGACCTGGTCTGCATAACATGTGATTAATTAAAAGACCAGTGTTTTGTATAAAATTTCAGTGTAAGATGTTTCAGTTGTTATCTTGGCCTATAGCACAAATTGGCATCAGTTTCTGAAAAAAAAATGGCAAAAAATGACTGGAGGAGGAAGGACATAAAGTTGAAAAGGTGAGGGACTGTCTGTTACATCTAGAGATAACTGCCAAGAAACCTCTGTTTTCTTTGCTCTTCTTTCAGGATGAAAAAGTTATTCTGATGGACAGAGACTGCCTGTTTTTACCCCGGGGCCAAGAACAATAACAAGACTCACAGGAACGGTGTGTGCCAGATGCTTTTTGAGATCAGACTAACTGGGATTATTGTCACTGATGCTAAGTGGATGGAAATATTCATTTATATTGACTATCATTATTGACTTTTTCTCTTCCTCCTCTGCTCTAATACAAAAGGAAAATATTATTTTCCAACTTTCCCATGCTCTGGGTATTTTTCCTATCTGAATAGCAGGCCATTCATCTAAAGAAGTAAGCAAGCATATGTGGCAATAATCAGTTGCTAGATTAGGAAGACTTTTAGAAAGGAACTCTGTAAGTGAAATGGGTTCCTTTGAAAAGGTAGTTGGGCTCCTCAGTCATTTCAGTACTCCAGAAACTGCTGCCCTTGGTATCTAGCTTTCGGAATGCAATTGTGAAAAAGTCTTGGCAGGGGACATGCATGTACTGCTCCCATGTGAGGCAGCTGTTCTCAGGACAAGTTGAGGCAGAGCTAGGCTTGTCCTGCCCTGGATTGCTCCAGGCCTGTCTTGGCAGTCAAACACTGAGCATTGCTAATGATGTAGGCTGGGTTTGCAGTCTCAGCTGAACTGGAAGAAGTAAAGGTATTAGGGCACTTGGGTGCTGCAGATAAATCAAATATACCTGTCTTATCATATTAGTGGGGGATGAATAATTTGGAAAGGTGGTCAATTTACACTGTGCCTGAATTTCAGAGGCAGATTCTGGACTTTAATGCTTTTATTCTGATTTTCAGCTGAAGAAGGGTCACGTTTTTGCACGGTTCGAGTAGGAATGTGCATATACATGCATGATTTACACCAACTAGAATTAGCTGGAATCATGTTTTTAAATAATAAAAATAATAATAATAATAATAATAATAATAATAATAATAATAGAGATCAAATGCTAACAGTTTTTAACCTTGTTTTCAGTGGAGAAGAAAGTTCATTTAGATTTGATGCAGAATTCCATTTCTACTGCAAGCGTTCAAGCCAGTGTGCCCATATATGTACAAAGGTTTGTGCTCTCTTAGTTTTCATGGAGACAGTGCAAACCTCCAAAAGATGAATGAATATTCTTATTTTAATCCTCAAATACTCTGTGTTTTCTGGAATCTGCAATAAGATGGTTCCGTTTACAATTCAGCACTCTGCTGTAAGACTGTTCTGCATATATACTAGGCATAGATGTTCTCAGTACAGAAACAGAAGGCAAAGACTTACAGGTAACAGGTAGCTTTGGAAGGAAGTAAAAGAGAAATTAGCTCAAAGGAAATGAGGCTTTATTATTCCTTGAGCGTTCTGACCATTTTTCTTGAAAATCTGAATCCGTACTTCCAAATGTGCATCCAACTTTATTGAATGGCTTGAATTTGATCTTTATAATAGCACCCTGCTCTTTCGTGGGTGCTAGTTTCAGTCATAGCTGAATACTGCTGCTGTGCTCCAAACATAACTCTTCAATCACATTGATGTGACCCTCAAGAATCAAAATATTTCTGGTGAAATGACACCTTGGGTATCAAGTTTTGTGGAGTAATTTCTGATGTGAGCATTGTGACCAGAACTGACCTGCTGACCTTCTCCTGTGTATTTGCATGTATGTGCACATGTATTTGCATATGGCCAAGCAGTTAGCCAAGTGGAGTGATATGGGTTAAAATTAAATCTTGTAGCTTAGTTCTATGTTGAATTAGATCAGCAATACAGCATGCAGTTAATTTTGTAGTTTTGTGAATGTTTGTGGAGGTACACACGATGTTGTGGTTTAACTCCAGCAGGCAGCTAAGTACCACACAGCTGCTCTCTTCCTCTCTCCATGGCAGGATGGGGGAGAGAATTAGAAAGTTAAAAGTGAGAGAACTCACAGGCTTAGATAAAGATGGTTTATTAGGTGAAGGAAAACCTGTGTGTGCAAATGAAAACAAGGTATTCATTCACTACTTCCCATTGTCAGGCAGATGTTCAGTCACTTCCAGAAAAGTAGGGCATATCACATGTGATGGTTTCTTGGGAAGATAAACACCAACACTCTGATTGTGCCTCCCTTCCTCCCTCTTTCCACCAGCTTTTATTGCTGAGCACAACATCATATCGTATGGGATATCTCTTTGGTCAGTCTGGGTCAGCTGCCCTGGCTGTGTCCCCTCCCAGCTGCTTGTGCACTCCCAGCTTCCTTGCTGGTAGGGCAGCATCAGTAGAAAGTCTTTGACTCTCTGTAAGCACTCTCTGCAACAGCTAAAAACATTGGTGTATTATCATCACTATTTTCATCAAAAATGCAAAACACAGAATTATGCAAGCCTCTACAAAGACAATTAACTTTTTCAAACAAAGCCATGACACAAGAGTAAGCAGCAACTGCTTTTAGTGATTTAAATTGGCCATGGGATGGCAGCTTTCTGGTGTTAATCCACAGTGGAAATTTGGTTATTAAGTACGTTATATATGTGTCCATTTTCTGGCTCATTACTATTGGGTTATGTAGCAAGAAGATTTTTCAAACACAGGCTACTCAATGTCAACCTCCACCTGTTCTGAAGAAGTCTGATAAATGGAGTATCCTGGAGTATCAATATGGATTACAGAGCTGTGGGAGCAGCAGTTAGGGACTCAAGAGCACAGGCAGTTTTTTCATCAATCCTCCTGGTTAAAGGGAAACAATTTGAAAGGGCCAATCGATTCTGGCAAATCAACAGATGGTTAAAGGACTGATGTCACAGAGAGGAATTCAGCTACACAGACTGTGGGACTCACTTTGAGAAACCTGGTCTGCTAGGGGCTGATGGGGTCCACCCATCAGAAAAGGGGAAGAGCATCTTTGGTCATAGGCTTGCCAAACTGGTGAAGAGGGCTTTAAACTAAAGTTGCTGGGGGAGTGGAACCTCAGTCCATACCATTCATGCCAGTTTGATGCCAGTGTCAGTGACAAAGGGGCCCAAGAAAGCTGGTTAATATCCAAGGATCACCTCCACCAAGCTCAGGAGCAAAGCATCCCAAAAAGGATGAAGACAGGCAAAAATGCCAGGAAGTATGCATGGATCTACAAGGAGATCCTGGCCAAACTCAAGCGGAAAAAGAAGGCCTACAAAGGGTAGAAGCAAGGACAGATAGCCTGGAAGAATACAGAGAAATCATCTGAGCAACCAGGGATCAGGTTAGGAAAGCTAATGTCAAGGACAAGAAGGAGGGGTTCTATAGGTACATTGGTGATAAAAGGAAGACTAGGGAAATTGTGGGCCCTCGCCTGAAGGAAATGGGAAAGCAGATTTCCTGGGATATGAAGAAGGTACTCAACGGCATTTTTGCTTCAGTCTTCACTGGCAAGAGTTCAGCCCAAGTTACAGAAGGCAAAGGAGGGACTGGGAGAATGAAGAACCACCCACCGTAGGAGAAGATCGGGTTTGAGACCATCTAAGGAATGTGAAGGTCCATGAGACCTGATGAGATGCATCCATGGACCCTGAGGGAACTGACAAAAGAAATTGTTAAGCCATTGACCATCATATTTGAGAAGTCATTGTAGTCCGATGAAGTTCCCCCTAGCTGGAATAGGGGAAACATAACCCCCATTTTTAAAAAGGGAAGAAGGAAGACCTGGTGAAGTACAGAGTGGTCAGTCTCTCTTCTGTGCCCAGCAAGGTCACAGAGCAGATCCTTCTGGAAACTATGTCAAGGCACATGGTAGATCAAGAAGTAATAGGTGAAAGCAAACGTGGCTTCACTAAGGTCAAATCATGCCTGAGAAAACTGGTGGCCTTCTAGGACAGGTTTACAGCATTGGTGGATAATGAAAGAGCGACTGATGTCACAGAACCACAGAATCACAGGATCAAAGGGGTTGGAAGGGACCTCGAAAGATCATCAGGTCCAACTCCTCTGCCAAAACAGGTTCCTTAGAGCAGGCTGCTCAGGTAGGTGTCCAGACAGGCCTTGAATATCTCCAGAGAAGGAGACTCCACAACCTCCCTGGGCAGCCTGTTCCAGTGCTCCGTCACCCTCACTGTGAAGAATTTCTTTCGTATGTTGGTGCGGAACTTCCTGTGCTCTATCTTGTGGCCATTACCCCTTGTCCTATCCCCACAAACCACTGAGAAGAGGTTGTCCAAATCCCTCTGTCTCCCACACCTCAGGTATTTATACATGTTATCTACCTGGACTTCTGCAAAGCATTTGACACTGTCCCACATTATATCCTTGTCTCTAAATTGGAGCAACATGAATTTGACCATTCAGTCGGTAAGGAGTTGGCAGGATGGTCACACTCAAAGAGTTGTGGTCAATGGCTCAGTGTCCAAGTGGAGACCAGTGGCAAGTGGCATACCTCAGTGATCAGTACTGGAACTAGCACTGTTCAGCTGTGTGGTTCTGTCAACATGCTGGAGGGAAGGGATGCCATCCAGAGGGACCTTGGTATGCTTGAGAAGTAAGCCTTTGTGAACCTCATAAAGTTCAACAAGGCCAAGTGCAAGGTCCTGCAATCCTTAGAGACCTTATAGTGGTCTTCCTGTACCTGGAGGAGGCCTACAAGATAGCTGGACAGGGACTCTTTAACAGGAAGTATAGTGACAGGACAATGAGTAACAGCTTTAAAATAAGAGAGGGTAGATTTAGATTAGACATTCAGAAGAAATTCCTTACTCTGAGGGTGGTGAGGCACGAGAACAGGTTGCCCAGAGAAGATAAAGATGCCCCGTCCCTGGACGTGTTCAAGGTCAGGTTGGATGGGGCTTTGAGCAACCTGATTTAGTGGAAGGTGTCCCTGCCCAGGGCAGGGAAGGTTGGAACTAGATGATCTTAAACATCCCTTCCAAGAAAAATCATTCTATGATTCTATGATAAATCTAACAACCAATTTCAGGCAACCTGATATTTTGTTGATACGATATCCACAATCCTGTTGCAAGATCTACATTTTGCACACAGAATTATAATGCACGATTACCTGCTCAACTATGTGTTTAGGAGGAAGACAGCATGCAGTCTGAGGCTGTGTTTTCTCTCAGGCAGAAGACATTACTGAAAGCAACAGTGAAATACACAATATTATCTGTTGTCCTTCCATTTCTTTTTCCACATTAGAATAAACGAAGGAATTTATTCTCCTACAGTTTGTAATACTTTGCGGTACCTTTAAGGCTGGGTCTTGTACTATGTTTGCACATATTATTGCGTAATAAAATAAATATTTGCTTTTAAGAGATATGTCCTGTTATTTATTTGGATTTCCTTGATGTGATATCTTTCTGAGCCTTTGTGGTGTATGGCACAGAGGCACAGAAAGTTGAAGGAAAAATTAGATAAAATGACGGGAGTGAAGATGGATTGTTTTAAGTTTTTTTCCAGAGAAGAATACATTTTAATTTATAAAGGTGCATATTGGTGAGTAGGTTTTTAAAATGAAAACACATGTAGTGGTGTCGGATACAGCAGAAAAATCAAAGAAAACAGAAGAAAATTATGGGGTAGAAGCGGTGCTCTATAACTTTATGCTATGCTCGTTCTCTAGATACGAAAAAGAAAAAAATCTACGTTCTTTAGTATGGTTGTTGTAGGTAAGCTCAATGTGACTCCTTCTGAAAGTGGGAGGTGGTTCCTATTTTAAGCAAAACTAACATAAATTACGCTCATTCTGCCATAGATTTCACTCTCTCAGTCTCTCATACTTACAAATGCAAAGATATATATGTGTCCAAGTATTCTGGGAAGGAACAGTAGTGTCACAGATGAGAGGTGACAGAAGCTGTGGGTTCCTCATCATATCTTCAGAGCCTCTTTTTGATTGGCAATAATTATTAATCTTTATTAACTGAATTTTAGTTGTGCCATTTACATCTTCCACAAGTAGAGATTTCCTGAGACATATGCATGACTATTCTCTCTTGCCCCTTGAAAGTATAAGGAAAAATTACTCAGTCTCAGCATTCTTTATTTTCCTACTTGAGTATTTTATGGCTGCAAGACTGTTTCTCATCTCTTTCTCACTGTATCTTTATGGCGTTAAGTTACTGGCCTGGTTGTTTTCTGGGTATTTGAATGATAACATTCTGCAACAATTAATTTATTCCTTGTTCTAACTCTTTATTAAGCTGCCTCTACATAAAAATTTCCATTCAGATACCATTTATACCAAACTTTTTACTTCTGTTACAATGCTCTGCAGTTTAATATAGTATTTACCTCAGAAAAATACATAGCGCAAACACAAACAGATTTTCATTGCTATGGAAGCCAACTTTAATGTATGCTGAGAACAAATGTGATCCAAGAAACCAATGTTTACCAGAAAATGCACTTTTTCTGACATAGAAATGAAACCAGTAGGATTTTATACTTAAAACCAGCACCCTATACTCAACAATTCTTACTTATTTTAAAATTACACTATAGTATAAGTATCCTAAGTAAATTCAGGATGAAGTCTTTTTACTAGAATGTTATCAATCAGAACCTGAATACAGTATGAAATCTCATCTGATGACTTTAAACTTTCCTCCGTACGTAGTCAGTGTAAAATTCTCATTTAGAGAAGAGCAAGAGAGTATTAAAGATGAAATAGATGTCTAGAACTTGTGGTTTGGTAAATATGGATTTTAGGGCTCTCATTTACCCTAGTCATACAGCTCTTTGCAGTTGTTTGTGCTTAAAATGGATCATGAATGTCATGAATCTCATACAGCCATCCATCACGACTCCTTTGTATGCAGGTGAAACCTTCATAGAAAGAGCAAGGCAGCAAGGCAAGAAAATCCTGAAATGCAGTCTGCGTTGCTTCACGGTGTGGTCTCCATGAAAGGGTGCAGGGAGTTCCGACATTGTAGAAGTGTCATTGTACGCAGATGTTCCTGGGCAGAGCGCAGGGAGTATTAAACCTTAACACTGTAAAAGATCTCTCGAAGGCTTTGTCGTTGGGAAAAAGCTACAAAATTGAGGTAACTGGCAGGCAGAAATTGGCTATTTGAGTGTAGAAGTCACTAGACTTGAGGTCAGAGTGTTAATGTTCCCAGAATCGCTGTAGTTCCCAGATCTCCTTCAGAGGGTGAAGGAGAAGGAATTGGACTTCCAAGATAAGCATTTTCTTTTTCCGTGTGTCCTGCTTATAATTGCCTGTAGGACGGAGATCAATAAAGTTTTCTGTTTTAGGACGACGAAACAACTGGGCATCTCTGAAGGAAATGTAGCATCCCTGGATGCTCTCAGTGTCACCTGCTGCCATCTTCTGGTCGTCGTGTCGCAAACAGCTCACAGCGGTTCGCGTGGGACAAGGTTTTCCCCCGAGTTGTAACCGCGAGCAGTGCCGTCCACTTCATATTTCAGAACACCTGTAATGCTCTCTGCCTTTCTTTGAGGGCTCTGCATGCAGACTTTTAAGCTTCTTTTTTTTTTTTTCTTTTTTTTTTTTTTTTCATTTCTTTTCCCCTCCATAATGATTAGTAAAACGGGAAGTCTTAACCCCCGTGCCCCAGATTGGAAGGGGGTTCATTTTCCCAGAGCAGGTGGTCAGGTCCCAGCTCTCTTATATGAAGAAGTAGCACTGTCTTCCTACTGTCTCCCTGTTGTGCTTTTTACTTACTCTGAAGCTACTTTTTGACAAACAAGTGCGCTCTGTTCTGTGAGAGCTGGGGCAAAAGCGCAGTTTCAAACCTTTATCTTCCCAACAGCAAGAAACTCGCAATAACCTTAATAGACAAGAGACCTTGACGGCAATTCAAGAACAGCATTTTGATTTCTGCTGTTGCATATGAAAACTCCTACAATATTGAGTCTTTTACCTGAGCTGTTTGAATTGTGTGACCTTGGGAATCCTGACTATGAATTTTAAACATAGATCTCTATTTTTCAATATGCTAAAGAAATCCAGGAAAACCAAATCCAATGGATCTGTAAAATACTGCCATCCAAACACTTCTTATGCTAAGAGGTTGCTGTTGTTCGAGAGAAGACCATGTAGTCAGAGACCTCAATTCATGGAGCCCTTGCAAGCAGCAATGCCACAAAAGCAGCATACTTCACAGATACTAATTTGGATCCATGACTGCTTACAGAGATGAAAGCTTTAAAAATCACATGGCATTGATGCTATGAACTCAGGGAGACTGGAAATCAACAAGAATTTGCTATCAATATCAGTAGACAAATTTAAAATTGAACGCATTCCTGCTAGCGGTACGGGCATCTGAAAACACTCTGTTTCTGAAGTGACCTCATGCATGAAGGAGAGTCGACTTCCCATCATCCCAGAGAGTGGTCCTAAAACTCCACAACTACAGCAAATGCAATATTCCCAGAACACAAACAAACAAACGAACAAACAACACATAAAAAGGCAAAGCTCTTGGTCCATGAGATATTGCTTCTCTACTAAGCAGCATGATTTAGTTCCTCCACACCTCTGCTAGAGGTGACCTGGAGGGAAGGAAAGCAACTCCAGCTGCCACCCTTCTTTGGCAGGCACTGCCTCTGCGTTTCATCAGGCTGCCAGGTACACTGACAAAGCTATCCCGAAATCCCTTGATTTGTGGGAGAGTAAATAGCGCATAAATAAAAGGCAGGGAAACAGGAGAGGTTGGGATTCACTTTAATTGGCATCTCTCTGGCTACTTAGAGACCTGAAGTTTCTTCAACTAGGGGAGGAATATGGGGCCAAAGGGAAGACCTGCCTTCACTGTTTGAGTTGGAAGTGTGAAGCCCACTTTGGGCAATGTGAGCAGGGGGACTACCTAAAAAGTGATTAAATGACACCTTGGTATGAGTTTCTTAGTTTAATACAAATGAAAAAAATAATAATAACATCAACTACAACAACAACAACAAGTGCCACCTGGCAAGCTCCCTGTCTTGCTACAAAAAGCCAAGAAGGCTGAACTTGCAGAAATCACAAAGAAAGGTCTCTGAAAATTTTCAGTCTTGAAGGAAGGCACTTGAAGAGACCTTGGGATCCACATCCAGGCAGAGCACGTTGCCTGCATTGCCTCTGGAGTGAAGTATAGCAGACACAGTGCCCCAGCCAACAATATCCTGCAGGTGTTCTTGAGATGTTCTCAAGGCATTTCTCCCTCACAGCCCTGCCCAGATGAACCTGTCCCAGGCAGCCACACCCCAGGGACCTGTTTCTTGCTTAGCCACAGCAGGTGTCGGGCTGGGATTGGCATTCCTTCCGTCTGGGTCACTCTCCACCTTGACCTACCCAACAGGGAAGGAGAGGGAAGGGGAAGAGAACGAGGAACCGGAAGATGCAACAAAAGTACGTGGAAGCCTAGGGAAAATGCGGGCTTTGGTTGGAGGGAAATGCCGAGAGCATTGGGACTGTTGAGCCTGGAGGAGGTGCAGTGATGTCACCCTGAGAGGTTGTGGAGTCTCCAGCTGCGGAGTTCTTCCAAAGCCAACCGGACCCAGGCCAGGGCAACCTGCTGTAGCTGACCCTGCTTGAGCAGAGGGTGGTCTGGATGAGCTCAGAAGGCTCCTTGTGACTTCAGAGGCCCTGTGGCATGGCCCCGTGATCCTGAGACAAGGGGAAGGGCGAGGAGAGGGAGGTTCTCTCCCCAGGAGTGGAAATGAGGGTTTGGGCTGGAGGCGGGAGGCAGCCTTTGATGCAGAGAGGTCACAGGGCAGGGCCAGGCCGGAGAGCAGGGAGGAGGCTCATCCTGGCAAGGCCAGGTGTGGGGACAGCCTCTTCCATAGCAATGGGAGGAGCAGGAGCAGGGTGGTCCCTGAGCCCCCTGCTGGGTGAGGTCACAGGCAGGGGGGTGAGGTCACAGGGGGATTCCTGCCTACTGGTCCCCTCCAGGCGATAAAGGACCAGAGCCTGCGCAGAAGAGGGCCTGGTCCGGAGCCCATCTCCAGAGGGGTGGGCACTGGGCAGCGCACGTGGGGCCACCCTGCTACACGCAGCGCTTGGACAGGCCGGCAAGGACGGGCACAGGCACGGGCAGGGGCAGGCAGGACCTGCGGACGGAAACCAACCGCGAGGGCCAACAAGGACAGTAAGAGCAGGGGCAAGGCAGTCAGGACGCAGGGAGATCTGCCCGCGCAGCCTGGAGACACCTCAGGATTGAGCCGCTAGCAGCATGTCGGGAGCAGAGGAGGTCTGTGTGGTGCCTGAGCAGGAGCGGGAGCCTGAAGCGACGTGCTCTGGGGGCCCACCCACCGGCAGGGGAGCAAAGGCCAAGAAGAGCCGCTCCTCCCGCTCCTCCCGGGCTGGGCTGCTCTTCCCTGTGAGCCGCATAGACAGGCAGCTGCGCAGAGGCCACTTCGCCGAGCGCCTTGGAGCCAGGGCCCCCGTCTTTCTGGCTGCTGTGCTGCAGTGGGTGACGCACAAGACCATGGACATGGCTGGGAGGATTTCCAAGAAGAGCAACCAACAGCGCATTTCCCCGGGCCACTTGCAGATGGCTGTGCGGAACAGCTCTGCGCTCAGGCAGCTCCTGCTAGGCAAGCCCAGGCACCACAGCAGGGCTGTCCCCCACAGCCAGCGCGTGGCCTCACCCTCCAAAAAGAAGGCGGCCAAGGACAGGAGGAGAAGGCGCAGGCAACGGGCTGCACCTGCCCGTGCCACCGCTGCTGTCACTGCCAAGTGAAAACAGAAAA